>NC_083326.1:53381655-53691197 GCF_963455315.2 Globicephala melas
GTTAGCGTACGGGTTAGGATTAGGGGACGGGTGAGGGTCAGGCTTCAGGGAAGGGTTACGGTTAGGGTTCGGGCTAGGGTTAGGGTTAGGGGACGGGGACGGTTTAGGGTCCAGGTGAGGGTACGACAACACTTTAGGGGGAGCGTACGTGTGAGGGCGCGGGTTAGTGTTAGCGTACGGGTTAGGATTAGGGGACGGGTGAGGGTCAGGCTTCGGGGAAGGGTTACGGTTAGGGTTCGGGCTAGGGTTAGGGTTAGGGGACGGGGACGGTTTAGGGTCCATTTGAGGGTACGACAACGCTTTAGGGGGAGCGTACGTGTGAGGGCGCGGGTTAGTGTTAGCTTACGGGTTAGGATTAGGGGACTGGTGAGGGTCAGGCTTTGGGGAAGAGTTACGGTTACGGTTCGGGCTAGGGTTACAGTTAGGGGACGGGGACGGTTTAGGGTCCAGGTGAGGGTACGACAACACTTTAGGGGGAGCGTACGTGTGAGGGCGCGGGTTAGTGTTAGCGTACGGGTTAGGATTAGGGGACGGGTGAGGGTCAGGCTTCGGGGAAGGGTTAGGGTTAGGGTTCGGGCTAGGGTTATGGTTAGGGGACGGGGACGGTTTAGGGTCCAGGTGAGGGTACGACAACGCTTTAGGGTGAGCGTACGTGTGAGGGCGCGGGTTAGTGTTAGCGTACGGGTTAGGATTAGGGGACGGGTGAGGGTCAGGCTTCGGGGAAGGGTTAGGGTTAGGCTTCGGGCTAGGGTTAGGGTTAGGGGACGCGGACGGTTTAGGGTCCATGTGAGGGTCCGACAACGCTTTAGGGGGAGCGTACGTGTGAGGGCGCGGGTTAGTGTTAGCGTACGGGTTAGGATTAGGGGATGGGTGAGGGTCAGGCTTCTGGGAAGGGATAGGGTTAGGGTTCGGGCTAGGGTTAGGGTTAGGGGACGGGGACGGTTTAGGGTCCAGGTGAGGGTCCGACAACGCTTTAGGGGGAGCGTACGTGTGAGGGCGCGGGTTAGTGTTAGCGTACGGGTTAGGATTAGGGGACAGGTGAGGGTCAGGCTTCGGGGAAGGGTTAGGGTTAGGGTTCGGGCTAGAGTTAGGGTTCGGGACGGGGAGGGTTTAGGGTCCAGGTGAGGGTACGACAACTCTTTAGGGGGAGCGTACGTGTGAGGGTGCGGGTTACTGTTAGCGTACGGGTTAGGATTAGGGGACGGGTGAGGTTCAGGCTTCGGGGAAGGGTTAGGGTTAGGGTTCGGGCTAGGGTTAGGGTTAGGGGACGGGGACGGTTTAGGGTCCAGGTGAGGGTACGACAACACTTTAGGGGGAGCGTACGTGTGAGGTCGCGGGATAGTGTTAGCGTACGGGTTAGGATTACGGGACGGGTGAGGGTCAGGCTTCGGGGAAGGGTTAGGGTTACGGTTCGGCCTAGGGTTAGGGTTAGGGGACGGGGACGGTTTAGGGTCCAGGTGAGGGTCCGACAACGCTTTAGGGGGAGCGTACGTGTGAGGGCGCGGGTTAGTGTTAGCGTACGGGTTAGGATTAGGGGATGGGTGAGGGTCAGGCTTCGGGGAAGGGTTAGGGTTAGGGTTCGGGCTAGGGTTAGGGTTACGGGACGGGAACGGTTTAGGGTCCAGTTGAGGGTCCGACAACCCTTTAGGGGGAGCGTACATGTGAGGGCGCGGGTTAGTGTTAGCGTACGGGTTAGGATTAGGGGACGGGTGAGGGTCAGGCTTCGGGGAAGGGTTACGGTTAGGGTTCGGGCTAGGGTTAGGGTTAGGGGACGGGGACGGTTTAGGGTCCAGGTGAGGGTACGACAACACTTTAGGGGGAGCGTACGTGTGAGGGCGTGGGTTAGTGTTAGCGTACGGGTTAGGATTAGGGGACAGGTGAGGGTCAGGCTTCGGGGAAGGTTTACGGTTAGGGTTCGGGCTAGGGTTAGGGTTAGGGGACGGGGACGGTTTAGGGTCCAGGTGAGGGTACGACAACGCTTTAGGGGGAGCGTACGTGTGAGGGCGCGGGTTAGTGTTAGCGTACGGGTTAGGATTAGGGGATGGGTGAGGGTCAGGCTTCTGGGAAGGGTTAGGGTTAGGGTTCGGGCTAGGGTTAGGGTTAGGGGACGGGGACGGTTTAGGGTCCAGGTGAGGGTCCGACAACACTTTAAGGGGAGCGTACGTGTGAGGGCGCGGGTTAGTGTTAGCGTACGGGTTAGGATTAGGGGACGGGTGAGTGTCAGGCTTCGGGGAAGTGTTAGGGTTAGGGTTCGGGCTAGGGTTAGGGTTAGGGGACGGGGACGGTTTAGGGTCCAGGTGAGGGTACGACAACGCTTTAGGGGGAGCGTACGTGTGAGGGCGCGAGTTAGTGTTAGCGTACGGGTTAGGATTAGGGGACGGGTGAGGGTCAGGCTTCGGGGAAGGGTTACGGTTATGGTTCGGGCTAGGGTTAGGTTTAGGGGACGGGGACGGTTTAGGGTCCAGGTGAGGGTCCGACAACGCTTTAGGGGGAGCGTACGTGTGAGGGCGCGGGTTAGTGTTAGCGTACGGGTTAGGATTAGGGGACGGGTGAGGGTCAGGCTTCGGGGAAGGGTTAGGGTTAGGGTTCGGGCTAGGGTTAGGGTTAGGGGACGGGGACTGTTTAGGGTCCAGGTGAGGGTACGACAACCCTTTAGGGGGAGCGTACGTGTGAGGGTGCGGGTTAGTGTTAGCGTACGGGTTAGGATTAGGGGACGGTTGAGGGTCAGGCTTCGGGGAAGGGTTAGGGTTAGGGTTCGGGCTAGGGTTAGGGTTAGGGGACGGGGACGTTTAGGGTCCAGGTGAGGGTCCGACAACGCTTTAGGGGGAGCGTACGTGTGAGGGCGTGGGTTAGTGTTAGCGTACGGGTTAGGATTAGGGGATGGGTGAGGGTCAGGCTTCGGGGAAGGGTTACGGTTAGGGTTCGGGCTAGGGTTAGGGTTAGGGGACGGGGACGGTTTAGGGTCCAGGTGAGGGTCCGACAACGCTTTAGGGGGAGCGTACGTGTGAGGGCGCGGGTTAGTGTTAGCGTACGGGTTAGGATTAGGGGACGGGTGAGGGTCAGGCTTCGGGGAAGCGTTACGGTTAGGGTTCGGGCTAGGGTTAGGGTTAGGGGACGGGGACGGTTTAGGGTCCAGGTGAGGGTACGACAACGCTTTAGGGGGAGCGTACGTGTGAGGGCGCGGGTTAGTGTTAGCGTACGGGTTAGGACTAGGGGATGGGTGAGGGTCAGGCTTCTGGGAAGGGTTAGGGTTAGGGTTCGGGCTAGGGTTAGGGTTAGGGGACGGGGACGGTTTAGGGTCCAGGTGAGGGTCCGACAACACTTTAAGGGGAGCGTACGTGTGAGGGCGCGGGTTAGTGTTAGCGTACGGGTTAGGATTAGGGGACGGGTGAGTGTCAGGCTTCGGGGAAGTGTTAGGGTTAGGGTTCGGGCTAGGGTTAGGGTTAGGGGACGGGGACGGTTTAGGGTCCAGGTGAGGGTACGACAACGCTTTAGGGGGAGCGTACGTGTGAGGGCGCGAGTTAATGTTAGCGTACGGGTTAGGATTAGGGGACGGGTGAGGGTCAGGCTTCGGGGAAGGGTTACGGTTATGGTTCGGGCTAGGGTTAGGTTTAGGGGACGGGGACGGTTTAGGGTCCAGGTGAGGGTCCGACAACGCTTTAGGGGGAGCGTACGTGTGAGGGCGCGGGTTAGTGTTAGCGTACGGGTTAGGATTAGGGGACGGGTGAGGGTCAGGCTTCGGGGAAGGGTTAGGGTTAGGGTTCGGGCTAGGGTTAGGGTTAGGGGACGGGGACTGTTTAGGGTCCAGGTGAGGGTACGACAACCCTTTAGGGGGAGCGTACGTGTGAGGGTGCGGGTTAGTGTTAGCGTACGGGTTAGGATTAGGGGACGGTTGAGGGTCAGGCTTCGGGGAAGGGTTAGGGTTAGGGTTCGGGCTAGGGTTAGGGTTAGGGGACGGGGACGTTTAGGGTCCAGGTGAGGGTCCGACAACGCTTTAGGGGGAGCGTACGTGTGAGGGCGTGGGTTAGTGTTAGCGTACGGGTTAGGATTAGGGGATGGGTGAGGGTCAGGCTTCGGGGAAGGGTTACGGTTAGGGTTCGGGCTAGGGTTAGGGTTAGGGGACGGGGACGGTTTAGGGTCCAGGTGAGGGTCCGACAACACTTTAGGGGGAGCGTACGTGTGAGGGCGCGGGTTAGTGTTAGCGTACGGGTTAGGATTAGGGGACGGCTGAGGGTCAGGCTTTGGGGAAGGGTTACGGTTAGGGTTCGGGCTAGGGTTAGGGTTAGGGGACGGGGACGGTTTAGGGTCCAGGTGAGGGTACGACAACGCTTTAGGGGGAGCGTACGTGTGAGGGCACGGGTTAGTGTTAGCGTACGGGTTAGGATTAGGGGACGGGTGAGGGTCAGGCTTCGGGGAAGGGTTACGGTTAGGGTTCGGGCTAGGGTTAGGGTTAGGGGACGGGGACGGTTTAGGGTCCAGGTGAGGGTACGACAACACTTTAGGGGGAGCGTACGTGTGAGGGCGCGGGTGAGTGTTAGCGTACAGGTTAGGATTAGGGGACGGGTGAGGGTCAGGCTTCGGGGAAGGATTAGGGTTAGGGTTCGGGCTAGGGTTAGGGTTAGGGGACGGGGACGGTTTAGGGTCCAGGTGAGGGTCCGACAACGCTTTAGGGGGAGCGTACGTGTGAGGGCACGGGTTAGTGTTAGCGTACGGGTTAGGATTAGGGGACGGGTGAGGGTCACGCTTCGGGGAAGGGTTAGGGTTAGGGTTCGGGCTAAGGTTAGGGTTAGGGGACGGGGACGGTTTAGGGTCCAGGTGAGGGTACGACAACATTTTAGGGGGAGCGTACGTGTGAGGGCGCGGGTTAGTGTTAGCGTACGGGTTAGGATTAGGGGACGGGTGAGGGTCAGGCTTCGGGGAAGGGTTACGGTTAGGGTTCGGGCTAGGGTTAGGGTTAGGGGACGGGGACGGTTTAGGGTCCAGGTAAGGGTACGACAACACTTTAGGGGGAGCGTACTTGTGAGGGCGCGGGTTAGTGTTAGCGTACGGGTTAGGATTAGGGGACGGGTGAGGGTCAGGCTTCGGGGAAGGATTAGGGTTAGGGTTCGGGCTAGGGTTAGGGTTAGGGGACGGGGACGGTTTAGGGTCCAGGTGAGGGTCCGACAACACTTTAGGGGGAGCGTACGTGTGAGGGTGCGGGTTAGTGTTAGCGTACGGGTTAGGATTAGGGGACGGGTGAGGGTCAGGCTTCGGGGAAGGGTTACGGTTACGGTTCCGGCTAGGGTTAGTGTTAGGGGACGGGGACGGTTTAGGGTCCAGGTGAGGGTACGACAACACTTTAGGGGGAGCGTACGTGTGAGGGTGCGGGTTAGTGTTAGCGTACGCGTTAGGATTAGGGGACGGGTGAGGGTCAGGCTTCGGGGAAGGGTTACGGTTAGGGTTGGGGCTAGGGTTAGGGTTAGGGTTAGGGGACGGTTTAGGGTCCAGGTGAGGGTACGACAACACTTTAGGGGGAGCGTACGTGTGAGGGCGTGGGTTAGTGTTAGCGTACGGGTTAGGATTAGGGGACGGGTGAGGTTCAGGATTCGGGGAAGTGTTACGGTTAGGGATCGGGCTAGGGTTAGGGTTAGGGGACGGGGACGGTTTAGGGTCCAGGTGAGGGTACGACAACGCTTTAGGGGGAGCGTACGTGTGAGGGCGCGGGTTAGTGTTAGCGTACGGGTTAGGATTAGGGGACGGGTGAGGGTCAGGCTTCGGGGAAGGGTTACGGTTAGGGTTCGGGCTAGGGTTAGGGTTAGGGGACGGGGACGGTTTAGGGTCCAGGTGAGGGTACGACAACGTTTTAGGGGGAGCCTACGTGTGAGGGCGCGGGTTAGTGTTAGCGTACGGGTTAGGATTAGGGGACTGGTGAGTGTCAGGCTTCGGGGAAGTGTTACGATTAGGGTTCGGGCTAGGGTTAAGGTTAGGGGACGGGGACGGTTTAGGGTCCAGGTGAGGGTACGACAACAATTTAGGGGGAGCGTACGTGTGAGGGCGCGGGTTAGTGTTAGCGTACGGGTTAGGATTAGGGGACGGGTGAGGGTCAGGCTTCGGGGAAGGGTTACGGTTAGGGTTCGGGCTAGGGTTAGGGTTAGGGGACGGGGACGGTTTAGGGTCCAGGTGAGGGTACGACAACACTTTAGGGGGAGCGTATGTGTGAGGGCGCGGGTTAGTGTTAGCGTACGGGTTAGGATTAGGGGACGGGTGAGGGTCAGGCTTCGGGGAAGGATTAGGGTTAGGGTTCGGGCTAGTGTTAGGGTTAGGGGACGGGGACGGTTTAGGGTCCAGGTGAGGGTCCGACAACGCTTTAGGGGGAGCGTACGTGTGAGGGCGCGGGTTAGTGTTAGCGTACGGGTTAGGATTAGGGGACGGGTGAAGGTCAGGCTTCGGGGAAGGGTTACGGTTAGGGTTCAGGCTAGCGTTAGGGTTAGGGGACGGGGACGGTTTAGGGTCCAGGTGAGGGTCCGACAACGCTTTAGGGGGAGCGTACGTGTGAGGGCGCGGGTTAGTGTTAGCGTACGGGTTAGGATTAGGGGACGTGTGAGGGTCAGGCTTCGGGGAAGGGTTACGATTAGGGTTCGGGCTAGGGTTAGGGTTAGGGGACGGGGACGGTTTAGGGTCCAGGTGAGGGTACGACAACACTTTAGGGGGAGCGTACGTGTGAGGGCGCGGGTTAGTGTTAGCGTACGGGTTAGGATTAGGGGACGGGTGAGGGTCAGGCTTCGGGGAAGGGTTAGGGTTAGGGTTCGGGCTAGGGTTAGGGTTAGGGGACGGGGACGGTTTAGGGTCCAGGTGAGGGTCCGACAACGCTTTAGGGGGAGCGTACGTGTGAGGGCGCGGGTTAGTGTTAGCGTACGGGTTAGGATTAGGGGACGGGTGAGGGTCAGGCTTCGGGGAAGGGTTAGGGTTAGGGTTCGGGCTAGGGTTAGGGTTAGGGGACGGGGACTGTTTAGGGTCCAGGTGAGGGTACGACAACCCTTTAGGGGGAGCGTACGTGTGAGGGTGCGGGTTAGTGTTAGCGTACGGGTTAGGATTAGGGGACGGTTGAGGGTCAGGCTTCGGGGAAGGGTTAGGGTTAGGGTTCGGGCTAGGGTTAGGGTTAGGGGACGGGGACGTTTAGGGTCCAGGTGAGGGTCCGACAACGCTTTAGGGGGAGCGTACGTGTGAGGGCGTGGGTTAGTGTTAGCGTACGGGTTAGGATTAGGGGATGGGTGAGGGTCAGGCTTCGGGGAAGGGTTACGGTTAGGGTTCTGGCTAGGGTTAGGGTTAGGGGACGGGGACGGTTTAGGGTCCAGGTGAGGGTCCGACAACGCTTTATGGGGAGCGTACGTGTGAGGGCGCGGGTTAGTGTTAGCGTACGGGTTAGGATTAGGGGACGGGTGAGGGTCAGGCTTTGGGGAAGGGTTACGGTTAGGGTTCGGGCTAGGGTTAGGGTTAGGGGACGGGGACGGTTTAGGGTCCAGGTGAGGGTACGACAACGCTTTAGGGGGAGCGTACGTGTGAGGGCACGGGTTAGTGTTAGCGTACGGGTTAGGATTAGGGGACTGGTGAGGGTCAGGCTTCGGGGAAGTGTTACGGTTAGGGTTCGGGCTAGGGTTAGGGTTAGGGGACGGGGACGGTTTAGGGTCCAGGTTAGGGTCCGACAACGCTTTAGGGGGAGCGTACGTGTCAGGGTGCGGGTTTGTGTTAGCGTACGGGTTAGGATTAGGGGACGGGTGAGGGTCAGGATTCGGGGAAGGGTTACGGTTAGGGATCGGGCTAGGGTTAGGGTTAGGGGACGGGGACGGTTTAGGGTCCAGGTGAGGGTACGACAACACTTTAGGGGGAGCGTAAGTGTGAGGGCGCGGGTTAGTGTTAGCGTACGGGTTAGGATTAGGGGACGGGTGAGGGTCAGGCTTCGGGGAAGGGTTACGGTTAGGGTTCGGGCTAGGGTTAGGGTTAGGGGACGGGGACGGTTTAGGGTCCAGGTGAGGGTACGACAACGCTTTAGGGGGAGCGTACGTGTGAGGGCGCGGGTTAGTGTTAGCGTACGGGTTAGGATTAGGGGACTGGTGAGGGTCAGGCTTCGGGGAAGGGTTACGATTAGGGTTCGGGCTAGGGTTAGGGTTAGGGGACGGGGACGGTTTAGGGTCCAGGTGAGGGTACGACAACACTTTAGGGGGAGCGTACGTGTGAGGGCGCGGGTTAGTGTTAGTGTACGGGTTAGGATTAGGGGACGGGTGAGGGTCAGGCTTCTGGGAAGGGTTACGGTTAGGGTTCGGGCTAGGGTTAGGGTTAGGGGACGGGGACGGTTTAGGGTCCAGGTGAGGGTACGACAACACTTTAGGGGGAGCGTACGTGTGAGGGCGCGGGTGAGTGTTAGCGTACAGGTTAGGATTAGGGGACGGGTGAGGGTCAGGCTTCGGGGAAGGATTAGGGTTAGGGTTCGGGCTAGGGTAAGGGTTAGGGGACGGGGACGGTTTAGGGTCCAGGTGAGGGTCCGACAACGCTTTAGGGGGAGCGTACGTGTCAGGGCGCGGGTTAGTGTTAGCGTACGGGTTAGGATTAGGGGACGGGTGAGGGTCAGGCTTCGGGGAAGGGTTAGGGTTAGGGTTCGGGCTAAGGTTAGGGTTAGGGGACGGGGACGGTTTAGGGTCCAGGTGAGGGTACGACAACATTTTAGGGGGAGCGTACGTGTGAGGGCGTGGGTTAGTGTTAGCGTACGGGTTAGGATTAGGGGACGGGTGAGGGTCAGGCTTCGGGGAAGGGTTAGGGTTAGGGTTCGGGCTAGGGTTAGGGTTAGGGGACGGGGACGGTTTAGGGTCCAGGTGAGGGTACGACAACACTTTAGGGGGAGCGTACGTGTGAGGCCGCGGGTTAGTGTTAGCGTACGGGTTAGGATTAGGGGACGGGTGAGGGTCAGGCTTCGGGGAAGGATTAGGGTTAGGGTTCGGGCTAGGGTTAGGGTTAGGGGACGGGGACGGTTTAGGGTCCAGGTGAGGGTCCGACAACGCTTTAGGGGGAGCGTACGTGTGAGGGTGCGGGTTAGTGTTAGCGTACGGGTTAGGATTAGGGGACGGGTGAGGGTCAGGCTTCGGGGAAGGGTTACGGTTACGGTTCGGGCTAGGGTTAGTGTTAGGGAACGGGGACGGTTTAGGGTCCAGGTGAGGGTACGACAACACTTTAGGGGGAGCGTACGTGTGAGGGTGCGGGTTAGTGTTAGCGTACGGGTTAGGATTAGGGGACGGGTGAGGGTCAGGGTTCGGGGAAGGGTTACGGTTAGGGTTGGGGCTAGGGTTAGGGTTAGGGTTAGGGGACGGTTTAGGGTCCAGGTGAGGGTACGACAACACTTTAGGGGGAGCGTACGTGTGAGGGCGCGGGTTAGTGTTAGCGTACGGGTTAGAATTAGGGGACGGGTGAGGTTCAGGATTCGGGGAAGGGTTACGGTTAGGGATCGTGCTAGGGTTAGGGTTAGGGGACGGGGACGGTTTAGGGTCCAGGTGAGGGTACGACAACGCTTTAGGGGGAGCGTACGTGTGAGGGCGCGGGTTAGTGTTAGCGTACGGGTTAGGATTAGGGGACGGGTGAGGGTCAGGCTTCGGGGAAGGGTTACGGTTAGGGTTCGGGCTAGGGTTAGGGTTAGGGGACGGGGACGGTTTAGGGTCCAGGTGAGGGTACGACAACACTTTAGGGGGAGCGTACGTGTGAGGGCGCGGGTTAGTGTTAGCGTACGGGTTAGGATTAGGGGACGGGTGAGGGTCAGGCTTCGGGGAAGGGTTACGGTTAGGGTTCGGGCTAGGGTTAGGGTTAGGGGACGGGGACGGTTTAGGGTCCAGGTGAGGGTACGACAACACTTTAGGGGAAGCGTATGTGTGAGGGCGCGGGTTAGTGTTAGCGTACGGGTTAGGATTAGGGGACGGGTGAGGGTCAGGCTTCGGGGAACGATTAGGGTTAGGGTTCGGGCTAGTGTTAGGGTTAGGGGACGGGGACGGTTTAGGGTCCAGGTGAGGGTCCGACAACGCTTTAGGGGGAGCGTACGTGTGAGGGCGCGGGTTAGTGTTAGCGTACGGGTTAGGATTAGGGGAAAGGTGAGGGTCAGGCTTCGGGGAAGGTTACGGTTAGGGTTCGGGTTAGGGTTAGGGTTAGGGGACGGGGACGGTTTAGGGTCCAGGTGAGGGTCCGACAACGCTTTAGGGGGAGCGTACGTGTGAGGGCGCGGGTTAGTGTTAGCGTACGGGTTAGGATTAGGGGACGGGTGAGGGTCAGGCTTCGGGGAAGGGTTACGGTTAGGGTTCGGGCTAGGGTTAGGTTTAGGGGACGGGGACGGTTTAGGGTCCAGGTGAGGGTACGACAACACTTTAGGGGGAGTGTACGTGTGAGGGCGCGGGTTAGTGTTATCGTACGGGTTAGGATTAGGGGACGGGTGAGGGTCAGGCTTCGGGGAAGGGTTAGGGTTAGGGTTCAGGCTAGGGTTAGGGTTCGGGACGGGGAGGGTTTAGGGTCCAGGTGAGGGTACGACAACCCTTTAGGGGGAGCGTACGTGTGAGGGTGCGGGTTAGTGTTAGCGTACGGGTTAGGATTAGGGGACGGGTGAGGGTCAGGCTTCGGGGAAGGGTTAGCGTTAGGGTTCGGGCTAGGGTTAGGGTTAGGGGACGGGGACGGTTTAGGGTCCAGGTGAGGGTCCGACAACGCTTTAGGGGGAGCGTACGTGTGAAGGCGCGGGTTAGTGTTAGCGTTCGGGTTAGGATTAGGGGATGGGTGAGGGTCAGGCTTCGGGGAAGGGATACGGTTAGGGTTCGGGCTAGGGTTAGGGTTAGGGGACGGGGACGGTTTAGGGTCCAGGTAAGGGTACGACAACACTTTAGGGGGAGCGTACTTGTGAGGGCGCGGGTTAGTGTTAGCGTACGGGTTAGGATTAGGGGACGGGTGAGGGTCAGGCTTCGGGGAAGGGTTAGGGTTAGGGTTCGGGCTAGGGTTAGGGATAGCGGACGGGGACGGTTTAGGGTCCAGGTGAGGGTCCGACAACGCTTTAGGGGGAGCGTACGTGTGAGGGCGCGGGTTAGTGTTAGCGTACGGGTTAGGATTAGGGGACGGGTGAGGGTCAGGCTTCGGGGAAGGGTTACGGTTAGGGTTCGGGCTAGGGTTAGGGTTAGGGGACGGGGACGGTTTAGGGTCCAGGTGAGGGTACAACAACACTTTAGGGGGAGAGTACATGTGAGGGCGCGGGTTAGTGTTAGCGTACGGGTTAGGATTAGGGGACGGGTGAGGGTCAGGCTTCGGGGAAGGGTTAGGGTTAGGGTTCGGGCTAAGGTTAGGGTTAGGGGACGGGGACGGTTTAGGGTCCAGGTGAGGGTACGACAACATTTTAGGGGGAGCGTACGTGTGAGGTCGTGGGTTAGTGTTAGCGTACGGGTTAGGTTTAGGGGACGGGTGAGGGTCAGGCTTCGGGGAAGGGTTACGGTTAGGGTTCGGGCTAGGGTTAGGGTTAGGGGACAGGGACGGTTTAGGGTCCAGGTGAGGGAACGACAACACTTTAGGGGGAGCGTACGTGTGAGGGCGCGGGTTAGTGTTAGCGTACGGGTTAGGATTAGGGGACGGGTGAGGGTCAGGCTTCGGGGAAGGATTAGGGTTAGGGTTCGGGCTAGGGTTAGGGTTAGGGGACGGGGACGGTTTAGGGTCCAGGTGAGGGTCCGACAACGCTTTAGGGGGAGCGTACGTGTGAGGGTGCGGGTTAGTGTTAGCGTACGGGTTAGGATTAGGGGACGGGTGAGGGTCAGGCTTCGGGGAAGGGTTACGGTTACGGTTCGGGCTAGGGTTAGTGTTAGGGAACGGGGACGGTTTAGGGTCCAGGTGAGGGTACGACAACACTTTAGGGGGAGCGTACGTGTGAGGGTGCGGGTTAGTGTTAGCGTACGGGTTAGGATTAGGGGACGGGTGAGGGTCAGGCTTCGGGGAAGGGTTACGGTTAGGGTTGGGGCTAGGGTTAGGGTTAGGGTTAGGGGACGGTTTAGGGTCCAGGTGAGGGTACGACAACACTTTAGGGGGAGCGTACGTGTGAGGGCGCGGGTTAGTGTTAGCGTACGGGTTAGGATTAGGGGACGGGTGAGGTTCAGGATTCGGGGAAGGGTTACGGTTAGGGATCGGGCTAGGGTTAGGGTTAGGGGATGGGGACGGTTTAGGGTCCAGGTGAGGGTACGACAACGCTTTAGGGGGAGCGTACGTGTGAGGGCGCGGGTTAGTGTTAGCGTACGGGTTAGGATTAGGGGACGGGTGAGGGTCAGGCTTCGGGGAAGGGTTACGGTTAGGGTTCGGGCTAGGGTTAGGGTTAGGGGACGGGGACGGTTTAGGGTCCAGGTGAGGGTACGACAACACTTTAGGGGGAGCGTACGTGTGAGGGCGCGGGTTAGTGTTAGCGTACGGTTTAGGATTAGGGGACGGGTGAGGGTCAGGCTTCGGGGAAGGGTTACGGTTAGGGTTCGGGCTAGGGTTAGGGTTAGGGGACGGGGACGGTTTAGGGTCCAGGTGAGGGTACGACAACACTTTAGGGGGAGCGTATGTGTGAGGGCGCGGGTTAGTGTTAGCGTACGGGTTAGGATTAGGGGACGGGTGAGTGTCAGGCTTCGGGGAAGGATTAGGGTTAGGGTTCGGGCTAGTGTTAGGGTTAGGGGACGGGGACGGTTTAGGGTCCAGGTGAGGGTCCGACAACGCTTTAGGGGGAGCGTACGTGTGAGGGCGCGGGTTAGTGTTAGCGTACGGGTTAGGATTAGGGGACGGGTGAAGGTCAGGCTTCGGGGAAGGGTTAGGGTTAGGGTTCGGGCTAGGGTTAGGGTTAGGGGACGGGGACGGTTTAGGGTCCAGGTGAGGGTACGACAACGCTTTAGGGGGAGCGTACGTGTGAGGGCGCGGGTTAGTGTTAGCGTACGGGTTAGGATTAGGGGACTGGTGAGGGTCAGGCTTCGGGGAAGGGTTACGGTTAGGGTTCGGGCTAGGGTTAGGGTTAGGGGACGGGGACGGTTTAGGGTCCAGGTGAAGGTACGACAACACTTTAGGGGGAGCGTACGTGTGAGGGCGCGGGTTAGTGTTAGCGTACGTGTTAGGATTAGGGGACGGGTGAGGGTCAGGCTTCGGGGAAGGGTTACGGTTAGGGTTCGGGCTAGGGTTAGGGTTAGGGGACGGGGACGGTTTAGGGTCCAGGTGAGGGTACGACAACACTTTAGGGGGAGCGTACGTGTGAGGGCGCGGGTTAGTGTTAGCGTACGTGTTAGGATTAGGGGACGGGTGAGGGTCAGGCTTCGGGGAAGGGTTACGGTTAGGGTTCGGGCTAGGGTTAGGGTTAGGGGACGGGGACGGTTTAGGGTCCAGGTGAGGGTACGACAACACTTTAGGGGGAGCGTACGTGTGAGGGCGCGGGTTAGTGTTAGCGTACGGGTTAGGATTAGGGGACGGGTGAGGGTCAGGCTTCGGGGAAGTGTTATGGTTAGGGTTCGGGCTAGGGTTAGGGTTAGGGGACGGGGACGGTTTAGGGTCCAGGTGAGGGTCCGACAACGCTTTAGGGGGAGCGTACGTGTGAGGGCGCGGGTTAGTGTTAGCGTACGGGTTAGGATTAGGGGACGGGTGAGGGTCAGGCTTCGGGGAAGGGTTAGGGTTAGGGTTCGGGCTAAGGTTAGGGTTAGGGGACGGGGACGGTTTAGGGTCCAGGTGAGGGTACGACAACATTTTAGGGGGAGCGTACGTGTGAGGGCGTGGGTTAGTGTTAGCGTACGGGTTAGGATTAGGGGACGGGTGAGGGTCAGGCTTCGGGGAAGGGTTAGGGTTAGGGTTCGGGCTAGGGTTAGGGTTAGGGGACGGGGACGGTTTAGGGTCCAGGTGAGGGTACGACAACACTTTAGGGGGAGCGTACGTGTGAGGCCGCGGGTTAGTGTTAGCGTACGGGTTAGGATTAGGGGACGGGTGAGGGTCAGGCTTCGGGGAAGGATTAGGGTTAGGGTTCGGGCTAGGGTTAGGGTTAGGGGACGGGGACGGTTTAGGGTCCAGGTGAGGGTCCGACAACGCTTTAGGGGGAGCGTACGTGTGAGGGTGCGGGTTAGTGTTAGCGTACGGGTTAGGATTAGGGGACGGGTGAGGGTCAGGCTTCGGGGAAGGGTTACGGTTACGGTTCGGGCTAGGGTTAGTGTTAGGGAACGGGGACGGTTTAGGGTCCAGGTGAGGGTACGACAACACTTTAGGGGGAGCGTACGTGTGAGGGTGCGGGTTAGTGTTAGCGTACGGGTTAGGATTAGGGGACGGGTGAGGGTCAGGCTTCGGGGAAGGGTTACGGTTAGGGTTGGGGCTAGGGTTAGGGTTAGGGTTAGGGGACGGTTTAGGGTCCAGGTGAGGGTACGACAACACTTTAGGGGGAGCGTACGTGTGAGGGCGCGGGTTAGTGTTAGCGTACGGGTTAGAATTAGGGGACGGGTGAGGTTCAGGATTCGGGGAAGGGTTACGGTTAGGGATCGTGCTAGGGTTAGGGTTAGGGGACGGGGACGGTTTAGGGTCCAGGTGAGGGTACGACAACGCTTTAGGGGGAGCGTACGTGTGAGGGCGCGGGTTAGTGTTAGCGTACGGGTTAGGATTAGGGGACGGGTGAGGGTCAGGCTTCGGGGAAGGGTTACGGTTAGGGTTCGGGCTAGGGTTAGGGTTAGGGGACGGGGACGGTTTAGGGTCCAGGTGAGGGTACGACAACACTTTAGGGGGAGCGTACGTGTGAGGGCGCGGGTTAGTGTTAGCGTACGGGTTAGGATTAGGGGACGGGTGAGGGTCAGGCTTCGGGGAAGGGTTACGGTTAGGGTTCGGGCTAGGGTTAGGGTTAGGGGACGGGGACGGTTTAGGGTCCAGGTGAGGGTACGACAACACTTTAGGGGAAGCGTATGTGTGAGGGCGCGGGTTAGTGTTAGCGTACGGGTTAGGATTAGGGGACGGGTGAGGGTCAGGCTTCGGGGAACGATTAGGGTTAGGGTTCGGGCTAGTGTTAGGGTTAGGGGACGGGGACGGTTTAGGGTCCAGGTGAGGGTCCGACAACGCTTTAGGGGGAGCGTACGTGTGAGGGCGCGGGTTAGTGTTAGCGTACGGGTTAGGATTAGGGGAAAGGTGAGGGTCAGGCTTCGGGGAAGGTTACGGTTAGGGTTCGGGTTAGGGTTAGGGTTAGGGGACGGGGACGGTTTAGGGTCCAGGTGAGGGTCCGACAACGCTTTAGGGGGAGCGTACGTGTGAGGGCGCGGGTTAGTGTTAGCGTACGGGTTAGGATTAGGGGACGGGTGAGGGTCAGGCTTCGGGGAAGGGTTACGGTTAGGGTTCGGGCTAGGGTTAGGTTTAGGGGACGGGGACGGTTTAGGGTCCAGGTGAGGGTACGACAACACTTTAGGGGGAGTGTACGTGTGAGGGCGCGGGTTAGTGTTATCGTACGGGTTAGGATTAGGGGACGGGTGAGGGTCAGGCTTCGGGGAAGGGTTAGGGTTAGGGTTCAGGCTAGGGTTAGGGTTCGGGACGGGGAGGGTTTAGGGTCCAGGTGAGGGTACGACAACCCTTTAGGGGGAGCGTACGTGTGAGGGTGCGGGTTAGTGTTAGCGTACGGGTTAGGATTAGGGGACGGGTGAGGGTCAGGCTTCGGGGAAGGGTTACGGTTAGGGTTGGGGCTAGGGTTAGGGTTAGGGTTAGGGGACGGTTTAGGGTCCAGGTGAGGGTACGACAACACTTTAGGGGGAGCGTACGTGTGAGGGCGCGGGTTAGTGTTAGCGTACGGGTTAGGATTAGGGGACGGGTGAGGTTCAGGATTCGGGGAAGGGTTACGGTTAGGGATCGGGCTAGGGTTAGGGTTAGGGGATGGGGACGGTTTAGGGTCCAGGTGAGGGTACGACAACGCTTTAGGGGGAGCGTACGTGTGAGGGCGCGGGTTAGTGTTAGCGTACGGGTTAGGATTAGGGGACGGGTGAGGGTCAGGCTTCGGGGAAGGGTTACGGTTAGGGTTCGGGCTAGGGTTAGGGTTAGGGGACGGGGACGGTTTAGGGTCCAGGTGAGGGTACGACAACACTTTAGGGGGAGCGTACGTGTGAGGGCGCGGGTTAGTGTTAGCGTACGGTTTAGGATTAGGGGACGGGTGAGGGTCAGGCTTCGGGGAAGGGTTACGGTTAGGGTTCGGGCTAGGGTTAGGGTTAGGGGACGGGGACGGTTTAGGGTCCAGGTGAGGGTACGACAACACTTTAGGGGGAGCGTATGTGTGAGGGCGCGGGTTAGTGTTAGCGTACGGGTTAGGATTAGGGGACGGGTGAGTGTCAGGCTTCGGGGAAGGATTAGGGTTAGGGTTCGGGCTAGTGTTAGGGTTAGGGGACGGGGACGGTTTAGGGTCCAGGTGAGGGTCCGACAACGCTTTAGGGGGAGCGTACGTGTGAGGGCGCGGGTTAGTGTTAGCGTACGGGTTAGGATTAGGGGACGGGTGAAGGTCAGGCTTCGGGGAAGGGTTAGGGTTAGGGTTCGGGCTAGGGTTAGGGTTAGGGGACGGGGACGGTTTAGGGTCCAGGTGAGGGTACGACAACGCTTTAGGGGGAGCGTACGTGTGAGGGCGCGGGTTAGTGTTAGCGTACGGGTTAGGATTAGGGGACTGGTGAGGGTCAGGCTTCGGGGAAGGGTTACGGTTAGGGTTCGGGCTAGGGTTAGGGTTAGGGGACGGGGACGGTTTAGGGTCCAGGTGAAGGTACGACAACACTTTAGGGGGAGCGTACGTGTGAGGGCGCGGGTTAGTGTTAGCGTACGTGTTAGGATTAGGGGACGGGTGAGGGTCAGGCTTCGGGGAAGGGTTACGGTTAGGGTTCGGGCTAGGGTTAGGGTTAGGGGACGGGGACGGTTTAGGGTCCAGGTGAGGGTACGACAACACTTTAGGGGGAGCGTACGTGTGAGGGCGCGGGTTAGTGTTAGCGTACGTGTTAGGATTAGGGGACGGGTGAGGGTCAGGCTTCGGGGAAGGGTTACGGTTAGGGTTCGGGCTAGGGTTAGGGTTAGGGGACGGGGACGGTTTAGGGTCCAGGTGAGGGTACGACAACACTTTAGGGGGAGCGTACGTGTGAGGGCGCGGGTTAGTGTTAGCGTACGGGTTAGGAATAGGGGACGGGTGAGGGTCAGGCTTCGGGGAAGTGTTATGGTTAGGGTTCGGGCTAGGGTTAGGGTTAGGGGACGGGGACGGTTTAGGGTCCAGGTGAGGGTCCGACAACGCTTTAGGGGGAGCGTACGTGTGAGGGCGCGGGTTAGTGTTAGCGTACGGGTTAGGATTAGGGGACGGGTCAGGGTCAGGCTTCGGGGAAGGGTTAGGGTTAGGGTTCGGGCTAGGGTTAGGGTTCGGGACGGGGAGGGTTTAGGGTCCAGGTGAGGGTACGACAACACTTTAGGGGGAGAGTACATGTGAGGGCGCGGGTTAGTGTTAGCGTACGGGTTAGGATTAGGGGACGGGTGAGGGTCAGGCTTCGGGGAAGGGTTAGGGTTAGGGTTCGGGCTAAGGTTAGGGTTAGGGGACGGGGACGGTTTAGGGTCCAGGTGAGGGTACGACAACATTTTAGGGGGAGCGTACGTGTGAGGTCGTGGGTTAGTGTTAGCGTACGGGTTAGGTTTAGGGGACGGGTGAGGGTCAGGCTTCGGGGAAGGGTTACGGTTAGGGTTCGGGCTAGGGTTAGGGTTAGGGGACGGGGACGGTTTAGGGTCCAGGTGAGGGTACGACAACACTTTAGGGGGAGCGTACGTGTGAGGGCGCGGGTTAGTGTTAGCGTACGGGTTAGGATTAGGGGACGGGTGAGGGTCAGGCTTCGGGGAAGGATTAGGGTTAGGGTTCGGGCTAGGGTTAGGGTTAGGGGACGGGGACGGTTTAGGGTCCAGGTGAGGGTCCGACAACGCTTTAGGGGGAGCGTACGTGTGAGGGTGCGGGTTAGTGTTAGCGTACGGGTTAGGATTAGGGGACGGGTGAGGGTCAGGCTTCGGGGAAGGGTTACGGTTACGGTTCGGGCTAGGGTTAGTGTTAGGGAACGGGGACGGTTTAGGGTCCAGGTGAGGGTACGACAACACTTTAGGGGGAGCGTACGTGTGAGGGTGCGGGTTAGTGTTAGCGTACGGGTTAGGATTAGGGGACGGGTGAGGGTCAGGCTTCGGGGAAGGGTTACGGTTAGGGTTGGGGCTAGGGTTAGGGTTAGGGTTAGGGGACGGTTTAGGGTCCAGGTGAGGGTACGACAACACTTTAGGGGGAGCGTACGTGTGAGGGCGCGGGTTAGTGTTAGCGTACGGGTTAGGATTAGGGGACGGGTGAGGTTCAGGATTCGGGGAAGGGTTACGGTTAGGGATCGGGCTAGGGTTAGGGTTAGGGGACGGGGACGGTTTAGGGTCCAGGTGAGGGTACGACAACGCTTTAGGGGGAGAGTACGTGTGAGGGCGCGGGTTAGTGTTAGCGTACGGGTTAGGATTAGGGGACGGGTGAGGGTCAGGCTTCGGGGAAGGGTTACGGTTAGGGTTCGGGCTAGGGTTAGGGTTAGGGGACGGGGACGGTTTAGGGTCCAGGTGAGGGTACGACAACACTTTAGGGGGAGCGTACGTGTGAGGGCGCGGGTTAGTGTTAGCGTACGGTTTAGGATTAGGGGACGGGTGAGGGTCAGGCTTCGGGGAAGGGTTACGGTTAGGGTTCGGGCTAGGGTTAGGGTTAGGGGACGGGGACGGTTTAGGGTCCAGGTGAGGGTACGACAACACTTTAGGGGGAGCGTATGTGTGAGGGCGCGGGTTAGTGTTAGCGTACGGGTTAGGATTAGGGGACGGGTGAGTGTCAGGCTTCGGGGAAGGATTAGGGTTAGGGTTCGGGCTAGTGTTAGGGTTAGGGGACGGGGACGGTTTAGGGTCCAGGTGAGGGTCCGACAACGCTTTAGGGGGAGCGTACGTGTGAGGGCGCGGGTTAGTGTTAGCGTACGGGTTAGGATTAGGGGACGGGTGAAGGTCAGGCTTCGGGGAAGGGTTACGGTTAGGGTTCAGGCTAGGGTTAGGGTTAGGGGACGGGGACGGTTTAGGGTCCAGGTGAGGGTCCGACAACGCTTTAGGGGGAGCGTACGTGTGAGGGCGCGGGTTAGTGTTAGCGTACGGGTTAGGATTAGGGGACGGGTGAGGGTCAGGCTTCGGGGAAGGGTTAGGGTTAGGGTTCGGGCTAGGGTTAGGGTTAGGGGACGAGGACGGTTTAGGGTCCAGGTGAGGGTACGACAACACTTTAGGGGGAGCGTACGTGTGAGGGCGCGGGTTAGTGTTAGCGTACGGGTTAGGATTAGGGGACGGGTGAGGGTCAGGCTTCGGGGAAGTGTTATGGTTAGGGTTCGGGCTAGGGTTAGGGTTAGGGGACGGGGACGGTTTAGGGTCCAGGTGAGGGTCCGACAAAGCTTTAGGGGGAGCGTACGTGTGAGGGCGCGGGTTAGTGTTAGCGTACGGGTTAGGATTATGGGACGGGTCAGGGTCAGGCTTCGGGGAAGGGTTAGGGTTAGGGTTCGGGCTAGGGTTAGGGTTAGGGGACGGGGACGGTTTAGGGTCCAGGTGAGGGTACGACAACACTTTAGGGGGAGCGTACGTGTGAGGGCGCGGGTTAGTGTTAGCGTACGGGTTAGGATTAGGGGACGGGTGAGGTTCAGGATTCGGGGAAGGGTTACGGTTAGGGATCGGGCTAGGGTTAGGGTTAGGGGACGGGGACGGTTTAGGGTCCAGGTGAGGGTACGACAACGCTTTAGGGGGAGCGTACGTGTGAGGGCGCGGGTTAGTGTTAGCGTACGGGTTAGGATTAGGGGACGGGTGAGGGTCAGGCTTCGGGGAAGGGTTAGGGTTAGGGTTCGGGCTAGGGTTAGGGTTAGGGGACGGGGACGGTTTAGGGTCCAGGTGAGGGTACGACAACACTTTAGGGGGAGCGTACGTGTGAGGGCGCGGGTTAGTGTTAGCGTACGGGTTAGGATTAGGGGACGGGTGAGGGTCAGGCTTCGGGGAAGTGTTATGGTTAGGGTTCGGGCTAGGGTTAGGGTTAGGGGACGGGGACGGTTTAGGGTCCAGGTGAGGGTCCGACAACGCTTTAGGGGGAGCGTACGTGTGAGGGCGCGGGTTAGTGTTAGCATACGGGTTAGGATTAGGGGACGGGTCAGGGTCAGGTATCGGGGAAGGGTTAGGGTTAGGGTTCGGGCTAGGGTTAGGATTAGGGGACGGGGACGGTTTAGGGTCCAGGTGAGGGTACGACAACACTTTAGGGGGAGCGTACGTGTGAGGGTGCGGGTTAGTGTTAGCGTACGGGTTAGGATTAGGGGACGGGTGAGGTTCAGGATTCGGGGAAGGGTTACGGTTAGGGATCGGGCTAGGGTTAGGGTTAGGGGACGGGGACGGTTTAGGGTCCAGGTGAGGGTACGACAACGCTTTAGGGGGAGCGTACGTGTGAGGGCGCGGGTTAGTGTTAGCGTACGGGTTAGGATTAGGGGACGGGTGAGGGTCAGGCTTCGGGGAAGGGTTACGGTTAGGGTTCGGGCTAGGGTTAGGGTTAGGGGACGGGGACGTTTTAGGGTCCAGGTGAGGGTACGACAACACTTTAGGGGGAGCGTACGTGTGAGGGCGCGGGTTAGTGTTAGCGTACGAGTTAGGATTAGGGGACGGGTGAGGGTCAGGCTTCGGGGAAGGGTTACGGTTAGGGTTCGGGCTAGGGTTAGGGTTAGGGGACGGGGACGGTTTAGGGTCCAGGTGAGGGTACGACAACACTTTAGGGGGAGCGTATGTGTGAGGGCGCGGGTTAGTGTTAGCGTACGGGTTAGGATTAGGGGACGGGTGAGGGTCAGGCTTCGGGGAAGGATTAGGGTTAGGGTTCGGGCTAGTGTTAGGGTTAGGGGACGGGGACGGTTTAGGGTCCAGGTGAGGGTGTCGACAACGCTTTAGGGGGAGCGTACGTGTGAGGGCGCGGGTTAGTGTTAGCGTACGGGTTAGGATTAGGGGACGGGTGAAGGTCAGGCTTCGGGGAAGGGTTACGGTTAGGGTTCAGGCTAGGGTTAGGGTTAGGGGACGGGGACGGTTTAGGGTCCAGGTGAGGGTCCGACAACGCTTTAGGGGGAGCGTACGTGTGAGGGCGCGGGTTAGTGTTAGCGTACGGGTTAGGATTAGGGGACTGGTGAGGGTCAGGCTTCGGGGAAGGGTTACGATTAGGGTTCGGGCTAGGGTTAGGGTTAGGGGACGGGGACGGTTTAGGGTCCAGGTGAGGGTACGACAACACTTTAGGGGGAGCGTACGTGTGAGGGCGCGGGTTAGTGTTAGCGTACGGGTTAGGATTAGGGGACGGGTGAGGGTCAGGCTTCGGGGAAGGGTTACGGTTAGGGTTCGGGCTAGGGTTAGGGTTAGGGGACGGGGACGGTTTAGGGACCAGGTGAGGGTATGACAACGCTTTAGGGGGAGCGTACGTGTGAGGGCGCGGGTTAGTGTTAGCGTACGGGTTAGGATTAGGGGACGGGTGAGGGTCAGGCTTCGGGGAAGGGTTAGGGTTAGGGTTCGGGCTAGGGTTAGGGTTAGGAGACGGGGACGGTTTAGGGTCCAGGTGAGGGTACGACAACACTTTAGGGGGAGCGTACGTGTGAGGGCGTGGGTTAGTGTTAGCGTACGGGTTAGGATTAGGGGACGGGTGAGGGTCAGGCTTCGGGGAAGGGTTACGGTTAGGGTTCGGGCTAGGGTTAGGGTTAGGTGACGGGGACGGTTTAGGGTCCAGGTGAGGGTACGACAACACTTTAGGGGGAGCGTACGTGTGAGGGCGCGGGTTAGTGTTAGCGTACGGGTTAGGATTAGGGGACGGGTGAGGGTCAGGCTTCGGGGAAGTGTTATGGTTAGGGTTCGGGCTAGGGTTAGGGTTAGGGGACGGGGACGGTTTAGGGTCCAGGTGAGGGTCCGACAACGCTTTAGGGGGAGCGTACGTGTGAGGGCGCGGGTTAGTGTTAGCGTACGGGTTAGGATTAGGGGACGGGTCAGGGTCAGGCTTCGGGGAAGGGTTAGGGTTAGGGTTCGGGCTAGGGTTATGGTTAGGGGATGGGGACGGTTTAGGGTCCAGGTGAGGGTACGACAACACTTTAGGGGGAGCGTACGTGTGAGGGCGCCGGTTAGTGTTAGCGTACGTGTTAGGATTAGGGGACGGGTGAGGGTCAGGCTTCGGTGAAGGGTTACGGTTAGGGTTCGGGCTAGGGTTAGGGTTAGGGGACGGGGACGGTTTAGGGTCCAGGTGAGGGTACGACAACACTTTAGGGGGAGCGTACGTGTGAGGGCGCGGGTTAGTGTTAGCGTACGCGTTAGGATTAGGGGACGGGTGAGGGTCAGGCTTCGGGGAAGTGTTATGGTTAGGGTTCGGGCTAGGGTTAGGGTTAGGGGACGGGGACGGTTTAGGGTCCAGGTGAGGGTCCGACAACGCTTTAGGGGGAGCGTACGTGTGAGGGCGCGGGTTAGTGTTAGCGTACGGGTTAGGATTAGGGGACGGGTCAGGGTCAGGCTTCGGGGAAAGGTTAGGGTTAGGGTTCGGGCTAGGGTTAGGGTTAGGGGACGGGGACGGTTTAGGGTCCAGGTGAGGGTACGACAACACTTTAGGGGGAGCGTACGTGTGAGGGCGCGGGTTAGTGTTAGCGTACCGGTTAGGATTAGGGGACGGGTGAGGGTCAGGCTTCGGGGAAGGGTTAGCGTTAGGGTTCGGGCTAGGGTTAGGGTTAGGGGACGGGGACGGTTTAGGGTCCAGGTGAGGGTCCGACAGCGCTTTAGGGGGAGCGTACGTGTGAAGGCGTGGGTTAGTGTTAGCGTACGGGTTAGGATTAGGGGACGGGTGAGGGTCAGGCTTCGGGGAAGGGTTACGGTTAGGGTTTGGGCTAGGGTTAGGGTTAGGGGACGGGGACGGTTTAGGGTCCAGGTGAGGGTACGACAACACTTTAGGGGGAGCGTACGTGTGAGGGCGCGGGTTACTGTTAGCGTACGGGTTAGGATTAGGGGACGGGTGAGGGTCAGGCTTCGGGGAAGGGTTAGGGTTAGGGTTCGGGCTAGGGTTAGGGTTAGCGGACGGGGACGGTTTAGGGTCCAGGTGAGGGTCCGACAACGCTTTAGGGGGAGCGTACGTGTGAGGGCGCGGGTTAGTGTTAGCATACGGGTTAGGATTAGGGGACGGGTGAGAGTCAGGCTTCGGGGAAGTGTTAGGGTTAGGGTTCGGGCTAGGGTTAGGGTTAGGGGCCGGGTACGGTTTAGGGTCCAGGTGAGGGTCCGACAACGCTTTAGGGGGAGCGTACGTGTGAGGGCGCGGGTTAGTGTTAGCGTACGGGTTAGGATTAGGGGAAAGGTGAGGGTCAGGCTTCGGGGAAGGTTACGGTTAGGGTTCGGGTTAGGGTTAGGGTTAGGGGACGGGGACGGTCTAGGGTCCAGGTGAGGGTCCGACAACGCTTTAGGGGGAGCGTACGTGTGAGGGCGCGGGTTAGTGTTAGCGTACGGGTTAGGATTAGGGGACGGGTGAGGGTCAGGCTTCGGGGAAGGGTTACGGATAGGGTTCGGGCTAGGGTTAGGTTTAGGGGACGGGGACGGTTTAGGGTCCAGGTGAGGGTACGACAACACTTTAGGGGGAGCGTACGTGTGAGGGCGCGGGTTAGTGTTATCGTACGGGTTAGGATTAGGGGACGGGTGAGGGTCAGGCTTCGGGGAAGGGTTAGGGTTAGGGTTCAGGCTAGGGTTAGGATTCGGGACGGGGAGGGTTTAGGGTCCAGGTGAGGGTACGACAACCCTTTAGGGGGAGCGTACGTGTGAGGGTGCGGGTTAGTGTTAGCGTACGGGTTAGGATTAGGGGTCGGGTGAGGGTCAGGCTTCGGGGAAGGGTTAGCGTTAGGGTTCGGGCTAGGGTTAGGGTTAGGGGACGGGGACGGTTTAGGGTCCAGGTGAGGGTCCGACAACGCTTTAGGGGGAGCGTACGTGTGAAGGCGCGGGTTAGTGTTAGCGTACGGGTTAGGATTAGGGGATGGGTGAGGGTCAGGCTTCGGGGAAGGGATACGGTTAGGGTTCGGGCTAGGGTTAGGGTTAGGGGACGGGGACGGTTTAGGGTCCAGGTGAGGGTACGACAACACTTTAGGGGGAGCGTACGTGTGAGGGCGCGGGTTAGTGTTAGCGTACGGGTTAGGATTAGGGGACGGGTGAGGGTCAGGCTTCGGGGAAGGGTTAGGGTTAGGGTTCGGGCTAGGGTTAGGGATAGCGGACGGGGACGGTTTAGGGTCCAGGTGAGGGTCCGACAACGCTTTAGGGGGAGCGTACGTGTGAGGGCGCGGGTTAGTGTTAGCGTACGGGTTAGGATTAGGGGACAGGTGAGGGTCAGGCTTCGGGGAAGGGTTACTGTTAGGGTTCGGGCTAGGGTTAGGGTTAGGGGACGGGGACGGTTTAGGGTCCAGGTGAGGTTACGACAACACTTTAGGGGGAGAGTACATGTGAGGGCGCGGGTTAGTGTTAGCGTACGGGTTAGTATTAGGGGACGGGTGAGGGTCAGGCTTCGGGGAAGGGTTACGGTTAGGGTTCGGCCTAGGGATAGGGTTAGGGGACGGGGACGGTTTAGGGTCCATTTGAGGGTACGACAACGCTTTAGGGGGAGCGTACGTGTGAGGGCGCGGGTTAGTGTTAGCGTACGGGTTAGGATTAGGGGACGGGTGAGGGTCAGGCTTCGGGGAAGGGTTAGCGTTAGGGTTCGGGCTAGGGTTAGGGTTAGGGGACGGGGACGGTTTAGGGTCCAGGTGAGGGTCCGACAGCGCTTTATGGTGAGCGTACGTGTGAGGGCGCGGGTTAGTGTTAGCGTACGGGTTAGGATTAGGGGACGGGTGAGGGTCAGGCTTCGGGGAAGTGTTACGGTTAGGGTTCGGGCTAGGGTTAGGGTTAGGGGACGGGGACGGTTTAGGGTCCAGGTGAGGGTACGACAACACTTTAGGGGGAGCGTACGTGTGAGGGCGCGGGTTAGTGTTAGCGTACGGGTTAGGTTTAGGGGACGGGTGAGTGTCAGGCTTCGGGGAAGGGTTAGGGTTAGGTTTCGGGCTAGGGTTAGGGTTAGCGGACGGGGACGGTTTAGGGTCCAGGTGAGGGTCCGACAACGCTTTAGGGGGAGCGTACGTGTGAGGGCGCGGGTTAGTGTTAGCGTACGGGTTAGGATTAGGGGACGGGTGAGGGTCAGGCTTCGGGGAAGTGTTAGGGTTAGGGTTCGGGCTAGGGTTAGGGTTAGGGGCCGGGTACGGTTTAGGGTCCAGGTGAGGGTCCGACAACGCTTTAGGGGGAGCGTACGTGTGAGGGCGCGGGTTAGTGTTAGCGTACGGGTTAGGATTAGGGGACAGGTGAGGGTCAGGCTTCGGGGAAGGTTACGGTTAGGGTTCGGGCTAGGGTTAGGGTTAGGGGACGGGGACGGTTTAGGGTCCAGGTGAGGGTCCGACAACGCTTTAGGGGGAGCGTACGTGTGAGGGCGCGGGTTAGTGTTAGCGTACGGGTTAGGATTAGGGGACGGGTGAGGGTCAGGCTTCGTGGAAGGGTTACGGTTAGGGTTCGGGCTAGGGTTAGGTTTAGGGGACGGGGACGGTTTAGGGTCCAGGTGAGGGTACGACAACACTTTAGGGGGAGCGTACGTGTAAGGGCGCGGGTTAGTGTTATCGTACGGGTTAGGATTAGGGGACGGGTGAGGGTCAGGCTTCGGGGAAGGGTTAGGGTTAGGGTTCAGGCTAGGGTTAGGGTTCGGGACGGGGAGGGTTTAGGGTCCAGGTGAGGGTACGACAACCCTTTAGGGGGAGCGTACGTGTGAGGGTGCGGGTTAGTGTTAGCGTACGGGTTAGGATTAGGGGACGGGTGAGGGTCAGGCTTCGGGGAAGGGTTAGCGTTAGGGTTCGGGCTAGGGTTAGGGTTAGGGGACGGGGACGGTTTAGGGTCCAGGTGAGGGTCCGACAACGCTTTAGGGGGAGCGTACGTGTGAAGGCGCGGGTTAGTGTTAGCGTACGGGTTAGGATTAGGGGATGGGTGAGGGTCAGGCTTCGGGGAAGGGTTACGGTTAGTGTTCGGGCTAGGGTTAGGGTTAGGGGACGGGGACGGTTTAGGGTCCAGGTGAGGGTACGACAACACTTTAGGGGGAGCGTACGTGTGAGGGCGCGGGTTAGTGTTAGCGTACGGGTTAGGATTAGGGGACGGGTGAGGGTCAGGCTTCGGGGAAGGGTTACGGTTAGGGTTCGGGCTAGGGTTAGGGTTAGGGGACGGGGACGGTTTAGGGTCCAGGTGAGGGTACGACAACACTTTAGGGGGAGACTACGTGTGAGGGCGCGGGTTAATGATAGCGTACGGGTTAGGATTAGGGGACGGGTGAGGGTCAGGCTTCGGGGAAGGGTTACGGTTAGGGTTCGGGCTACGGTTAGGGTTAGGGGACGGGGACGGTTTAGGGTCCATTTGAGGGTACGACAACGCTTTATGGGGAGCGTACGTGTGAGGGCGCGGGTTAGTGTTAGCGTACGGGTTAGGATTAGGGGACGTGTGAGGGTCAGGCTTCAGGGCAGGGTTACGGTTAGGGTTCGGGCTAGGGTTAGGGTTAGGGGACGGGGACGGTTTAGGGTCCAGGTGAGTGTACGACAACACTTTAGGGGGAGCGTACGTGTGAGGGCGCGGGTTAGTGTTAGCGTACGGGTTAGGATTAGCGGACGGGTGAGGGTCAGGCTTCGGGGAAGGGTTACGGTTAGGGTTCGGGCTAGGGTTAGGGTTAGGGGACGGGGACGGTTTAGGGTCCAGGTGAGGGTCCGACAACGCTTTAGGGGGAGCGTACGTGTGAGGGCGCGGGTTAGTGTTAGCGTACGGGTTAGGATTATGGGACGGGTGAGGGTCAGGCTTCGGGGAAGGGTTAGGGTTAGGGTTCGGGATAGGGTTAGGGTTAGAGGACGGGGACGGTTTAGGGTCCAGGTGAGGGCCCGACAACACTTTAGGGGGAGCGTACGTGTGAGGGCGCGGGTTAGTGTTAGCGTACGGGTTAGGATTAGGGGACGGGTGAGGTTCAAGCTTCTGGGAAGGGTTAGGGTTAGGGTTCGGGCTAGGGTTAGGGTTAGGGGACGGGGACGGTTTCGGGTCCAGGTGAGGGTACGACAACGCTTTAGGGTGAGCATACGTGTGAGGGCGCGGGTTAGTGTTAGCGTACGGGTTAGGATTAGGGGACGGGTGAGAGTCAGGCTTCGGGGAAGGGTTAGGGTTAGGGTTCGGGCTAGGGTTAGGGTTAGGGGACGGGGACGGTTTAGGGTCCAGGTGAGGGTCCGACAACGCTTTAGGGGGAGTGTACGTGTGAGGGCGCGGGTTAGTGTTAGTGTACGGGTTAGGATTAGGGGATGGGTGAGGGTCAGGCTTCTGGGAAGGGTTAGGTTTAGGTTTCGGGCTAGGGTTAGGGTTAGGGGACGGGGACGGTTTAGGGTCCAGGTGAGGGTCCGACAACGCTTTAGGGGGAGCGTACGTGTGAGGGCGCGGGTTAGTGTTAGCGTACGGGTTAGGATTAGGGGACGGGTGAGGATCAGGCTTCGGGGAAGGGTTACGGTTAGGGTTGGGCCTAGGGATAGGGTTAGGGGACGGGAACGGTTTAGGGTCCATTTGAGGGTACGACAACGCTTTAGGGGGAGCGTACGTGTGAGGGCGCGGGTTAGTGTTAGCGTACGGGTTAGGATTAGGGGACTGGTGAGAGTCAGGCTTCGGGGAAGGGTTACGGTTAGGGTTCGGGCTAGGGTTAGGGTTAGGGGACGGGGACGGTTTAGGGTCCAGGTGAGGGTACGACAACACTTTAGGGGGAGCGTACGTGTGAGGGCGCGGTTTAGTGTTAGCGTACGTGTTAGGATTAGGGGACGGGTGAGGGTCAGGCTTCGGGGAAGGGTTACGGTTAGGGGTCGTGCTAGGGTTAGGGTTAGGGGACGGGGACGGTTTAGGGTCCAGGTGAGGGTCCGACAACGCCTTAGGGGGAGCGTACGTGTGAGGGCGCGGGTTAGTGTTAGCGTACGGGTTAGGATTAGGGGACGGGTGAGGGTCAGGCTTCTGGGAAGGGTTAGGGTTAGGGTTCGGGCTAGGGTTAGGGTTAGGGGACGGGGACGGTTTAGGGTCCAGGTGAGGGTACGACAACGCTTTAGGGGGAGCGTACGTGTGAGGGAGCGGGTTAGTGTTAGCATACGGGTTAGGATTAGGGGACGGGTGAGGGTCAGGCTTCGGGGAAGGGTTAGGGTTAGGATTCGGGCTAGGGTTAGGGTTAGGGGACGGGGACGGTTTAGGGTCCAGGTGAGGGTCCGACAACGCTTTTGGGGGAGCGTACGTGTGAGGGCGCGGGTTAGTGTTAGCGTACGGGTTAGGATTAGGGGATGGGTGAGGGTCAGGCTTCTGGGAAGGGTTAGGGTTAGGGTTCGGGCTAGGGTTAGGGTTAGGGGATGGGGACGGTTTAGGGTCCAGGTGAGGGTCCGACAACGCTTTAGGGGGAGCGTACGTGTGAGGGCGCGGGTTAGTGTTAGCGTACGGGTTAGGATTAGGGGACGGGTGAGGGTCAGGCTTCGGGGAAGGGTTAGGGTTAGGGTTCGGGCTAGGGTTAGGGTTCGGGACGGGGAGGATTTAGGGTCCAGGTTAGGGTACGACAACCCTTTAGGGGGAGCGTACGTGTGAGGGTGCGGGTTAGTGTTAGCGTACCGGTTAGGATTAGGGGACGGGTGAGGATCAGGCTTCGGGGAAGGGTTAGGGTTAGGGTTCGGGCTAGGGTTAGGGTTAGGGGACGGGGACGGTTTAGGGGCCAGGTGAGGGTACGACAACACTTTAGGGGGAGCGTACGTTTGAGGGCGCGGGTTAGTGTTAGCGTACGGGTTAGGATTAGGGGACGGGTGAGGGTCAGGCTTCGGGGAAGGGTTACGGTTAGGGTTCGGGCTACGGTTAGGGTTAGGGGACGGGGACGGTTTAGGGTCCAGGTGAGGGTACGACAACAATTTAAGGGGAGCGTACGTGTGAGGGCGTGGGTTAGTGTTAGCGTACGTGTTAGGATTAGGGGACGGGTGAGGGTCAGGCTTCGGGGAAGGGTTATGGTTAGGGTTCGGCCTAGGGTTAGGGTTAGGGGAAGGGGACGGTTTAGGGTCCAGGTGAGGGTACGACAACACTTTAGGGGGAGCATACGTGTGAGGGCGCGGGTTAGTGTTAGCGTACGGGTTAGGATTAGGGGACGGGTGTGGGTGAGGCTTCGGGGAAGAGTTACGGTTAGGGTTCGGGCTAGGGATAGGGTTAGGGGACGGGGACGGTTTAGGGTCCAGGTGAGGGTATGACAACACTTTAGGGGGAGCGTACGTGTGAGGGCGCAGGTTAGTGTTAGCGTACGGGTTAGGATTAGGGGACGGGAGAGGGTCAGGCTTCTGGGAAGGGTTAGGGTTAGGGTTCGGGCTAGGGTTAGGGTTCGGGACGGGGAAGTTTTAGGGTCCAGGTGAGGGTACGACAACCCTTTAGGCGGAGCGTACGTGTGAGGGTGCGGGTTAGTGTTAGCGTACGGGTTAGGATTAGGGGACGGGTGAGGATCAGGCTTCGGGGAAGGGTTAGGGTTAGGGTTCGGGCTAGGGTTAGGGTTAGGGGACGGCGACGGTTTAGGGTCCAGGTGAGGGTACGACAACACTTTAGGGTGAGCGTACGTGTGAGGGCGCGGGTTAGTGTTAGCGTACGTGTTAGGATTAGGGGACGGGTGAGGGTCAGGCTTCGGGGAAGGGTTACGGTTTGGGTTCGGGCTAGGGTTAGGGTTAGGGGACGGGGACGGTTTAGGGTCCAGGTGAGGGTCCGACAACGCTTTAGGGGGAGCGTACGTGTGAGGGCGCGGGTTAGTGTTAGCGTACGGGTTAGGATTAGGGGACGGGTGAGGGTCAGGCTTCGGGGAAGGGTTAGGGTTAGGGTTCGGGCTAGGGTTAGGGTTAGGGGACGGGGAGGGTTTAGGGTCCAGGTGAGGGTACGACAACACTTTAGGGGGAGAGGACGTGTGAGGGCGCGGGTTAGTGTTAGCGTACGGGTTAGGATTAGGGGACGGGTGAGGGTCAGGCTTCGGGGAAGGGTTACGGTTAGGGTTCGGGCTAGGGTTAGGGTTAGGGGACGGGGACGGTTTAGGGTCCATTTGAGGGTACGACAACGCTTTAGGGGGAGCGTACGTGTGAGGGCGCGGGTTAGTGTTAGCGTACGGGTTAGGATTAGGGGACTGCTGAGGGTCAGGCTTCGGGGAAGGGTTAGGGTTAGGGTTCGGGCTAGGGTTAGGGTTCGGGACGGGGAGGGTTTAGGGTCCAGGTTAGGGTACGACAACGCTTTAGGGGGAGCGTACGTGTGAGGGTGCGGGTTAGTGTTAGCGTACGGATTAGGATTAGGGGACGGGTGAGGATCAGGCTTTGGGGAAGTGTTAGGGTTAGGGTTCGGGCTAGGGTTAGGGTTAGGGGACGGGGACGGTTTAGGGTCCAGGTGAGGGTACGACAACACTTTAGGGGGAGCGTATGTGTGAGGGCGCGGGTTAGTGTTAGCGTACGGGTTAGGACTAGGGGACGGGTGAGGGTCAGGCTTCTGGGAAGGGTTAGGGTTAGGGTTTGGCCTAGGGTTAGGGTTAGGGGACGGGGACGGTTTAGGGTCCAGGTGAGGGTACGACAACACTTTAGGGGGAGCGTACGTTTGAGGGCGCGGGTTATTGTTAGCGTACGGGTTAGGATTAGGGGATGGGTGAGGGTCAGGCTTCTGGGAAGGGTTAGGGTTAGGGTTCGGGCTAGGGTTAGAGTTAGGGGCCGGGGACGCTTTAGGGTCCAGTTGAGGGTCCGACAACGCTTTAGGGGGAGCGTACGTGTGAGGGCGCGGGTTAGTGTTAGCGTACGGGTTAGGATTAGGAGACGGGTGAGGGTCAGGCTTCGGGGAAGGATTACGGTTAGGGTTCGGGCTAGGGTTAGGGTTAGGGGACGGGGACGGTTTAGGGTCCAGGTGAGGGTACGACAACACTTTAGGGGGAGCGTACGTTTGAGGGCGTGGGTTAGTGTTAGCGGACGGGTTAGGATTAGGGGACGGGTGAGGGTCAGGCTTCGGGGAAGGTTTACGGTTAGGGTTCGGGCTAGGGTTAGGGTTAGGGGACGGGGACGGTTTAGGGTCCAGGTGAGGGTACGACAACACTTTAGGGGGAGCGTACGTGTGAGGGCGCGGGGTAGTGTTAGCGTACGGGTTAGGATTAGGGGACGGGTGAGGGTCAGGCTTCTGGGAAGGGTTAGGGTTAGGGTTCGGGCTAGGGTTAGGGTTAGGGGACGGGGACGGTTTAGGGTCCAGGTGAGGGTCCGACAACGCTTTAGGGGAAGCGTACGTGTGAGGGCGCGGGTTAGTGCTAGCGTACGGGTTAGAATTAGGGGACGGGTGAGGGTCAGGCTTCGGGGAAGGGTTAGGGTTAGGGTTCGGGCTAGGGATAGGGTTCGGGACGGGGAGGGTTTAGGGTCCAGGTGAGGGTACGACAACCCTTTAGGGGGAGCGTACGTGTGAGGGTGCGGGTTAGTGATAGCGTACGGGTTAGGATTAGGGGACGGGTGAGGATCAGGCTTCGGGGAAGGGTTAGGGTTAGGGTTCGGGCAAGGGTTAGGGTTAGGGGACGGGGACGGTTTAGGGTCCAGGTGAGGGTACGACAACACTTTAGGGGGAGCGTACGTGTGAGGGCGCGGGTTACTGTTAGCGTACGGGTTAGGATTAGGGGACGGGTGAGGGTCAGGCTTCGGGGAAGGGTTAGGGTTAGGGTTCGGCCTAGGGTTAGGGTTATGGGACGGGGACGGTTTAGGGTCCAGGTGAGGGTCCGACAACGCTTTAGGGGGAGCGTACGTGTGAGGGCGCAGGTTAGTGTTAGCGTACGGGTTAGGATTAGGGGACGGGTGAGGGTCAGGCTTCTGGGAAGTGTTAGTGTTAGGGTTCGGGCTAATGTTAGGGTTAGGGGACGGGGACGGTTTAGGGTCCAGGTGAGGGTCCGACTACGCTTTAGGGGGAGCGTACGTGTGAGGGCGCGGGTTAGTGTTACCGTACGGGTTAGGATTAGGGGACGGGTGAGGGTCAGGCTTCGGGGAAGGGTTAGGGTTAGGGTCCGGGCTAGGGTTAGGGTTCGGGACGGGGACGGTTTAGGGTCCAGGTGAGGGTACGACAACCCTTTAGGGGGAGCGTACGTGTGAGGGTGTGGGTTAGTGTTAGCGTACGGGTTAGGATTAGGGGATGGGTGAGGGTCAGGCTTCTGGGAAGGGTTAGGGTTAGGGTTCGGGCTAGGGTTAGGGTTAAGGGACGGGGACGGTTTAGGTTCCAGGTGAGGGTCCGACAACGCTTTAGGGGGAGCGTACGTGTGAGGGCGCGGGTTAGTGTTAGCGTACGGGTTAGGATTAGGGGACGGGTGAGGGTCAGGCTTCGGGGAAGGGTTAGGGGTAGGGTTCGGGCTAGGGTTAGGGTTCGGGATGGGGAGGGTTTAGGGTCCAGGTGAGGGTACGACAACCCTTTAGGGGGAGCGTACGTGTGAGGGTGCGGGTTAGTGTTAGCGTACGGGTTAGGATTAGGGGACGGGTGAGGATCAGGCTTCGGGGAAGGTTTAGGGTTAGGGTTCGGGCTAGGGTTAGGGTTAGGGGACGGGGACGGTTTAGGGTCCAGGTGAGGGTACGACAACACTTTAGGGGGAGCATACGTGTGAGGGCGCGGGTTAATGTTAGCGTACGGGTTAGGATTAGGGGACGGGTGAGGGTCAGGCTTCGGGGAAGGGTTACGGTTAGGGTTCGGGCTAGGGTTACGGTTAGGGGACGGGGACGGTTTAGGGTCCAGGTGAGGGTCCGACAACGCTTTAGGGGGAGCGTACGTGTGAGGGCGCGGGTTAGTGTTAGCGTACGGGTTAGGATTAGGGGACGGGTGAGGGTCAGGCTTCTGGGAAGGGTTAGGGTTAGGGTTCGGGCTAGGGTTAGGGTTAGGGGACGGGGACGGTTTAGGGTCCAGGTTAGGGTACGACAACGCTTTAGGGTGAGCGTACGTGTGAGGGCGCGGGTTAGTGTTAGCGTACGGGTTAGGATTAGGGGACAGGTGAGGGTCAGGCTTCGGGGAAGGGTTAGGGTTAGGGTTCGGGCTAGGGTTACGGTTAGGGGACGGGGACGGTTTAGGGTCCAGGTGAGGGTACGACAACACTTTAGGGGGAGCGTACGTGTGAGGGCGCGGGTTAGTGTTAGCGTATGGGTGAGGATTAGGGGACGGGTGAGGGTCAGGCTTCGGGGAAGGGTTACGGTTAGGGTTCGGGCTAGGGTTAGGGTTAGGGGCCGGGGACGGTTTAGGGTCCAGGTGAGGGTCCGACAACGCTTTAGGGGGAGCGTACGTGTGAGGGCGCGGGTTAGTGTTAGCGTACGGGTTAGGATTAGGGGATGGGTGAGGGTCACGCTTCTCTGAAGGGTTAGGGTTAGGGTTCGGGCTAGTGTTAGGGTTAGGGGACGGGGACGGTTTAGGGTCCAGGTGAGGGTACGACAACACTTTAGGGGGAGCGTACGTGTGAGGGTGCGGGTTAGTGTTAGCGTACGGGTTAGGATTAGGGGACGGGTGAGGATCAGGCTTCGGGGAAGGGTTAGGGTTAGGGTTCGGGCTAGGGTTAGGGTTAGGGGACGGGGACGGTTTAGGGTCCAGGTGAGGGTACGACAACACTTTAGGGGGAGCGTACGTCTGAGGGCGCGGGTTAGTGTTAGCGTACGGGTTAGGATTAGGGGACGGGTTAGGGTCAGGCTTCGGGGAAGGGTTAGGGTTAGGGTTCGGGCTAGGGTTAGGGTTTGGGACGGGGAGGGTTTAGGGTCCAGGTGAGGGTACGACAACCCTTTAGGGGGAGCGTACGTGTGAGGGTGCGGGTTAGTGTTAGCGTACGGGTTAGGATTAGGGGACGGGTGAGGATCAGGCTTCGGGGAAGGGTTAGGGTTAGGGTTCGGGCTAGGGTTAGGTTTAGGGGACGGGGACGCTTTAGGGTCCAGGTGAGGGTACGACAACACTTTAGGGGGAGCGTACGTGTGAGGGTGCGGGTTAGTGTTAGCGTACGGGTTAGGATTAGGGGACGGGTGAGGGTCAGGCTTCGGGGAAGTGTTAGGGTTAGGGTTCCGCCTAGGGTTAGGGTTAGGGGACGGGGACGGTTTAGTGTCCAGGTGAGGGTCCTACAACGCTCTAGGGGGAGCGTACGTGTGAGGGCGCGGGTTAGTGTTAGCGTACGGGTTAGGATTAGGGGATGGGTGAGGGTCAGGCTTCGGGGAAGGGTTAGGGTTAGGGTTCGGGCTAGGGTTAGGGTTAGGGGACGGGGACGGTTTAGGGTCCAGGTGAGGGTCCGACAACGCTTTAGGGGGAGCGTACGTGTGAGGGCGCGGGTTAGTGTTAGCGTACGGGTTAGGATTAGGGGACGGGTGAGGGTCAGGCTTCGGGGAAGGGTTAGGGTTAGGGTTCGGGCTAGGGTTAGGGTTCGGGACGGGGAGGGTTTAGGGTCCAGGTGAGGGTACGACAACCCTTTAGGGGGAGCGTACGTGTGAGGGTGCGGGTTAGTGTTAGCGTACGGGTTAGGATTAGGGGACGGGTGAGGATCAGGCTTCGGGGAAGGGTTAGGGTTAGGGTTCGGGCTAGGGTTAGGGTTAGGGGACGGGGACGGTTTAGGTTCCAGGTGAGGGTCCGACAACGCTTTAGGGGGAGCGTACGTGTGAGGACGCGGGTTAGTGTTAGCGTACGGTTTAGGATTAGGGGACGGGTGAGGGTCAGGCTTCGGGGAAGGGTTAGGGTTATGGTTCGGGCTAGGGTTAGGGTTAGGGGACGGGGACGGTTTAGGGTCCAGGTGAGGGTCCGACAACGCTTTAGGGGGAGCGTACGTGTGAGGGCGCGGGTTAGTGTTACCGTACGGGTTAGGATTAGGGGACGGGTGAGGATCAGGCTTCGGGGAAGGGTTAGGGTTAGGGTTCGGGCTAGGGTTAGGTTTAGGGGACGGGGACGCTTTAGGGTCCAGGTGAGGGTACGACAACACTTTAGGGGGAGCGTACGTGTGAGGGTGCGGGTTAGTGTTAGCGTACGGGTTAGGATTAGGGGACGGGTGAGGGTCAGGCTTCGGGGAAGTGTTAGGGTTAGGGTTCCGCCTAGGGTTAGGGTTAGGGGACGGGGACGGTTTAGTGTCCAGGTGAGGGTCCTACAACGCTCTAGGGGGAGCGTACGTGTGAGGGCGCGGGTTAGTGTTAGCGTACGGGTTAGGATTAGGGGACGGGTGAGGGTCAGGCTTCGGGGAAGGGTTAGGGTTAGGGTTCGGGCTAGGGTTAGGGTTAGGGGACGGGGACGGTTTAGGGTCCAGGTGAGGGTCCGACAACGCTTTAGGGGGAGCGTACGTGTGAGGGCGCGGGTTAGTGTTAGCGTACGGGTTAGGATTAGGGGACGGGTGAGGGTCAGGCTTCGGGGAAGGGTTAGGGTTAGGGTTCGGGCTAGGGTTAGGGTTCGGGACGGGGAGGGTTTAGGGTCCAGGTGAGGGTACGACAACCCTTTAGGGGGAGCGTACGTGTGAGGGTGCGGGTTAGTGTTAGCGTACGGGTTAGGATTAGGGGACGGGTGAGGATCAGGCTTCGGGGAAGGGTTAGGGTTAGGGTTCGGGCTAGGGTTAGGGTTAGGGGACGGGGACGGTTTAGGGTCCAGGTGAGGGTACGACAACACTTTAGGGGGAGCGTACGTGTGAGGGCGCGGGTTAGTGTTAGCGTACGGGTTAGGATTAGGGTACGGGTGAGGGTCAGGCTTCGGGGAAGGGTTACGGTTAGGGTTCGGGCTAGGGTTAGGGTTAGGGGACGGGGACGGTTTAGGTTCCAGGTGAGGGTCCGACAACGCTTTAGGGGGAGCGTACGTGTGAGGACGCGGGTTAGTGTTAGCGTACGGTTTAGGATTAGGGGACGGGTGAGGGTCAGGCTTCGGGGAAGGGTTAGGGTTATGGTTCGGGCTAGGGTTAGGGTTAGGGGACGGGGACGGTTTAGGGTCCAGGTGAGGGTCCGACAACGCTTTAGGGGGAGCGTACGTGTGAGGGCGCGGGTTAGTGTTACCGTACGGGTTAGGATTAGGGGACGGGTGAGGGTCAGGCTTCGGGGAAGGGTTACGGTTAGGGTTCGGGCTAGGGTTAGGGTTAGGGGACGGGGACGGTTTAGGGTCCAGGTGAGGGTACGACAACACTTTAGGGGGAGAGTACGTGTGAGGGCGCGGGTTAGTGTTAGGGTACGGGTTAGGATTAGGGGACGGGTGAGGGTCAGGCTTCGGGGAAGGGTTAGGGTTAGGGTTCGGGCTAGGGTTAGGGTTAGGGACGGCGACGGTTTAGGGTCCAGGTGAGGGTACGACAACGCTTTAGGATGAGCGTACGTGTGAGGGCGCAGGTTAGTGTTAGCGTACGGGTTAGGATTAGGGGACGGGTGAGGGTCAGGCTTCGGGGAAGTGTTAGGGTTAGGGTTTGGGCTAGGGTTAGGGTTAGGGGACGGGGACGGTTTAGGGTCCAGGTGAGGGTCCGACAACGCTTTAGGGGGAGCGTACGTGTGAGGGCGCGGGTTAGTGTTAGCGTACGGGTTAGGATTAGGGGACGGGTGAGGGTCAGGCTTCGGGGAAGGGTTAGGGTTAGGGTTCGGGCTAGGGTTAGGGTTCGGGACGGGGAGGGTTTAGGGTCCAGGTGAGGGTACGACAACACTTTAGGGGGAGCGTACGTGTGAGGGTGCGGGTTAGTGTTAGCGTACGGGTTAGGATTAGGGGACGGGTGAGGATCAGGCTTCGGTGAAGGGTTAGGGTTAGGGTTCGGGCTAGGGTTAGGGTTAGGGGACGGGGACGGTTTAGGGTCCAGGTGAGGGTACGACAACACTTTAGGGGGAGCGTACGTGTGAGGGCGCGTGTTAGTGTTAGCGTACGGGTTAGGATTAGGGGACGGGTGAGGGTCAGGCTTCGGGGAAGGGTTAGGGTTAGGGTTTGGCCTAGGGTTAGGGTTAGGGGACGGGGACGGTTTAGGGTCCAGGTGAGGGTCCGACAACGCTTTAGGGGGAGCGTACGTGTGAGGGCGTGGGTTAGTGTTAGCGTACGGGTTAGGATTAGGGGATGGGTGAGGGTCAGGCTTCTGGGAAGGGTTAGGGTTAGGGTTCGGGCTAGGGTTAGGGTTAGGGGACGGGGACGGTTTAGGTTCCAGGTGAGGGTCCGACAACGCTTTAGGGGGAGCGTACGTGTGAGGACGCGGGTTAGTGTTAGCGTACGGTTTAGGATTAGGGGACGGGTGAGGGTCAGGCTTCGGGGAAGGGTTAGGGTTATGGTTCGGGCTAGGGTTAGGGTTAGGGGACGGGGACGGTTTAGGGTCCAGGTGAGGGTCCGACAACGCTTTAGGGGGAGCGTACGTGTGAGGGCGCGGGTTAGTGTTAGCGTACGGGTTAGGATTAGGGGACGGGTGAGGGTCAGGCTTCGGGGAAGGGTTACGGTTAGGGTTCGGGCTAGGGTTAGGGTTAGGGGACGGGGACGGTTTAGGGTCCAGGTGAGGGTACGACAACACTTTAGGGGGAGAGTACGTGTGAGGGCGCGGGTTAGTGTTAGGGTACGGGTTAGGATTAGGGGACTGGTGAGGGTCAGGCTTCGGGGAAGGGTTAGGGTTAGGGTTCGGGCTAGGGTTAGGGTTAGGGACGGCGACGGTTTAGGGTCCAGGTGAGGGTACGACAACGCTTTAGGATGAGCGTACGTGTGAGGGCGCAGGTTAGTGTTAGCGTACGGGTTAGGATTAGGGGACGGGTGAGGGTCAGGCTTCGGGGAAGTGTTAGGGTTAGGGTTTGGGCTAGGGTTAGGGTTAGGGGACGGGGACGGTTTAGGGTCCAGGTGAGGGTCCGACAACGCTTTAGGGGGAGCGTACGTGTGAGGGCGCGGGTTAGTGTTAGCGTACGGGTTAGGATTAGGGGACGGGTGAGGGTCAGGCTTCGGGGAAGGGTTAGGGTTAGGGTTCGGGCTAGGGTTAGGGTTCGGGACGGGGAGGGTTTAGGGTCCAGGTGAGGGTACGACAACACTTTAGGGGGAGCGTACGTGTGAGGGTGCGGGTTAGTGTTAGCGTACGGGTTAGGATTAGGGGACGGGTGAGGATCAGGCTTCGGTGAAGGGTTAGGGTTAGGGTTCGGGCTAGGGTTAGGGTTAGGGGACGGGGACGGTTTAGGGTCCAGGTGAGGGTACGACAACACTTTAGGGGGAGCGTACGTGTGAGGGCGCGGGTTAGTGTTAGCGTACGGGTTAGGATTAGGGGACGGGTGAGGGTCAGGCTTCGGGGAAGGGTTAGGGTTAGGGTTCGGGCTAGGGTTAGGGATAGCGGACGGGGACGGTTTAGGGTCCAGGTGAGGGTCCGACAACGCTTTAGGGGGAGCGTACGTGTGAGGGCGCGGGTTAGTGTTAGCGTACGGGTTAGGATTAGGGGACGGGTGAGGGTCAGGCTTCGGGGAAGGGTTACGGTTAGGGTTCGGGCTAGGGTTAGGGTTAGGGGACGGGGACGGTTTAGGGTCCAGGTGAGGGTACGACAACACTTTAGGGGGAGAGTACATGTGAGGGCGCGGGTTAGTGTTAGCGTACGGATTAGTATTAGGGGACGGGTGAGGGTCAGGCTTCGGGGAAGGGTTACGGTTAGGGTTCGGCCTAGGGATAGGGTTAGGGGACGGGGACGGTTTAGGGTCCATTTGAGGGTACGACAACGCTTTAGGGGGAGCGTACGTGTGAGGGCGCGGGTTAGTGTTAGCGTACGGGTTAGGATTAGGGGACGGGTGAGGGTCAGGCTTCGGGGAAGGGTTAGCGTTAGGGTTCGGGCTAGGGTTAGGGTTAGGGGACGGGGACGGTTTAGGGTCCAGGTGAGGGTCCGACAGCGCTTTATGGTGAGCGTACGTGTGAGGGCGCGGGTTAGTGTTAGCGTACGGGTTAGGATTAGGGGACGGGTGAGGGTCAGGCTTCGGGGAAGGGTTACGGTTAGGGTTCGGGCTAGGGTTAGGGTTAGGGGACGGGGACGGTTTAGGGTCCAGGTGAGGGTACGACAACACTTTAGGGGGAGCGTACGTGTGAGGGCGTGGGTTAGTGTTAGCGTACGGGTTAGGTTTAGGGGACGGGTGAGGGTCAGGCTTCGGGGAAGGGTTAGGGTTAGGTTTCGGGCTAGGGTTAGGGTTAGCGGACGGGGACGGTTTAGGGTCCAGGTGAGGGTCCGACAACGCTTTAGGGGGAGCGTACGTGTGAGGGCGCGGGTTAGTGTTAGCGTACGGGTTAGGATTAGGGGACGGGTGAGGGTCAGGCTTCGGGGAAGTGTTAGGGTTAGGGTTCGGGCTAGGGTTAGGGTTAGGGCCCGGGTACGGTTTAGGGTCCAGGTGAGGGTCCGACAACGCTTTAGGGGGAGCGTACGTGTGAGGGCGCGGGTTAGTGTTAGCGTACGGGTTAGGATTAGGGGACAGGTGAGGGTCAGGCTTCGGGGAAGGTTACGGTTAGGGTTCGGGCTAGGGTTAGGGTTAGGGGACGGGGACGGTTTAGGGTCCAGGTGAGGGTCCGACAACGCTTTAGGCGGAGCGTACGTGTGAGGGCGCGGGTTAGTGTTAGCGTACGGGTTAGGATTAGGGGACGGGTGAGGGTCAGGCTTCGTGGAAGGGTTACGGTTAGGGTTCGGGCTAGGGTTAGGTTTAGGGGACGGGGACGGTTTAGGGTCCAGGTGAGGGTACGACAACACTTTAGGGGGAGCGTACGTGTAAGGGCGCGGGTTAGTGTTATCGTACGGGTTAGGATTAGGGGACGGGTGAGGGTCAGGCTTCGGGGAAGGGTTAGGGTTAGGGTTCAGGCTAGGGTTAGGGTTCGGGACGGGGAGGGTTTAGGGTCCAGTTGAGGGTACGACAACCCTTTAGGGGGAGCGTACGTGTGAGGGTGCGGGTTAGTGTTAGCGTACGGGTTAGGATTAGGGGACGGGTGAGGGTCAGGCTTCGGGGAAGGGTTAGCGTTAGGGTTCGGGCTAGGGTTAGGGTTAGGGGACGGGGACAGTTTAGGGTCCAGGTGAGGGTCCGACAACGCTTTAGGGGGAGCGTACGTGTGAAGGCGCGGGTTAGTGTTAGCGTACGGGTTAGGATTAGGGGATGGGTGAGGGTCAGGCTTCAGGGAAGGGTTACGGTTAGGGTTCGGGCTAGGGTTAGGGTTAGGGGACGGGGACGGTTTAGGGTCCAGGTGAGGGTACGACAACACTTTAGGGGGAGCGTACGTGTGAGGGCGCGGGTTAGTGTTAGCGTACGGGTTAGGATTAGGGGACGGGTTAGGGTCAGGCTTCGGGGAAGGGTTAGGGTTAGGGTTCGGGCTAGGGTTAGGGTTTGGGACGGGGAGGGTTTAGGGTCCAGGTGAGGGTACGACAACCCTTTAGGGGGAGCGTACGTGTGAGGGTGCGGGTTAGTGTTAGCGTACGGGTTAGGATTAGGGGACGGGTGAGGATCAGGCTTCGGGGAAGGGTTAGGGTTAGGGTTCGGGCTAGGGTTAGGTTTAGGGGACGGGGACGCTTTAGGGTCCAGGTGAGGGTACGACAACACTTTAGGGGGAGCGTACGTGTGAGGGCGCGGGTTAGTGTTAGCGTACGGGTTAGGATTAGGGGACGGGTGAGGGTCAGGCTTCGGGGAAGTGTTAGGGTTAGGGTTCCGCCTAGGGTTAGGGTTAGGGGACGGGGACGGTTTAGTGTCCAGGTGAGGGTCCTACAACGCTCTAGGGGGAGCGTACGTGTGAGGGCGCGGGTTAGTGTTAGCGTACGGGTTAGGATTAGGGGATGGGTGAGGGTCAGGCTTCGGGGAAGGGTTAGGGTTAGGGTTCGGGCTAGGGTTAGGGTTAGGGGACGGGGACGGTTTAGGGTCCAGGTGAGGGTCCGACAACGCTTTAGGGGGAGCGTACGTGTGAGGGCGCGGGTTAGTGTTAGCGTACGGGTTAGGATTAGGGGACGGGTGAGGGTCAGGCTTCGGGGAAGGGTTAGGGTTAGGGTTCGGGCTAGGGTTAGGGTTCGGGACGGGGAGGGTTTAGGGTCCAGGTGAGGGTACGACAACCCTTTAGGGGGAGCGTACGTGTGAGGGTGCGGGTTAGTGTTAGCGTACGGGTTAGGATTAGGGGACGGGTGAGGATCAGGCTTCGGGGAAGGGTTAGGGTTAGGGTTCGGGCTAGGGTTAGGGTTAGGGGACGGGGACGGTTTAGGGTCCAGGTGAGGGTACGAAAACACTTTAGGGGGAGCGTACGTGTGAGGGCGCGGGTTAGTGTTAGCGTACGGGTTAGGATTAGGGTACGGGTGAGGGTCAGGCTTCGGGGAAGGGTTACGGTTAGGGTTCGGGCTAGGGTTAGGGTTAGGGGACGGGGACGGTTTAGGTTCCAGGTGAGGGTCCGACAACGCTTTAGGGGGAGCGTACGTGTGAGGACGCGGGTTAGTGTTAGCGTACGGTTTAGGATTAGGGGACGGGTGAGGGTCAGGCTTCGGGGAAGGGTTAGGGTTATGGTTCGGGCTAGGGTTAGGGTTAGGGGACGGGGACGGTTTAGGGTCCAGGTGAGGGTCCGACAACGCTTTAGGGGGAGCGTACGTGTGAGGGCGCGGGTTAGTGTTACCGTACGGGTTAGGATTAGGGGACGGGTGAGGGTCAGGCTTCGGGGAAGGGTTACGGTTAGGGTTCGGGCTAGGGTTAGGGTTAGGGGACGGGGACGGTTTAGGGTCCAGGTGAGGGTACGACAACACTTTAGGGGGAGAGTACGTGTGAGGGCGCGGGTTAGTGTTAGGGTACGGGTTAGGATTAGGGGACGGGTGAGGGTCAGGCTTCGGGGAAGGGTTAGGGTTAGGGTTCGGGCTAGGGTTAGGGTTAGGGACGGCGACGGTTTAGGGTCCAGGTGAGGGTACGACAACGCTTTAGGATGAGCGTACGTGTGAGGGCGCAGGTTAGTGTTAGCGTACGGGTTAGGATTAGGGGACGGGTGAGGGTCAGGCTTCGGGGAAGTGTTAGGGTTAGGGTTTGGGCTAGGGTTAGGGTTAGGGGACGGGGACGGTTTAGGGTCCAGGTGAGGGTCCGACAACGCTTTAGGGGGAGCGTACGTGTGAGGGCGCGGGTTAGTGTTAGCGTACGGGTTAGGATTAGGGGACGGGTGAGGGTCAGGCTTCGGGGAAGGGTTAGGGTTAGGGTTCGGGCTAGGGTTAGGGTTCGGGACGGGGAGGGTTTAGGGTCCAGGTGAGGGTACGACAACACTTTAGGGGGAGCGTACGTGTGAGGGTGCGGGTTAGTGTTAGCGTACGGGTTAGGATTAGGGGACGGGTGAGGATCAGGCTTCGGTGAAGGGTTAGGGTTAGGGTTCGGGCTAGGGTTAGGGTTAGGGGACGGGGACGGTTTAGGGTCCAGGTGAGGGTACGACAACACTTTAGGGGGAGCGTACGTGTGAGGGCGCGTGTTAGTGTTAGCGTACGGGTTAGGATTAGGGGACGGGTGAGGGTCAGGCTTCGGGGAAGGGTTAGGGTTAGGGTTTGGCCTAGGGTTAGGGTTAGGGGACGGGGACGGTTTAGGGTCCAGGTGAGGGTCCGACAACGCTTTAGGGGGAGCGTACGTGTGAGGGCGTGGGTTAGTGTTAGCGTACGGGTTAGGATTAGGGGATGGGTGAGGGTCAGGCTTCTGGGAAGGGTTAGGGTTAGGGTTCGGGCTAGGGTTAGGGTTAGGGGACGGGGACGGTTTAGGTTCCAGGTGAGGGTCCGACAACGCTTTAGGGGGAGCGTACGTGTGAGGACGCGGGTTAGTGTTAGCGTACGGTTTAGGATTAGGGGACGGGTGAGGGTCAGGCTTCGGGGAAGGGTTAGGGTTATGGTTCGGGCTAGGGTTAGGGTTAGGGGACGGGGACGGTTTAGGGTCCAGGTGAGGGTCCGACAACGCTTTAGGGGGAGCGTACGTGTGAGGGCGCGGGTTAGTGTTAGCGTACGGGTTAGGATTAGGGGACGGGTGAGGGTCAGGCTTCGGGAAAGGGTTACGGTTAGGGTTCGGGCTAGGGTTAGGGTTAGGGGACGGGGACGGTTTAGGGTCCAGGTGAGGGTACGACAACACTTTAGGGGGAGAGTACGTGTGAGGGCGCGGGTTAGTGTTAGGGTACGGGTTAGGATTAGGGGACGGGTGAGGGTCAGGCTTCGGGGAAGGGTTAGGGTTAGGGTTCGGGCTAGGGTTAGGGTTAGGGACGGCGACGGTTTAGGGTCCAGGTGAGGGTACGACAACGCTTTAGGATGAGCGTACGTGTGAGGGCGCAGGTTAGTGTTAGCGTACGGGTTAGGATTAGGGGACGGGTGAGGGTCAGGCTTCGGGGAAGTGTTAGGGTTAGGGTTTGGGCTAGGGTTAGGGTTAGGGGACGGGGACGGTTTAGGGTCCAGGTGAGGGTCCGACAACGCTTTAGGGGGAGCGTACGTGTGAGGGCGCGGGTTAGTGTTAGCGTACGGGTTAGGATTAGGGGACGGGTGAGGGTCAGGCTTCGGGGAAGGGTTAGGGTTAGGGTTCGGGCTAGGGTTAGGGTTCGGGACGGGGAGGGTTTAGGGTCCAGGTGAGGGTACGACAACACTTTAGGGGGAGCGTACGTGTGAGGGTGCGGGTTAGTGTTAGCGTACGGGTTAGGATTAGGGGACGGGTGAGGATCAGGCTTCGGTGAAGGGTTAGGGTTAGGGTTCGGGCTAGGGTTAGGGTTAGGGGACGGGGACGGTTTAGGGTCCAGGTGAGGGTACGACAACACTTTAGGGGGAGCGTACGTGTGAGGGCGCGGGTTAGTGTTAGCGTACGGGTTAGGATTAGGGGACGGGTGAGGGTCAGGCTTCGGGGAAGGGTTAGGGTTAGGGTTCGGGCTAGGGTTAGGGATAGCGGACGGGGACGGTTTAGGGTCCAGGTGAGGGTCCGACAACGCTTTAGGGGGAGCGTACGTGTGAGGGCGCGGGTTAGTGTTAGCGTACGGGTTAGGATTAGGGGACGGGTGAGGGTCAGGCTTCGGGGAAGGGTTACGGTTAGGGTTCGGGCTAGGGTTAGGGTTAGGGGACGGGGACGGTTTAGGGTTCAGGTGAGGGTACGACAACACTTTAGGGGGAGAGTACATGTGAGGGCGCGGGTTAGTGTTAGCGTACGGGTTAGTATTAGGGGACGGGTGAGGGTCAGGCTTCGGGGAAGGGTTACGGTTAGGGTTCGGCCTAGGGATAGGGTTAGGGGACGGGGACGGTTTAGGGTCCATTTGAGGGTACGACAACGCTTTAGGGGGAGAGTACGTGTGAGGGCGCGGGTTAGTGTTAGCGTACGGGTTAGGATTAGGGGACGGGTGAGGGTCAGGCTTCGGGGAAGGGTTAGCGTTAGGGTTCGGGCTAGGGTTAGGGTTAGGGGACGGGGACGGTTTAGGGTCCAGGTGAGGGTCCGACAGCGCTTTATGGTGAGCGTACGTGTGAGGGCGCGGGTTAGTGTTAGCGTACGGGTTAGGATTAGGGGACGGGTGAGGGTCAGGCTTCGGGGAAGGGTTACGGTTAGGGTTCGGGCTAGGGTTAGGGTTAGGGGACGGGGACGGTTTAGGGTCCAGGTGAGGGTACGACAACACTTTAGGGGGAGCGTACGTGTGAGGGCGCGGGTTAGTGTTAGCGTACGGGTTAGGTTTAGGGGACGGGTGAGGGTCAGGCTTCGGGGAAGGGTTAGGGTTAGGTTTCGGGCTAGGGTTAGGGTTAGCGGACGGGGACGGTTTAGGGTCCAGGTGAGGGTCCGACAACGCTTTAGGGGGAGCGTACGTGTGAGGGCGCGGGTTAGTGTTAGCGTACGGGTTAGGATTAGGGGACGGGTGAGGGTCAGGCTTCGGGGAAGTGTTAGGGTTAGGGTTCGGGCTAGGGTTAGGGTTAGGGGCCGGGTACGGTTTAGGGTCCAGGTGAGGGTCCGACAACGCTTTAGGGGGAGCGTACGTGTGAGGGCGCGGGTTAGTGTTAGCGTACGGGTTAGGATTAGGGGACAGGTGAGGGTCAGGCTTCGGGGAAGGTTACGGTTAGGGTTCGGGCTAGGGTTAGGGTTAGGGGACGGGGACGGTTTAGGGTCCAGGTGAGGGTCCGACAACGCTTTAGGGGGAGCGTACGTGTGAGGGCGCGGGTTAGTGTTAGCGTACGGGTTAGGATTAGGGGACGGGTGAGGGTCAGGCTTCGTGGAAGGGTTACGGTTAGGGTTCGGGCTAGGGTTAGGTTTAGGGGACGGGGACGGTTTAGGGTCCAGGTGAGGGTACGACAACACTTTAGGGGGAGCGTACGTGTAAGGGCGCGGGTTAGTGTTATCGTACGGGTTAGGATTAGGGGACGGGTGAGGGTCAGGCTTCGGGGAAGGGTTAGGGTTAGGGTTCAGGCTAGGGTTAGGGTTCGGGACGGGGAGGGTTTAGGGTCCAGGTGAGGGTACGACAACCCTTTAGGGGGAGCGTACGTGTGAGGGTGCGGGTTAGTGTTAGCGTACGGGTTAGGATTAGGGGACGGGTGAGGGTCAGGCTTCGGGGAAGGGTTAGCGTTAGGGTTCGGGCTAGGGTTAGGGTTAGGGGACGGGGACGGTTTAGGGTCCAGGTGAGGGTCCGACAACGCTTTAGGGGGAGCGTACGTGTGAAGGCGCGGGTTAGTGTTAGCGTACGGGTTAGGATTAGGGGATGGGTGAGGGTCAGGCTTCGGGGAAGGGTTACGGTTAGGGTTCGGGCTAGGGTTAGGGTTAGGGGACGGGGACGGTTTAGGGTCCAGGTGAGGGTACGACAACACTTTAGGGGGAGCGTACGTGTGAGGGCGCGGGTTAGTGTTAGCGTACGGGTTAGGATTAGGGGACGGGTGAGGGTCAGGCTTCGGGGAAGGGTTAGGGTTAGGTTTCGGGCTAGGGTTAGGGTTAGCGGACGGGGACGGTTTAGGGTCCAGGTGAGGGTCCGACAACGCTTTAGGGGGAGCGTACGTGTGAGGGCGCGGGTTAGTGTTAGCGTACGGGTTAGGATTAGGGGACGGGTGAGGGTCAGGCTTCGGGGAAGGGTTACGGTTAGGGTTCGGGCTAGGGTTAGGGTTAGGGGACGGGGACGGTTTAGGGTCCAGGTGAGGGTACGACAACACTTTAGGGGGAGACTACGTGTGAGGGCGCGGGTTAATGATAGCGTACGGGTTAGGATTAGGGGACGGGTGAGGGTCAGGCTTCGGGGAAGGGTTACGGTTAGGGTTCGGGCTACGGTTAGGGTTAGGGGACGGGGACGGTTTAGGGTCCATTTGAGGGTACGACAACGCTTTATGGGGAGCGTACGTGTGAGGGCGCGGGTTAGTGTTAGCGTACGGGTTAGGATTAGGGGACGTGTGAGGGTCAGGCTTCAGGGCAGGGTTACGGTTAGGGTTCGGGCTAGGGTTAGGGTTAGGGGACGGGGACGGTTTAGGGTCCAGGTGAGTGTACGACAACACTTTAGGGGGAGCGTACGTGTGAGGGCGCGGGTTAGTGTTAGCGTACGGGTTAGGATTAGGGGACGGGTGAGGGTCAGGCTTCGGGGAAGGGTTACGGTTAGGGTTCGGGCTAGGGTTAGGGTTAGGGGACGGGGACGGTTTAGGGTCCAGGTGAGGGTCCGACAACGCTTTAGGGGGAGCGTACGTGTGAGGGCGCGGGTTAGTGTTAGCGTACGGGTTAGGATTATGGGACGGGTGAGGGTCAGGCTTCGGGGAAGGGTTAGGGTTAGGGTTCGGGATAGGGTTAGGGTTAGAGGACGGGGACGGTTTAGGGTCCAGGTGAGGGCCCGACAACACTTTAGGGGGAGCGTACGTGTGAGGGCGCGGGTTAGTGTTAGCGTACGGGTTAGGATTAGGGGACGGGTGAGGTTCAAGCTTCTGGGAAGGGTTAGGGTTAGGGTTCGGGCTAGGGTTAGGGTTAGGGGACGGGGACGGTTTCGGGTCCAGGTGAGGGTACGACAACGCTTTAGGGTGAGCATACGTGTGAGGGCGCGGGTTAGTGTTAGCGTACGGGTTAGGATTAGGGGACGGGTGAGAGTCAGGCTTCGGGGAAGGGTTAGGGTTAGGGTTCGGGCTAGGGTTAGGGTTAGGGGACGGGGACGGTTTAGGGTCCAGGTGAGGGTCCGACAACGCTTTAGGGGGAGTGTACGTGTGAGGGCGCGGGTTAGTGTTAGCGTACGGGTTAGGATTAGGGGATGGGTGAGGGTCAGGCTTCTGGGAAGGGTTAGGTTTAGGGTTCGGGCTAGGGTTAGGGTTAGGGGACGGGGACGGTTTAGGGTCCAGGTGAGGGTCCGACAACGCTTTAGGGGGAGCGTACGTGTGAGGGCGCGGGTTAGTGTTAGCGTACGGGTTAGGATTAGGGGACGGGTGAGGATCAGGCTTCGGGGAAGGGTTACGGTTAGGGTTCGGCCTAGGGATAGGGTTAGGGGACGGGAACGGTTTAGGGTCCATTTGAGGGTACGACAACGCTTTAGGGGGAGCGTACGTGTGAGGGCGCGGGTTAGTGTTAGCGTACGGGTTAGGATTAGGGGACTGGTGAGAGTCAGGCTTCGGGGAAGGGTTACGGTTAGGGTTCGGGCTAGGGTTAGGGTTAGGGGACGGGGACGGTTTAGGGTCCAGGTGAGGGTACGACAACACTTTAGGGGGAGCGTACGTGTGAGGGCGCGGTTTAGTGTTAGCGTACGTGTTAGGATTAGGGGACGGGTGAGGGTCAGGCTTCGGGGAAGGGTTACGGTTAGGGGTCGTGCTAGGGTTAGGGTTAGGGGACGGGGACGGTTTAGGGTCCAGGTGAGGGTCCGACAACGCCTTAGGGGGAGCGTACGTGTGAGGGCGCGGGTTAGTGTTAGCGTACGGGTTAGGATTAGGGGACGGGTGAGGGTCAGGCTTCTGGGAAGGGTTAGGGTTAGGGTTCGGGCTAGGGTTAGGGTTAGGGGACGGGGACGGTTTAGGGTCCAGGTGAGGGTACGACAACGCTTTAGGGGGAGCGTACGTGTGAGGGAGCGGGTTAGTGTTAGCATACGGGTTAGGATTAGGGGACGGGTGAGGGTCAGGCTTCGGGGAAGGGTTAGGGTTAGGATTCGGGCTAGGGTTAGGGTTAGGGGACGGGGACGGTTTAGGGTCCAGGTGAGGGTACGACAACACTTTAGGGGGAGCGTACGTGTGAGGGCGCGGGTTAGTGTTAGCGTACGGGTTAGGATTAGGGGACGGGTGAGGGTCAGGCTTCGGGGAAGTGTTACGGTTAGGGTTCGGGCTAGGGTTAGGGTTAGGGGACGGGGACGGTTTAGGTTCCAGGTGAGGGTCCGACAACGCTTTAGGGGGAGCGTACGTGTGAGGGCGCGTGTTAGTGTTAGCGTACGGTTTAGGATTAGGGGACGGGTGAGGGTCAGGCTTCGGGGAAGGGTTGGGTTATGGTTCGGGCTAGGGTTAGGGTTAGGGGACGGGGACGGTTTAGGGTCCAGGTGAGGGTACGACAACACTTTAGGGGGAGCGTACGTGTGAGGGCGTGGGTTAGTGTTAGCGTACGGGTTAGGATTAGGGGACGGGTGAGGGTCAGGCTTCTGGGAAGGGTTAGGGTTAGGGTTCGGGCTAGGGTTAGGGTTAGGGGACGGGCACGGTTTAGGGTTCAGGTGAGGGTACGACAACGCTTTAGGGTGAACGTATGTGTGAGGGCGCGGGTTAGTGTTAGCGTACGGGTTAGGATTAGGGGACGGGTGAGGATCAGGCTTCGGGGAAGGGTTAGGGTTAGGGTTCGGGTTAGGGTTAGGGGACGGGGACGGTTTAGGGTCCAGGTGAGGGTCCGACAACGCTTTAGGGGGAGCGTACGTGTGAGGGCGCGGGTTAGTGTTAGCGTACGGGTTAGGATTAGGGGATGTGTGAGGGTCAGGCTACTGGGAAGGGTTAGGGTTAGGGTTCGGGCTAGGGTTAGGGTTAGGGGACGGGGACGGTTTAGGGTCCAGGTGAGGGTCCGACAACGCTTTAGGGGGAGCGTACGTGTGAGGGCGCGGGTTAGTGTTAGCGTACGGGTTAGGATTAGGGGACGGGTGAGGGTCAGGCTTCGGGGAAGGGTTACGGTTAGGGTTCGGGCTAGGGTTAGGGTTAGGGGACGGGGACGGTTTAGGGTCCAGGTGAGGGTACGACAACACTTTAGGGGGAGAGTACGTGTGAGGGCGCGGGTTAGGGTTAGCGTACGGGTTAGGATTAGGGGACGGGTGAGGGTCAGGCTTCGGGGAAGGGTTAGGGTTAGGGTTCGGGCTAGGGTTAGGGTTAGGGGACGGGGACGGTTTAGGGTCCAGGTGAGGGTCCGACAACGCTTTAGGGGGAGCGTACGTGTGAGGGCGCGGGTTAGTGTTAGCGTACGGGTTAGGATTAGGGGATGGGTGAGGGTCAGGCTTCTGGGACGGGTTAGTGTTAGGGTTCGGGCTAGGGTTAGGGTTAGGGGACGGGGACGGTTTAGGGTCCAGGTGAGGGTCCGACAACGCTTTAGTGGGAGCGTACGTGTGAGGGCGCGGGTTAGTGTTAGCGTACGGGTTAGGATTAGGGGACGAGTGAGGGTCACGCTTCGGGGAAGGGTTAGGGTTAGGGTTCGGTCTAGGGTTAGGGTTCGGGACGGGGAGGGTTTAGGGTCCAGGTGAGGGTACGACAACCCTTTAGGGGGAGCGTACGTGTGAGGGTGCGGGTTAGTGTTAGCGTACGGGTTAGGATTAGGGGACGGGTGAGGATCAGGCTTCGGGGAAGGGTTAGGGTTAGGGTTCGGGCTAGGGTTAGGGTTAGGGGACGGGGACGGTTTAGGGTCCAGGTGAGGGTACGACAACACTTTAGGGGGAGCGTACGTGTGAGGGTGCGGGTTAGTGTTAGCGTACGGGTTAGGATTAGGGGACGGGTGAGGATCAGGCTTCGGGGAAGGGTTAGGGTTAGGGTTCGGGCTAGGGTTAGGGTTAGGGGACGGGGACGGTTTAGGGTCCAGGTGAGGGTACGACAACACTTTAGGGGGAGCGTACGTGTGAGGGCGCGGGTTAGTGTTAGCGTACGGGTTAGGATTAGGGGACGGGTGAGGGTCAGGCTTCAGGGAAGGGTTACGGTTAGGGTTCGGGCTAGGGTTAGGGTTAGGGACAGGGACGGTTTAGGGTCCAGGTGAGGGTACAACAACGCTTTAGGGTGAGCGTACGTGTGAGGGCGTGGGTTAGTGTTAGCGTACGGGTTAGGATTAGGGGACGGGTGAGGGTCAGGCTTCGGGGAAGGGTTAGGTTTAGGGTTCGGGCTATGGTTAGGGTTAGGGGACGGGGACGGTTTAGGGTCCAGGTGAGGGTCCGACAACGGTTTAGGGGGAGCGTACGTGTGAGGGCGCGGGTTAGTGTTAGCGTACGGGTTAGGATTAGGGGATGGGTGAGGGTCAGGCTTCTGGGACGGGTTAGTGTTAGGGTTCGGGCTAGGGTTAGGGTTAGGGGACGGGGACGGTTTAGGGTCCAGGTGAGGGTCCGACAACGCTTTAGTGGGAGCGTACGTGTGAGGGCGCGGGTTAGTGTTAGCGTACGGGTTAGGATTAGGGGACGGGTGAGGGTCACGCTTCGGGGAAGGGTTAGGGTTAGGGTTCGGTCTAGGGTTAGGGTTCGGGACGGGGAGGGTTTAGGGTCCAGGTGAGGGTACGACAACACTTTAGGGGGAGCGTACGTGTGAGGGTGCGGGTTAGTGTTAGCGTACGGGTTAGGATTAGGGGACGGGTGAGGATCAGGCTTCGGGGAAGGGTTAGGGTTAGGGTTCGGGCTAGGGTTAGGGTTAGGGGACGGGGACGGTTTAGCGTCCAGGTGAGTGTCCGACAACGCTTTAGGGGGAGCGTACGTGTGAGGGTGCGGGTTAGTGTTAGCGTACGGGTTAGGATTAGGGGACGGGTGAGGATCAGGCTTCGGGGAAGGGTTAGGGTTAGGGTTCGGGCTAGGGTTAGGGTTAGGGGACGGGGACGGTTTAGGGTCCAGGTGAGGGTACGACAACACTTTAGGGGGAGCGTACGTGTGAGGGCGCGGGTTAGTGTTAGCGTACGGGTTAGGATTAGGGGACGGGTGAGGGTCAGGCTTCGGGGAAGGGTTAGGGTTAGGGTTCGGGCTAGGGTTAGGGTTCGGGACGGGGAGGGTTTAGGGTCCAGGTGAGGGTACGACAACCCTTTAGGGGGAGCGTACGTGTGAGGGTGCGGGTTCGTGTTAGCGTACGGGTTAGGATTAGGGGACGGGTGAGGGTCAGGCTTCGGGGAAGGGTTACGGTTAGGGTTCGGGCTAGAGTTAGGGTTAGGGGACGGGGACGGTTTAGGGTCCAGGTGAGGGTCCGACAACGCTTTAGGGGGAGCGTACGTGTGAGGGCGCGGGTTAGTGTTAGCGTACGGGTTAGGATTAGGGGACGGGTGAGGGTCAGGCTTCGGGGAAGGGTTACGGTTAGGGTTCGGGCTAGGGTTAGGGTTAGGGGACGGGGACGGTTTAGGGTCCAGGTAAGGGTACGACAACACTTTAGGGGGAGAGTACGTGTGAGGGCGCGGGTTAGTGTTAGCGTACGGGTTAGGATTAGGGGACGGGTGAGTGTCAGGCTTCGGGGAAGGGTTAGGGTTAGGGTTCGGGGTAGGGTTAGGGTTAGGGACGGGGACGGTTTAGGGTCCAGGTGAGGGTACGACAACGCTTTAGGGTGAGCGTACGTGTAGGGCGCGGGTTAGTGTTAGCGTACGGGTTAGGATTAGGGGACGGGTGAGGGTCAGGCTTCGGGGAAGGGTTAGGGTTAGGGTTCGGTCTATGGTTAGGGTTAGGGGACGGGGACGGTTTAGGGTCCAGGTGAGGGTCCGACAACGCTTTAGGGGGAGCGTACGTGTGAGGGCGCGGGTTAGTGTTAGCGTACGGGTTAGGATTAGGGGATGGGTGAGCGTCAGGCTTCTGGGACGGGTTAGTGTTAGGGTTCGGGCTAGGGTTAGGGTTAGGGGACGGGGACGGTTTAGGGTCCAGGTGAGGGTCCGACAACGCTTTAGTGGGAGCGTACGTGTGAGGGCGCGGGTTAGTGTTAGCGTACGGGTTAGGAATAGGGGACGGGTGAGGGTCACGCTTCGGGGAAGGGTTAGGGTTAGGGTTCGGTCTAGGGTTAGGGTTCGGGACGGGGAGGGTTTAGGGTCCAGGTGAGGGTACGACAACACTTTAGGGGGAGCGTACGTGTGAGGGTGCGGGTTAGTGTTAGCGTACGGGTTAGGATTAGGGGACGGGTGAGGATCAGGCTTCGGGGAAGGGTTAGGGTTAGGGTTCGGGCTAGGGTTAGGGTTAGGGGACGGGGACGGTTTAGGGTCCAGGTGAGGGTACGACAACACTTTAGGGGGAGCGTACGTGTGAGGGTGCGGGTTAGTGTTAGCGTACGGGTTAGGATTAGGGGACGGGTGAGGGTCAGGCTTCGGGGAAGGGTTACGGTTAGGGTTCGGGCTAGGGTTAGGGTTAGGGGACGGGGACGGTTTAGGGTCCAGGTGAGGGTCCGACAACGCTTTAGGGGGAGCGTACGTGTGAGGGCGCGGGTTAGTGTTAGCGTACGGGTTAGGATTAGGGGACGGTTGAGGGTCAGGCTTCGGGGAAGGGTTAGGGTTAGGGTTCGGCCTAGGGTTAGGGTTAGGGGACGGGGACGGTTTAGGGTCCAGGTGAGGGTACGACAACGCTTTAGGGTGAGCGTACGTGTGAGGGCGCGGGTTAGTGTTAGCGTACGGGTTAGGATTAGGGGACGGGTGAGGGTCAGGCTTCGGGGAAGGGTTAGGTTTAGGGTTCGGGCTAGGGTTAGGGTTAGGGGACGGGGACGGTTTAGGGTCCAGGTGAGGGTCCGACAACGCTTTAGGGGGAGCGTACGTGTGAGGGCGCGGGTTAGTGTTAGCGTACGGGTTAGGATTAGGGGACGGGTGAGGGTCAGGCTTCTGGGAAGGGTTAGGGTTAGGGTTCGGGCTAGGGTTAGGGTTAGGGGACGGGGACGGTTTAGGGTCCAGGTGAGGGTCCGACAACGCTTTAGGGGGAGCGTACGTGTGAGGGCGCGGGTTAGTGTTAGCGTACGGGTTAGGATTAGGGGACGGGTGAGGATCAGGCTTCGGGGAAGGGTTAGGGTTAGGGTTCGGGCTAGGGTTAGGGTTCGGGACGGGAAGGGTTTAGGGTCCAGGTGAGGGTACGACAACCCTTTAGGGGGAGCGTACGTGTGAGGGTGCGGGTTAGTGTTAGCGTACGGGTTAGGATTAGGGGACGGGTGAGGATCAGGCTTCGGGGAAGGGTTAGGGTTAGGGTTCGGGCTAGGGTTAGGGTTAGGGGACGGGGACGGTTTAGGGTCCAGGTGAGGGTACGACAACACTTTAGGGGGAGCGTACGTGTGAGGGCGCGGGTTAGTGTTAGCGTACGGGTTAGGATTAGGGGACGGGTGAGGATCAGGCTTCGGGGAAGGGTTAGGGTTAGGGTTCGGGCTAGGGTTAGGGTTAGGGCTAGGGTTAGGGTTAGGGGACGGGGACGGTTTTGGGTCCAGGTGAGGGTCCGACAACGCTTTAGGGGGAGCGTACGTATGAGGGCGCAGGTTAGTGTTAGCGTACGGGTTAGGATTAGGGGATGGGTGAGGGTCAGGCTTCTGGGAAGGGTTAGGGTTAGGGTTCGGGCTAGGGTTAGGGTTAGGGGACGGGAAAGGTTTAGGGTCCAGGTGAGGGTCCGACAACGCTTTAGGGGGAGCGTACGTGTGAGGGCGCGGGTAATTGTTAGCATACGGGTTAGGATTAGGGGACGGGTGAGGGTCAGGCTTCGGGGAAGGGTTACGGTTAGGGTTCGGGCTAGGGTTAGGGTTAGGGGACGGGGACGGTTTAGGGTCCAGGTGACGGTACGACAACACTTTAGGGGGAGAGTACGTGTGAGGGTGCGGGTTAGTGTTAGCGTACGGGTTAGGATTAGGGGACGGGTGAGGGTCAGGCTTCGGGGAAGGGTTAGGGTTTGGGTTCGGGCTAGGGTTAGGGTTAGGGGACGGGGACGGTTTAGGGTCCATTTGAGGGTACGACAACGCTTTAGGGGGAGCGTACGTGTGAGGGCGCGGGTTAGTGTTAGCGTACGGGTTAGGATTAGGGGACTGGTGAGGGTCAGGCTTCGGGGAAGGGTTACGGTTAGGGTTCGGGCTAGGGTTAGGGTTAGGGGACGGGGACGGTATAGGGTCCAGGGTGAGGGTACGACAACGCTTTAGGGTGAGCGTACGTGTGAGGGCGCGGGTTAGTGTTAGCGTACGGGTTAGGATTAGGGGACGGGTGAGGGTCAGGCTTCGGGGAAGGGTTAGGGTTTGGGTTCGGGCTAGGGTTAGGGATAGGGGACGGGGACGGTTTAGGGTCCAGGTGAGGGTCCAACAACGCTTTAGGGGGAGCGTACGTGTGAGGGCGCGGGTTAGTGTTAGCGTACGGGTTAGGATTAGGGGATGGGTGAGGGTCAGGCTTCTGGGAAGGGTTAGGGTTAGGGTTCGGGCTAGGGTTAGGGTTAGGGGACGGGGACGGTTTAGGGTCCAGGTGAGGGTCCGACAACGCTTTAGGGGGAGCGTACGTGTGAGGGCGCGGGTTAGTGTTAGCGTACGGTTTAGGATTAGGGGACGGGTGAGGGTCAGGCATCGGGGAAGGGTTACGGTTAGGGTTCGGGCTAGGGTTAGGGTTAGGGGACGGGGACGGTTTAGGGTCCAGGTGAGGGTACGACAACACTTTAGGGGGAGAGTACGTGTGAGGGCGCGGGTTAGTGTTAGCGTACGGGTTAGGATAAGGGGACGGGTGAGGGTCAGGCTTCGGGGAAGGGTTACGGTTAGGGTTCGGGCTAGGGTTAGGGTTAGGGGACGGGGACGGTTTAGGGTCCATTTGAGGGTACGACAACGCTTTAGGGGGAGCGTACGTGTGAGGGCGCGGGTTAGTGTTAGCGTACGGGTTAGGATTAGGGGACTGGTGAGGGTCAGGCTTCGGGGAAGAGTTACGGTTAGGGTTCGGGCTAGGGTTAGGGTTAGGGGACGGGGACGGTTTAGGGTCCAGGTGAGGGTACGACAACACTTTAGGGGGAGCGTACGTGTGAGGGCGCGGGTTAGTGTTAGCGTACGGGTTAGGATTATGGGACGGGTGAGGGTCAGGGTTCGGGGAAGGGTTAGGGTTAGGGTTCGGGCTAGGGTTAGGGTTAGGGGACGGGGACGGTTTAGGGTCCAGTTGAGGGTACGACAACGCTTTAGGGGGAGCGTACGTGTGAGGGCGCGGGTTAGTGTTAGAGTACGGGTTAGGATTAGGGGACGGGTGAGGGTCAGGCTTCGGGGAAGGGTTACGGTTAGGGTTCGGGCTAGGGTTAGGGTTACGGGACGGGGACGGTTTAGGGTCCAGGTGAGGGTACGACAACACTTTAGGGGGAGCGTACGTGTGAGGGCGTGGGTTAGTGTTAGCGTACGGGTTAGGATTAGGGGACGGGTGATTGTCAGGCTTCGGGGGAGGGTTACGGTTAGGGTTCGGGCTAGGGTTAGGGTTAGGGGACGGGGACGGTTTACGGTCCAGGTGAGGGTACGACAACGCTTTAGGGGGAGCGTACGTGTGAGGGCGCGGGTTAGTGTTTGCGTACGGGTTAGGATTAGGGGACGGGTGAGGGTCAGGCTTCGGGGAAGGGTTACGGTTAGGGTTCGGGCTAGGGTTAGGGTTAGGGGACGGGGACGGTTTAGGGTCCAGGTGAGGGTACGACAACACTTTAGGGGGAGCGTACGTGTGAGGGCGCGGGTTAGTGTTAGCGTACGGGTTAGGATTAGGGGACGGGTGAGGGTCAGGCTTCGGGGAAGGTTTACGGTTAGGGTTCGGTCTAGGGTTAGTGTTAGGGGACGGGGACGGTTTAGGGTCCAGGTGAGGGTACGACAACACTTGAGGGGGAGAGTACGTGTGAGGGCGCGGGTTAGTGTTAGCGTACGGGTTAGGATTAGGGGACAGGTGAGGGTCAGGCTTCGGGGAAGGGTTACGGTTATGGTTCGGGCTAGGGTTAGGGTTAGGGGACGGGGACGGTTTAGGGTCCATTTGAGGGTACGACAACGCTTTAGGGAGAGCGTACGTGTGAGGGCGCGGGTTAGTGTTAGCGTACGGGTTAGGATTAGGGAACGGGTGAGGGTCAGGCTTCGGGGAAGGGTTACGGTTAGGGTTCGGGCTAGGGTTAGGGTTAGGGGACGGGGACGGTTTAGGGTCCAGGTGAGGGTACGACAACACTTTAGGGGGAGCGTACGTGAGAGGGCGCGGGTTAGTGTTAGCGTACGGGTTAGTATTAGGGGACGTGTGAGGGTCAGGCTTCGGGGAAGGGTTACGGTTAGGGTTCGGGCTAGGGTTAGGGTTAGGGGACAGGGACGGTTTAGGGTCCAGGTGAGGGTACGACAACACTTTAGGGGGAGCGTACGTGTGAGGGCGCGGGTTAGTGTTAGCGTACGGGTTAGGATTAGGGGACGGGTGAGGGTCAGGCTTCGGGGAAGGGTTACGGTTAGGGTTCGGGCTAGGGTTAGGGGACGGGGACGGTTTAGGGTCCAGGTGAGGGTACGACAACACTTTAGGGGGAGCGTACGTGTGAGGGCGCGGGTTAGTGTTAGCGTACGGGTTAGGATTAGGGGACGGGTGAGGGTCAGGCTTCGGGGAAGGTTTACGGTTAGGGTTCGGGCTAGGGTTAGTGTTAGGGGACGGGGACGGTTTAGGGTCCAGGTGAGCGTACGACAACACTTTAGGGGGAGCGTACGTGTGAGGGCGCGGGTTAGTGTTAGCGTACGGGTTAGGATTAGGGGACAGGTGAGGGTCAGGCTTCGGGGAAGGGTTACGGTTAGGGTTCGGGCTAGGGTTAGGGGACGGGGACGGTTTAGGGTCCATTTGAGGGTACGACAACGCTTTAGGGAGAGCGTACGTGTGAGGGCGCGGGTTAGTGTTAGCGTACGGGTTAGGATTAGGGGACGGGTGAGGGTCAGGCTTCGGGGAAGGGTTACGGTTAGGGTTCGGGCTAGGGTTAGGGTTAGGGGACGGGGACGGTTTAGGGTCCAGGTGAGGGTACGACAACACTTTAGGGGGAGCGTACGTGTGAGGGCGCGGGTTAGTGTTAGCGTACGGGTTAGGATTAGGGGACGGGTGAGGGTCAGGCTTCGGGGAAGGGTTACGGTTAGGGTTCGGGCTAGCGTTAGGGTTAGGGGACGGGGACGGTTTAGGGTCCAGGTGAGGGTACGACAACACTTTAGGGGGAGCGTACGTGTGAGGGCGCGGGTTAGTGTTAGCGTACGGGTTAGGATTAGGGGACGGGTGAGGGTCAGGCTTCGGGAAAGGGTTACGGTTAGGGTTCGGGCTAGGGTTAGGGTTAGGGGACGGGGACGGTTTAGGGTCCAGGTGAGGGTACGACAACAATTTAGGGGGAGAGTACGTGTGAGGGCGCGGGTTAGTGTTAGCGTACGGGGTAGGATTAGGGGACGGGTGAGGGTCAGGCTTCGGGGAAGGGTTAGGGTTAGGGTTCGGGCTAGGGTTAGGTTTAGGGGACGGGGACGGTTTAGGGTCCATTTGAGGGTACGACAACGCTTTAGGGGGAGCGTACGTGTGAGGGCGCGGGTTAGTGTTAGCGTACGGGTTAGGATTAGGGGACTGGTGAGGGTCTGGCTTCGGGGAAGGGTTAGGGTTAGGGTTCGGGCTAGGGTTAGGGTTAGGGGACGGGGACGGTTTACGGTCCAGGTGAGGGTCCGACAACGCTTTAGGGGGAGCGTACGTGTGAGGGCGCGGGTTAGTGTTAGCGTACGGGTTAGGATTAGGGGACGGGTGAGGGTCAGGCTTCGGGGAAGGGTTAGGGTTAGGGTTCGGGCTAGGGTTAGGGTTCGGGACGGGGACGGTTTAGGGTCCAGGTGAGGGTCCGACAACGCTTTAGGGGGAGCGTACGTGTGAGGGCGCGGGTTAGTGTTAGCGTACGGGTTAGGATTAGGGGACGGGTGAGGGTCAGGCTTCGGGGAAGGGTTACGGTTAGGGTTCGGGCTAGGGTTAGGGTTAGGGGACGGGGACGGTTTAGGGTCCAGGTGAGGGTCCGACAACGCTTTAGGGGGAGCGTACGTGTGAGGGCGCGGGTTAGTGTTAGCGTACGGGTTAGGATTAGGGGACGGGTGAGGGTCAGGCTTCGGGGAAGGGTTAGGGTTTGGGTTCGGGCTAGGGTTAGGGATAGGGGACGGGGACGGTTTAGGGTCCAGGTGAGGGTCCAACAACGCTTTAGGGGGAGCGTACGTGTGAGGGCGCGGGTTAGTGTTAGCGTACGGGTTAGGATTAGGGGATGGGTGAGGGTCAGGCTTCTGGGAAGGGTTAGGGTTAGGGTTCGGGCTAGGGTTAGGGTTAGGGGACGGGGACGGTTTAGGGTCCAGGTGAGGGTCCGACAACGCTTTAGGGGGAGCGTACGTGTGAGGGCGCGGGTTAGTGTTAGCGTACGGTTTAGGATTAGGGGACGGGTGAGGGTCAGGCATCGGGGAAGGGTTACGGTTAGGGTTCGGGCTAGGGTTAGGGTTAGGGGACGGGGACGGTTTAGGGTCCAGGTGAGGGTACGACAACACTTTAGGGGGAGAGTACGTGTGAGGGTGCGGGTTAGTGTTAGCGTACGGGTTAGGATAAGGGGACGGGTGAGGGTCAGGCTTCGGGGAAGGGTTACGGTTAGGGTTCGGGCTAGGGTTAGGGTTAGGGGACGGGGACGGTTTAGGGTCCATTTGAGGGTACGACAACGCTTTAGGGGGAGCGTACGTGTGAGGGCGCGGGTTAGTGTTAGCGTACGGGTTAGGATTAGGGGACTGGTGAGGGTCAGGCTTCGGGGAAGAGTTACGGTTAGGGTTCGGGCTAGGGTTAGGGTTAGGGGACGGGGACGGTTTAGGGTCCAGGTGAGGGTACGACAACACTTTAGGGGGAGCGTACGTGTGAGGGCGCGGGTTAGTGTTAGCGTACGGGTTAGGATTATGGGACGGGTGAGGGTCAGGGTTCGGGGAAGGGTTAGGGTTAGGGTTCGGGCTAGGGTTAGGGTTAGGGGACGGGGACGGTTTAGGGTCCAGTTGAGGGTACGACAACGCTTTAGGGGGAGCGTACGTGTGAGGGCGCGGGTTAGTGTTAGAGTACGGGTTAGGATTAGGGGACGGGTGAGGGTCAGGCTTCGGGGAAGGGTTACGGTTAGGGTTCGGGCTAGGGTTAGGGTTACGGGACGGGGACGGTTTAGGGTCCAGGTGAGGGTACGACAACACTTTAGGGGGAGCGTACGTGTGAGGGCGTGGGTTAGTGTTAGCGTACGGGTTAGGATTAGGGGACGGGTGATTGTCAGGCTTCGGGGGAGGGTTACGGTTAGGGTTCGGGCTAGGGTTAGGGTTAGGGGACGGGGACGGTTTACGGTCCAGGTGAGGGTACGACAACGCTTTAGGGGGAGCGTACGTGTGAGGGCGCGGGTTAGTGTTTGCGTACGGGTTAGGATTAGGGGACGGGTGAGGGTCAGGCTTCGGGGAAGGGTTACGGTTAGGGTTCGGGCTAGGGTTAGGGTTAGGGGACGGGGACGGTTTAGGGTCCAGGTGAGGGTACGACAACACTTTAGGGGGAGCGTACGTGTGAGGGCGCGGGTTAGTGTTAGCGTACGGGTTAGGATTAGGGGACGGGTGAGGGTCAGGCTTCGGGGAAGGTTTACGGTTAGGGTTCGGTCTAGGGTTAGTGTTAGGGGACGGGGACGGTTTAGGGTCCAGGTGAGGGTACGACAACACTTGAGGGGGAGAGTACGTGTGAGGGCGCGGGTTAGTGTTAGCGTACGGGTTAGGATTAGGGGACAGGTGAGGGTCAGGCTTCGGGGAAGGGTTACGGTTATGGTTCGGGCTAGGGTTAGGGTTAGGGGACGGGGACGGTTTAGGGTCCATTTGAGGGTACGACAACGCTTTAGGGAGAGCGTACGTGTGAGGGCGCGGGTTAGTGTTAGCGTACGGGTTAGGATTAGGGAACGGGTGAGGGTCAGGCTTCGGGGAAGGGTTACGGTTAGGGTTCGGGCTAGGGTTAGGGTTAGGGGACGGGGACGGTTTAGGGTCCAGGTGAGGGTACGACAACACTTTAGGGGGAGCGTACGTGAGAGGGCGCGGGTTAGTGTTAGCGTACGGGTTAGTATTAGGGGACGTGTGAGGGTCAGGCTTCGGGGAAGGGTTACGGTTAGGGTTCGGGCTAGGGTTAGGGTTAGGGGACAGGGACGGTTTAGGGTCCAGGTGAGGGTACGACAACACTTTAGGGGGAGCGTACGTGTGAGGGCGCGGGTTAGTGTTAGCGTACGGGTTAGGATTAGGGGACGGGTGAGGGTCAGGCTTCGGGGAAGGGTTACGGTTAGGGTTCGGGCTAGGGTTAGGGGACGGGGACGGTTTAGGGTCCAGGTGAGGGTACGACAACACTTTAGGGGGAGCGTACGTGTGAGGGCGCGGGTTAGTGTTAGCGTACGGGTTAGGATTAGGGGACGGGTGAGGGTCAGGCTTCGGGGAAGGTTTACGGTTAGGGTTCGGGCTAGGGTTAGTGTTAGGGGACGGGGACGGTTTAGGGTCCAGGTGAGCGTACGACAACACTTTAGGGGGAGCGTACGTGTGAGGGCGCGGGTTAGTGTTAGCGTACGGGTTAGGATTAGGGGACAGGTGAGGGTCAGGCTTCGGGGAAGGGTTACGGTTAGGGTTCGGGCTAGGGTTAGGGGACGGGGACGGTTTAGGGTCCATTTGAGGGTACGACAACGCTTTAGGGAGAGCGTACGTGTGAGGGCGCGGGTTAGTGTTAGCGTACGGGTTAGGATTAGGGGACGGGTGAGGGTCAGGCTTCGGGGAAGGGTTACGGTTAGGGTTCGGGCTAGGGTTAGGGTTAGGGGACGGGGACGGTTTAGGGTCCAGGTGAGGGTACGACAACACTTTAGGGGGAGCGTACGTGTGAGGGCGCGGGTTAGTGTTAGCGTACGGGTTAGGATTAGGGGACGGGTGAGGGTCAGGCTTCGGGGAAGGGTTACGGTTAGGGTTCGGGCTAGCGTTAGGGTTAGGGGACGGGGACGGTTTAGGGTCCAGGTGAGGGTACGACAACACTTTAGGGGGAGCGTACGTGTGAGGGCGCGGGTTAGTGTTAGCGTACGGGTTAGGATTAGGGGACGGGTGAGGGTCAGGCTTCGGGAAAGGGTTACGGTTAGGGTTCGGGCTAGGGTTAGGGTTAGGGGACGGGGACGGTTTAGGGTCCAGGTGAGGGTACGACAACAATTTAGGGGGAGAGTACGTGTGAGGGCGTGGGTTAGTGTTAGCGTACGGGGTAGGATTAGGGGACGGGTGAGGGTCAGGCTTCGGGGAAGGGTTAGGGTTAGGGTTCGGGCTAGGGTTAGGTTTAGGGGACGGGGACGGTTTAGGGTCCATTTGAGGGTACGACAACGCTTTAGGGGGAGCGTACGTGTGAGGGCGCGGGTTAGTGTTAGCGTACGGGTTAGGATTAGGGGACTGGTGAGGGTCTGGCTTCGGGGAAGGGTTAGGGTTAGGGTTCGGGCTAGGGTTAGGGTTAGGGGACGGGGACGGTTTACGGTCCAGGTGAGGGTCCGACAACGCTTTAGGGGGAGCGTACGTGTGAGGGCGCGGGTTAGTGTTAGCGTACGGGTTAGGATTAGGGGACGGGTGAGGGTCAGGCTTCGGGGAAGGGTTAGGGTTAGGGTTCGGGCTAGGGTTAGGGTTCGGGACGGGGACGGTTTAGGGTCCAGGTGAGGGTCCGACAACGCTTTAGGGGGAGCGTACGTGTGAGGGCGCGGGTTAGTGTTAGCGTACGGGTTAGGATTAGGGGACGGGTGAGGGTCAGGCTTCGGGGAAGGGTTACGGTTAGGGTTCGGGCTAGGGTTAGGGTTAGGGGACGGGGACGGTTTAGGGTCCAGGTGAGGGTCCGACAACGCTTTAGGGGGAGCGTACGTGTGAGGGCGCGGGTTAGTGTTAGCGTACGGGTTAGGATTAGGGGATGGGTGCGGGTCAGGCTTCGGGGAAGGGTTAGGGTTAGGGTTCGGGCTAGGGTTACTGTTAGGGGACGTGGACGGTTTAAGGTCCAGGTGAGGGTACGACAACACTTTAGGGGGAGCGTACGTGTGAGGGCGCGGGTTAGTGTTAGCGTACGGGTTAGGATTAGGGGACGGGTGAGGGTCAGGCTTCTGGGAAGGGTTAGGGTTAGGGTTCGGGCTAGGGTTAGGGTTAGGGGACAGGGACGGTTTAGGGTCCAGGTGAGGGTACGACAACGCTTTAGGGTGAGCGTACGTGTGAGGGCGCGGGTACGTGTTAGCGTACGTGTTAGGATTAGGGGACGGGTGAGGGTCAGGCTTCGGGGAAGGGTTACGGTTAGGGTTCGGGCTAGGGTTAGGGTTAGGGGACGGGGACGGTTTAGGGTCCAGGTGAGGGTACGACAACACTTTAGGGGGAGCGTACGTGTGAGGGCGTGGGGTAGTGTTAGCGTACGGGTTACGATTAGGGGACGGGTGAGGGTCAGGCTTCGGGGAAGGGTTACGGTTAGGGTTCGGGCTAGGGTTAGGGTTAGGGGACGGGGACGGTTAAGGGTCGAGGTGAGGGTACGACAACGCTTTAGGGGGAGCGTACGTGTGAGGGCGCGGGTTAGTGTTAGCGTACGGGTTAGGATTAGGGGACTGGTGAGGGTCAGGCTTCGGGGAAGGGTTACGGTTAGGGTTCGGGCTAGGGTTAGGGTTAGGGGACGGGGACGGTTTAGGGTCCAGGTGACGGTCCGACAACGCTTTAGGGGGAGCGCACGTTTGAGGGCGTGGGTTAGTGTTAGCGCACGGGTTAGGATTAGGGGACGGGTGAGGGTCAGGCTTCGGGGAAGGGTTACGGTTAGGGTTCGGGCTAGGGTTAGGGTTAGGGGACGGGGACGGTTTAGGGTCCAGGTGAGGGTACGACAACACTTTAGGGGGAGCGTACGTGTGAGGGCGCGGGTTAGTGTTAGCGTACGGGTTAGGATTATGGGACGGGTGAGGGTCAGGCTTCGGGGAAGGGTTAGGGTTAGGGTTCGGGCTAGGGTTAGGGTTAGGGGACGGGGACGGTTTAGGGTCCAGTTGAGGGTACGACAACGCTTTAGGGGGAGCGTACATGTGAGGGCGCGGGTTAGTGTTAGAGTACGGGTTAGGATTAGGGGACGGGTGAGGGTCAGGCTTCGGGGAAGGTTTACGGTTAGGGTTCGGGCTAGGGTTAGGGTTACGGGACGGGGACGGTTTAGGGTCCAGGTGAGGGTACGACAACACTTTAGGGGGAGTGTACGTGTGAGGGCGTGGGTTAGTGTTAGCGTACGGTTTAGGATTAGGGGACGGGTGATTGTCAGGCTTCGGGGGAGGGTTACGGTTAGGGTTCGGGCTAGGGTTAGGGTTAGGGGACGGGGACGGTTTAGGGTCCATTTGAGGGTACGACAACGCTTTAGGGGGAGCGTACGTGTGAGGGCGCGGGTTAGTGTTAGCGTACGGGTTAGGATTAGGGGACTGGTGAGGGTCAGGCTTCGGGGAAGGGTTACGGTTAGGGTTCGGGCTAGGGTTAGGGTTAGGGGACGGGGACGGTTTAGGGTCCAGGGTGAGGGTACGACAACACTTTAGGGTGAGCGTACGTGTGAGGGCGCGGGTTAGTGTTAGCGTACGGGTTAGGATTAGGGGACGGGTGAGGGTCAGGCTTCGGCGAAGGGTTAGGGTTTGGGTTCGGGCTAGGGTTAGGGATAGGGGACGGGGACGGTTTAGGGTCCAGGTGAGGGTCCAACAACGCTTTAGGGGGAGCGTATGTGTGAGGGCGCGGGTTAGTGTTAGCGTACGGGTTAGGATTAGGGGATGGGTGAGGGTCAGGCTTCTGGGAAGGGTTAGGGTTAGGGTTCGGGCTAGGGTTAGGGTTAGGGGACGGGGACGGTTTAGGGTCCAGGTGAGGGTCCGACAACGCTTTAGGGGGAGCGTACGTGTGAGGGCGCGGGTTAGTGTTAGCGTACGGGTTAGGATTAGGGGACGGGTGAGGGTCAGGCTTCGGGGAAGGGTTACGGTTAGGGTTCTGGCTAGGGTTAGGGTTAGGGGACGGGGACGGTATAGGGTCCAGGTGAGGGTACGACAACACTTTAGGGGGAGAGTACGTGTGAGGGCGCGGGTTAGTGTTAGCGTACGGGTTAGGATTAGGGGACGGGTGAGGGTCAGGCTTCGGGGAAGGGTTACGGTTAGGGTTCGGGCTAGGGTTAGGGTTAGGGGACGGGGACGGTTTAGGGTCCATTTGAGGGTACGACAACGCTTTAGGGGGAGCGTACGTGTGAGGGCGCGGGTTAGTGTTAGCGTACGGGTTAGGATTAGGGGACTGGTGAGGGTCAGGCTTCGGGGAAGAGTTACGGTTAGGGTTCGGGCTAGGGTTAGGGTTAGGGGACGGGGACGGTTTAGGGTCCAGGTGAGGGTACGACAACACTTTAGGGGGAGCGTACGTGTGAGGGCGCGGGTTAGTGTTAGCGTACGTGTTAGGATTAGGGGACGGGTGAGGGTCAGGCTTCGGGGAAGGGTTACGGTTAGGGTTCGGGCTAGGGTTAGGGTTAGGGGACGGGGACGGTTTAGGGTCCAGTTGAGGGTACGACAACGCTTTATGGGGAGCGTACGTGTGAGGGCGCGGGTTAGTGTTAGAGTACGGGTTAGGATTAGGGGACGGGTGAGGGTCAGGCTTCGGGGAAGGGTTACGGTTAGGGTTCGGGCTAGGGTTAGGGTTACGGGACGGGGACGGTTTAGGGTCCAGGTGAGGGTACGACAACACTTTAGGGGGAGCGTACGTGTGAGGGCGTGGGTTAGTGTTAGCGTACGGGTTAGGATTAGGGGACGGGTGATTGTCAGGCTTCGGGGGAGGGTTACGGTTAGGGTTCGGGCTAGGGTTAGGGTTAGGGGACGGGGACGGTTTACGGTCCAGGTGAGGGTACGACAACGCTTTAGGGGGAGCGTACGTGTGAGGGCGCGGGTTAGTGTTTGCGTACGGGTTAGGATTAGGGGACGGGTGAGGGTCAGGCTTCGGGGAAGGGTTACGGTTAGGGTTCGGGCTAGGGTTAGGGTTAGGGGACGGGGACGGTTTAGGGTCCAGGTGAGGGTACGACAACACTTTAGGGGGAGCGTACGTGTGAGGGCGCGGGTTAGTGTTAGCGTACGGGTTAGGATTAGGGGACGGGTGAGGGTCAGGCTTCGGGGAAGGTTTACGGTTAGGGTTCGGTCTAGGGTTAGTGTTAGGGGACGGGGACGGTTTAGGGTCCAGGTGAGGGTACGACAACACTTGAGGGGGAGAGTACGTGTGAGGGCGCGGGTTAGTGTTAGCGTACGGGTTAGGATTAGGGGACAGGTGAGGGTCAGGCTTCGGGGAAGGGTTACGGTTAGGGTTCGGGCTAGGGTTAGGGTTAGGGGACGGGGACGGTTTAGGGTCCATTTGAGGGTACGACAACGCTTTAGGGAGAGCGTACGTGTGAGGGCGCGGGTTAGTGTTAGCGTACGGGTTAGGATTAGGGAACGGGTGAGGGTCAGGCTTCGGGGAAGGGTTACGGTTAGGGTTCGGGCTAGGGTTAGGGTTAGGGGACGGGGACGGTTTAGGGTCCAGGTGAGGGTACGACAACACTTTAGGGGGAGCGTACGTGAGAGGGCGCGGGTTAGTGTTAGCGTACGGGTTAGTATTAGGGGACGTGTGAGGGTCAGGCTTCGGGGAAGGGTTACGGTTAGGGTTCGGGCTAGGGTTAGGGTTAGGGGACAGGGACGGTTTAGGGTCCAGGTGAGGGTACGACAACACTTTAGGGGGAGCGTACGTGTGAGGGCGCGGGTTAGTGTTAGCGTACGGGTTAGGATTAGGGGACGGGTGAGGGTCAGGCTTCGGGGAAGGGTTACGGTTAGGGTTCGGGCTAGGGTTAGGGGACGGGGACGGTTTAGGGTCCAGGTGAGGGTACGACAACACTTTAGGGGGAGCGTACGTGTGAGGGCGCGGGTTAGTGTTAGCGTACGGGTTAGGATTAGGGGACGGGTGAGGGTCAGGCTTCGGGGAAGGTTTACGGTTAGGGTTCGGGCTAGGGTTAGTGTTAGGGGACGGGGACGGTTTAGGGTCCAGGTGAGCGTACGACAACACTTTAGGGGGAGCGTACGTGTGAGGGCGCGGGTTAGTGTTAGCGTACGGGTTAGGATTAGGGGACAGGTGAGGGTCAGGCTTCGGGGAAGGGTTACGGTTAGGGTTCGGGCTAGGGTTAGGGTTAGGGGACGGGGACGGTTTAGGGTCCATTTGAGGGTACGACAACGCTTTAGGGAGAGCGTACGTGTGAGGGCGCGGGTTAGTGTTAGCGTACGGGTTAGGATTAGGGGACGGGTGAGGGTCAGGCTTCGGGGAAGGGTTACGGTTAGGGTTCGGGCTAGGGTTAGGGTTAGGGGACGGGGACGGTTTAGGGTCCAGGTGAGGGTACGACAACACTTTAGGGGGAGCGTACGTGTGAGGGCGCGGGTTAGTGTTAGCGTACGGGTTAGGATTAGGGGACGGGTGAGGGTCAGGCTTCGGGGAAGGGTTACGGTTAGGGTTCGGGCTAGCGTTAGGGTTAGGGGACGGGGACGGTTTAGGGTCCAGGTGAGGGTACGACAACACTTTAGGGGGAGCGTACGTGTGAGGGCGCGGGTTAGTGTTAGCGTACGGGTTAGGATTAGGGGACGGGTGAGGGTCAGGCTTCGGGAAAGGGTTACGGTTAGGGTTCGGGCTAGGGTTAGGGTTAGGGGACGGGGACGGTTTAGGGTCCAGGTGAGGGTACGACAACACTTTAGGGGGAGAGTACGTGTGAGGGCGCGGGTTAGTGTTAGCGTACGGGGTAGGATTAGGGGACGGGTGAGGGTCAGGCTTCGGGGAAGGGTTAGGGTTAGGGTTCGGGCTAGGGTTAGGTTTAGGGGACGGGGACGGTTTAGGGTCCATTTGAGGGTACGACAACGCTTTAGGGGGAGCGTACGTGTGAGGGCGCGGGTTAGTGTTAGCGTACGGGTTAGGATTAGGGGACTGGTGAGGGTCTGGCTTCGGGGAAGGGTTAGGGTTAGGGTTCGGGCTAGGGTTAGGGTTAGGGGACGGGGACGGTTTACGGTCCAGGTGAGGGTCCGACAACGCTTTAGGGGGAGCGTACGTGTGAGGGCGCGGGTTAGTGTTAGCGTACGGGTTAGGATTAGGGGACGGGTGAGGGTCAGGCTTCGGGGAAGGGTTAGGGTTAGGGTTCGGGCTAGGGTTAGGGTTCGGGACGGGGACGGTTTAGGGTCCAGGTGAGGGTCCGACAACGCTTTAGGGGGAGCGTACGTGTGAGGGCGCGGGTTAGTGTTAGCGTACGGGTTAGGATTAGGGGACGGGTGAGGGTCAGGCTTCGGGGAAGGGTTACGGTTAGGGTTCGGGCTAGGGTTAGGGTTAGGGGACGGGGACGGTTTAGGGTCCAGGTGAGGGTCCGACAACGCTTTAGGGGGAGCGTACGTGTGAGGGCGCGGGTTAGTGTTAGCGTACGGGTTAGGATTAGGGGATGGGTGCGGGTCAGGCTTCGGGGAAGGGTTAGGGTTAGGGTTCGGGCTAGGGTTACTGTTAGGGGACGTGGACGGTTTAAGGTCCAGGTGAGGGTACGACAACACTTTAGGGGGAGCGTACGTGTGAGGGCGCGGGTTAGTGTTAGCGTACGGGTTAGGATTAGGGGACGGGTGAGGGTCAGGCTTCTGGGAAGGGTTAGGGTTAGGGTTCGGGCTAGGGTTAGGGTTAGGGGACAGGGACGGTTTAGGGTCCAGGTGAGGGTACGACAACGCTTTAGGGTGAGCGTACGTGTGAGGGCGCGGGTACGTGTTAGCGTACGTGTTAGGATTAGGGGACGGGTGAGGGTCAGGCTTCGGGGAAGGGTTACGGTTAGGGTTCGGGCTAGGGTTAGGGTTAGGGGACGGGGACGGTTTAGGGTCCAGGTGAGGGTACGACAACACTTTAGGGGGAGCGTACGTGTGAGGGCGTGGGTTAGTGTTAGCGTACGGGTTAGGATTAGGGGACGGGTGAGGGTCAGGCTTCGGGGAAGGGTTACGGTTAGGGTTCGGGCTAGGGTTAGGGTTAGGGGACGGGGACGGTTAAGGGTCGAGGTGAGGGTACGACAACGCTTTAGGGGGAGCGTACGTGTGAGGGCGCGGGTTAGTGTTAGCGTACGGGTTAGGATTAGGGGACTGGTGAGGGTCAGGCTTCGGGGAAGGGTTACGGTTAGGGTTCGGGCTAGGGTTAGGGTTAGGGGACGGGGACGGTTTAGGGTCCAGGTGACGGTCCGACAACGCTTTAGGGGGAGCGCACGTTTGAGGGCGTGGGTTAGTGTTAGCGCACGGGTTAGGATTAGGGGACGGGTGAGGGTCAGGCTTCGGGGAAGGGTTACGGTTAGGGTTCGGGCTAGGGTTAGGGTTAGGGGACGGGGACGGTTTAGGGTCCAGGTGAGGGTACGACAACACTTTAGGGGGAGCGTACGTGTGAGGGCGCGGGTTAGTGTTAGCGTACGGGTTAGGATTATGGGACGGGTGAGGGTCAGGCTTCGGGGAAGGGTTAGGGTTAGGGTTCGGGCTAGGGTTAGGGTTAGGGGACGGGGACGGTTTAGGGTCCAGTTGAGGGTACGACAACGCTTTAGGGGGAGCGTACATGTGAGGGCGCGGGTTAGTGTTAGAGTACGGGTTAGGATTAGGGGACGGGTGAGGGTCAGGCTTCGGGGAAGGGTTACGGTTAGGGTTCGGGCTAGGGTTAGGGTTACGGGACGGGGACGGTTTAGGGTCCAGGTGAGGGTACGACAACACTTTAGGGGGAGTGTACGTGTGAGGGCGTGGGTTAGTGTTAGCGTACGGTTTAGGATTAGGGGACGGGTGATTGTCAGGCTTCGGGGGAGGGTTACGGTTAGGGTTCGGGCTAGGGTTAGGGTTAGGGGACGGGGACGGTTTAGGGTCCATTTGAGGGTACGACAACGCTTTAGGGGGAGCGTACGTGTGAGGGCGCGGGTTAGTGTTAGCGTACGGGTTAGGATTAGGGGACTGGTGAGGGTCAGGCTTCGGGGAAGGGTTACGGTTAGGGTTCGGGCTAGGGTTAGGGTTAGGGGACGGGGACGGTTTAGGGTCCAGGGTGAGGGTACGACAACGCTTTAGGGTGAGCGTACGTGTGAGGGCGCGGGTTAGTGTTAGCGTACGGGTTAGGATTAGGGGACGGGTGAGGGTCAGGCTTCGGGGAAGGGTTAGGGTTTGGGTTCGGGCTAGGGTTAGGGATAGGGGACGGGGACGGTTTAGGGTCCAGGTGAGGGTCCAACAACGCTTTAGGGGGAGCGTATGTGTGAGGGCGCGGGTTAGTGTTAGCGTACGGGTTAGGATTAGGGGATGGGTGAGGGTCAGGCTTCTGGGAAGGGTTAGGGTTAGGGTTCGGGCTAGGGTTAGGGTTAGGGGACGGGGACGGTTTAGGGTCCAGGTGAGGGTCCGACAACGCTTTAGGGGGAGCGTACGTGTGAGGGCGCGGGTTAGTGTTAGCGTACGGGTTAGGATTAGGGGACGGGTGAGGGTCAGGCTTCGGGGAAGGGTTACGGTTAGGGTTCTGGCTAGGGTTAGGGTTAGGGGACGGGGACGGTATAGGGTCCAGGTGAGGGTACGACAACACTTTAGGGGGAGAGTACGTGTGAGGGCGCGGGTTAGTGTTAGCGTACGGGTTAGGATTAGGGGACGGGTGAGGGTCAGGCTTCGGGGAAGGGTTACGGTTAGGGTTCGGGCTAGGGTTAGGGTTAGGGGACGGGGACGGTTTAGGGTCCATTTGAGGGTACGACAACGCTTTAGGGGGAGCGTACGTGTGAGGGCGCGGGTTAGTGTTAGCGTACGGGTTAGGATTAGGGGACTGGTGAGGGTCAGGCTTCGGGGAAGAGTTACGGTTAGGGTTCGGGCTAGGGTTAGGGTTAGGGGACGGGGACGGTTTAGGGTCCAGGTGAGGGTACGACAACACTTTAGGGGGAGCGTACGTGTGAGGGCACGGGTTAGTGTTAGCGTACGTGTTAGGATTAGGGGACGGGTGAGGGTCAGGCTTCGGGGAAGGGTTACGGTTAGGGTTCGGGCTAGGGTTAGGGTTAGGGGACGGGGACGGTTTAGGGTCCAGTTGAGGGTACGACAACGCTTTATGGGGAGCGTACGTGTGAGGGCGCGGGTTAGTGTTAGAGTACGGGTTAGGATTAGGGGACGGGTGAGGGTCAGGCTTCGGGGAAGGGTTACGGTTAGGGTTCGGGCTAGGGTTAGGGTTACGGGACGGGGACGGTTTAGGGTCCAGGTGAGGGTACGACAACACTTTAGGGGGAGCGTACGTGTGAGGGCGTGGGTTAGTGTTAGCGTACGGGTTAGGATTAGGGGACGGGTGATTGTCAGGCTTCGGGGGAGGGTTACGGTTAGGGTTCGGGCTAGGGTTAGGGTTAGGGGACGGGGACGGTTTAGGGTCCAGGTGAGGGTACGACAACGCTTTAGGGGGAGCGTACGTGTGAGGGCGCGGGTTAGTGTTAGCGTACGGGTTAGGATTAGGGGACGGGTGAGGGTCAGGCTTCGGGGAAGGGTTACGGTTAGGGTTCGGGCTAGGGTTAGGGTTAGGGGACGGGGACGGTTTAGGGTCCAGGTGAGGGTACGACAACACTTTAGGGGGAGCGTACGTGTGAGGGCGCGGGTTAGTGTTAGCGTACGGGTTAGGATTAGGGGACGGGTGAGGGTCAGGTTTCGGGGAAGGTTTACGGTTAGGGTTCGGGCTAGGGTTAGTGTTAGGGGACGGGGACGGTTTAGGGTCCAGGTGAGGGTACGACAACACTTTAGGGGGAGAGTACGTGTGAGGGCGCGGGTTAGTGTTAGCGTACGGGTTAGGATTAGGGGACAGGTGAGGGTCAGGCTTCGGGGAAGGGTTACGGTTAGGGTTCGGGCTAGGGTTAGGGTTAGGGGACGGGGACGGTTTAGGGTCCATTTGACGGTACGACAACGCTTTAGGGAGAGCGTACGTGTGAGGGCGCGGGTTAGTGTTAGCGTACGGGTTAGGATTAGGGGACGGGTGAGGGTCAGGCTTCGGGGAAGGGTTACGGTTAGGGTTCGGGCTAGGGTTAGGGTTAGGGGACGGGGACGGTTTAGGGTCCAGGTGAGGGTACGACAACACTTTAGGGGGAGCGTACGTGAGAGGGCGCGGGTTAGTGTTAGCGTACGGGTTAGTATTAGGGGACGTGTGAGGGTCAGGCTTCGGGGAAGGGTTACGGTTAGGGTTCGGGCTAGGGTTAGGGTTAGGGGACAGGGACGGTTTAGGGTCCAGGTGAGGGTACGACAACACTTTAGGGGGAGCGTACGTGTGAGGGCGCGGGTTAGTGTTAGCGTACGGGTTAGGATTAGGGGACGGGTGAGGGTCAGGCTTCGGGGAAGGGTTACGGTTAGGGTTCGGGCTAGGGTTAGGGTTAGGGGACGGGGACGGTTTAGGGTCCAGGTGAGGGTACGACAACACTTTAGGGGGAGCGTACGTGTGAGGGCGCGGGTTAGTGTTAGCGTACGGGTTAGGATTAGGGGACGGGTGAGGGTCAGGCTTCGGGGAAGGTTTACGGTTAGGGTTCGGGCTAGGGTTAGTGTTAGGGGACGGGGACGGTTTAGGGTCCAGGTGAGCGTACGACAACACTTTAGGGGGAGCGTACGTGTGAGGGCGCGGGTTAGTGTTAGCGTACGGGTTAGGATTAGGGGACAGGTGAGGGTCAGGCTTCGGGGAAGGGTTACGGTTAGGGTTCGGGCTAGGGTTAGGGTTAGGGGACGGGGACGGTTTAGGGTCCATTTGAGGGTACGACAACGCTTTAGGGAGAGCGTACGTGTGAGGGCGCGGGTTAGTGTTAGCGTACGGGTTAGGATTAGGGGACGGGTGAGGGTCAGGCTTCGGGGAAGGGTTACGGTTAGGGTTCGGGCTAGGGTTAGGGTTAGGGGACGGGGACGGTTTAGGGTCCAGGTGAGGGTACGACAACACTTTAGGGGGAGCGTACGTGTGAGGGCGCGGGTTAGTGTTAGCGTACGGGTTAGGATTAGGGGACGGGTGAGGGTCAGGCTTCGGGGAAGGGTTACGGTTAGGGTTCGGGCTAGGGTTAGGGTTAGGGGACGGGGACGGTTTAGGGTCCAGGTGAGGGTACGACAACACTTTAGGGGGAGCGTACGTGTGAGGGCGCGGGTTAGTGTTAGCGTACGGGTTAGGATTAGGGGACGGGTGAGGGTCAGGCTTCGGGGAAGGGTTACGGTTAGGGTTCGGGCTAGGGTTAGGGTTAGGGGACGGGGACGGTTTAGGGTCCAGGTGAGGGTACGACAACACTTTAGGGGGAGAGTACGTGTGAGGGCGCGGGTTAGTGTTAGCGTACGGGGTAGGATTAGGGGACGGCTGAGGGTCAGGCTTCGGGGAAGGGTTAGGGTTAGGGTTCGGGCTAGGGTTAGGGTTAGGGGACGGGGACGGTTTAGGGTCCATTTGAGGGTACGACAACGCTTTAGGGGGAGCGTACGTGTGAGGGCGCGGGTTAGTGTTAGCGTACGGGTTAGGATTAGGGGACTGGTGAGGGTCTGGCTTCGGGGAAGGGTTAGGGTTAGGGTTCGGGCTAGGGTTAGGGTTAGGGGACGGGGACGGTTGACGGTCCAGGTGAGGGTCCGACAACGCTTTAGGGGGAGCGTACGTGTGAGGGCGCGGGTTAGTGTTAGCGTACGGGTTAGGATTAGGGGACGGGTGAGGGTCAGGCTTCGGGGAAGGGTTAGGGTTAGGGTTCGGGCTAGGGTTAGGGTTCGGGACGGGGACGGTTTAGGGTCCAGGTGAGGGTCCGACAACGCTTTAGGGGGAGCGTACGTGTGAGGGCGCGTGTTAGTGTTAGCGTACGGGTTACGATTAGGGGATGGGTGAGGGTCAGGCTTCGGGGAAGGGTTAGGGTTAGGGTTCGGGCTAGGGTTAGGGTTAGGGGACGGGGACGGTTTAAGGTCCAGGTGAGGGTACGACAACACTTTAGGGGGAGCGTACGTGTGAGGGCGCGGGTTAGTGTTAGCGTACGGGTTAGGATTAGGGGACGGGTGAGGGTCAGGCTTCGGGGAAGGGTTAGGGTTAGGGTTCGGGCTAGGGTTAGGGTTAGGGGACGGGGACGGTTTAGGGTCCAGGTGAGGGTACGACAACGCTTTAGGGTGAGCGTACGTGTGAGGGCGCGGGTTAGTGTTACCGTACGGGTTAGGATTAGGGGACGGGTGAGGGTCAGGTTTCGGGGAAGGGTTAGGGTTAGGGTTCGGGCTAGGGTTAGGGTTAGGGGACGGGGACGGTTTAGGGTCCAGGTGAGGATCCGACAACGCTTTAGGGGGAGCGTATGTGTGAGGGCGCGGGTTACTGTTAGCGTACGGGTTAGGATTAGGGGACGGGTGAGGGTCAGGCTTCGGGGAAGGGTTACGGTTAGGGTTCGGGCTAGGGTTAGGGTTACGGGACGGGGACGGTTTAGGGTCCATTTGAGGGTACGACAACGCTTTAGGGGGAGCGTACGTGTGAGGGCGCGGGTTAGTGTTAGCGTACGGGTTAGGATTAGGGGACTGGTGAGTGTCAGGCTTCGGGGAAGGGTTACGGTTAGGGTTCGGGCTAGAGTTAGGGTTAGGGGACGGGGACGGTTTAGGGTCCAGGTGAGGGTACGACAACGCTTTAGGGGGAGCGTACGTGTGAGGGCGCGGATTAGTGTTAGCGTACGTGTTAGGATTAGGGGACGGGTGAGGGTCAGGCTTCGGGGAAGGGTTACGGTTAGGGTTCGGGCTAGGGTTAGGGTTAGGGGACGGGGACGGTTTAGGGTCCAGGTGAGGGTACGACAACGCTTTAGGGTGAGCGTACGTGTGAGGGCGCGGGTTAGTGTTAGCGTACGGGTTAGGATTAGGGGACGGGTGAGGGTCAGGCTTCGGGGAAGGGTTAGGGTTAGGGTTCGGGCTAGGGTTAGGGTTAGGGGACGGGGACGGTTTAGGGTCCAGGTGAGGGTCCGACAACGCTTTAGGGGGAGCGTACGTGTGAGGGCGCGTGTTAGTGTTAGCGTACGGGTTAGGATTAGGGGATGGGTGAGGGTCAGGCTTCTGGGAAGGGTTAGGGTTAGGGTTCAGGCTAGGGTTAGGGTTAGGGGACGGGGACGGTTTAGGGTCCAGGTGAGTGTCCGACAACGCTTTAGGGGGAGCGTACGTGTGAGGGCGCGGGTTAGTGTTAGCGTACGGGTTAGGATTAGGGGACGGGTGAGGGTCAGGCTTCGGGGAAGGGTTACGGTTAGGGTTCGGGCTAGGGTTAGGGTTAGGGGACGGGGACGGTTTAGGGTCCAGGTGAGGGTACGACAACACTTTAGGGGGAGAGTACGTGTGAGGGCTCGGGTAAGTGTTAGCGTACGGGTTAGGATTAGGGGACGGGTGAGGGTCAGGCTTCGGGGAAGGGTTACGGTTAGGGTTCGGGCTAGGGTTAGGGTTAGGGGACGGGCACGGTTTAGGGTCCATTTGAGGGTACGACAACGCTTTAGGGGGAGCGTACGTGTGAGGGCGCGGGTTAGTGTTAGCGTACGGGTTAGGATTAGGGGACGGGTGAGGGTCAGGCTTCGGGGAAGTGTTAGGGTTAGGGCTCAGGCTAGGGTTAGGGTTAGGGGACGGGGACGGTTTAGGGTCCAGGTGAGGGTCCGACAACGCTTTAGGGTGAGCGTACGTGTGAGGGCGCGGGTTAGTGTTAGCGTACGGGTTAGGATTAGGGGACGGGTGAGGGTCAGGCTTCGGGGAAGGGTTAGGGTTAGGGTTCGGGCTAGGGTTAGGGTTAGGGGACGGGGACGGTTTAGGGTCCAGGTGAGGGTCCGACAACGCTTTAGGGGGAGCGTACGTGTGAGGGCGCGGGTTAGTGTTAGCGTACGGGTTAGGATTAGGGGATGGGTGAGGGTCAGGCTTCTGGGAAGGGTTAGGGTTAGGGTTCAGGCTAGGGTTAGGGTTAGGGGACGGGGACGGTTTAGGGTCCAGGTGAGGGTCCGACAACGCTTTAGGGGGAGCGTACGTGTGAGGGCGCGGGTTAGTGTTAGCGTACGGGTTAGGATTAGGGGACGGGTGAGGGTCAGGCTTCGGGGAAGGGTTACGGTTAGGGTTCGGGCTAGGGTTAGGGTTAGGGGACGGGGACGGTTTAGGGTCCAGGTGAGGGTACGACAACACTTTAGGGGGAGAGTACGTGTGAGGGCTCGGGTAAGTGTTAGCGTACGGGTTAGGATTAGGGGACGGGTGAGGGTCAGGCTTCGGGGAAGGGTTACGGTTAGGGTTCGGGCTAGGGTTAGGGTTAGGGGACGGGCACGGTTTAGGGTCCATTTGAGGGTACGACAACGCTTTAGGGGGAGCGTACGTGTGAGGGCGCGGGTTAGTGTTAGCGTACGGGTTAGGATTAGGGGACGGGTGAGGGTCAGGCTTCGGGGAAGTGTTAGGGTTAGGGCTCAGGCTAGGGTTAGGGTTAGGGGACGGGGACGGTTTAGGGTCCAGGTGAGGGTACGACAACACTTTAGGGGGAGCGTACGTGTGAGGGCGCGGGTTAGTGTTAGCGTACGGGTTAGGATTAGGGGACGGGTGAGGGTCAGGCTTCGGGCAAGGGTTACGGTTAGGGTTCGGGCTAGGGTTAGGGTTAGGGGACGGGAACGGTTTAGGGTCCAGGTGAGGGTACGACAACACTTTAGGGGGAGAGTACGTGTGAGGGCGCGGGTTAGTGTTAGCGTACGGGTTAGGATTAGGGGACGGGTGAGGGTCAGGCTTCGGGGAAGGGTTACGGTTAGGGTTCGGGCTAGGGTTAGGGTTAGGGGACGGGGACGGTTTAGGGTCCATTTGAGGGTACGACAACGCTTTAGGGGGAGCGTACGTGTGAGGGCGCGGGTTAGTGTTAGCGTACGGGTTAGGATTAGGGGACTGGTGAGGGTCAGGCTTCGGGGAAGTGTTAGGGTTAGGGCTCGGGCTAGGGTTAGGGTTAAGGGATGGGGACGGTTTAGGGTCCAGGTGAGGGTACGACAACACTTTAGGGGGAGCGTACGTGTGAGGGCGCGGGTTAGTGTTAGCGTACGGGTTAGGATTAGGGGACGGGTGAGGGTCAGGCTTCGGGGAAGGGTTAGGGTTAGGGTTCGGGCTAGGGTTAGGTTTCGGGACGGGGACGGTTTAGGGTCCAGGTGAAGGTACGACAACCCTTTAGCGGGAGCGTACGTGTGAGGGTGCGGGTTAGTGTTAGCGTACGGGTTAGGATTAGGGGACGGGTGAGCGTCAGGCTTCGGGGAAGTGTTAGGGTTAGGGTTAGGGCTAGGGTTAGGGTTAGGGGACGGGGACGGTTTAGGGTCCATTTGAGGGTACGATAACGCTTTAGGGGGAGCGTACGTGTGAGGGCGCGGGTTAGTGTTAGCGTACGGGTTAGGATTAGGGGATGGGTGAGGGTCAGGCTTCTGGGAAGGGTTAGGGTTAGGGTTCGGGCTAGGGTTAGGGTTAGGGGATGGGGACGGTTTAGGGTCCAGGTGAGGGTCCGACAACGCTTTAGGGGGAGCGTACGTGTGAGGGCGCGGGTTAGTGTTAGCGTACGGGTTAGGATTAGGGGACGGGTGAGGGTCAGGCTTCGGGGAAGGGTTACGGTTAGGGTTCGGGCTAGGGTTAGTGTTAGGGGACGGGGACGGTTTAGGGTCCAGGTGAGGGTACGACAACACTTTAAGGGGAGCGTACGTGTGAGGGCGCGGGTTAGTGTTAGCGTACGGGTTAGGATTAGGGGACGGGTGAGGGTCAGGCTTCGGGGAAGGGTTACGGTTAGGGTTCGGGCTAGGGTTAGGGTTAGGGGACGGGGAAGGTTTAGGGTCCAGGTGAGGGTACGACAACACTTTAGGGGGAGAGTACGTGTGAGGGCGCGGGTTAGTGTTAGCGTACGGGTTAGGATTAGGGGACGGGTGAGGGTCAGGCTTCGGGGAAGGGTTACGGTTAGGGTTCGGGCTAGGGTTAGGGTTAGGGGACGGGGACGGTTTAGGGTCCAGGTGAGGGTACGACAACACTTTAAGGGGAGCGTATGTGTGAGGGCGCGGGTTAGTGTTAGCGTACGGGTTAGGATTAGGGGACGGGTGAGGGTCAGGCTTCGGGGAAGGGTTACGGTTAGGGTTCGGGCTAGGGTTAGGTTTAGGGGACGGGGACGGTTTAGGGTCCAGGTGAGGGTACGACAACACTTTAGGGGGAGAGTACGTGTGAGGGCGCGGGTTAGTGTTAGCGTACGGGTTAGGATTAGGGGACGGGTGAGGGTCAGGCTTCGGGGAAGGGTTACGGTTAGGGTTCGGGCTAGGGTTAGGGTTAGGGGACGGGGACGGTTTAGGGTCCATTTGAGGGTACGACAACGCTTTAGGGGGAGCGTACGTGTGAGGGCGCGGGTTAGTGTTAGCGTATGGGTTAGGATTAGGGGACTGGTGAGGGTCAGGCTTCGGGGAAGGGTTAGGGTTAGGGCTCGGGCTAGGGTTAGGGTTAGGGGACGGGGACGGTTTAGGGTCCAGGTGAGGGTACGACAACACTTTAGGGGGAGCGTAAGTGAGAGGGCGCGGGTTAGTGTTAGCGTACGGGTTAGGATTAGGGGACGGGTGAGGGTCAGGCTTCGGGGAAGGGTTAGGGTTAGGGTTCGGGCTAGGGTTAGGTTTCGGGACGGGGACGGTTTAGGGTCCAGGTGAGGGTACGACAACCATTTAGGGGGAGCGTACGTGTGAGGGTGCGGGTTAGTGTTAGCGTACGGGTTAGGATTAGGGGACGGGTGAGCGTCAGGCTTCGGGGAAGGGTTAGGGTTAGGGTTCGGGCTAGGGTTAGGGTTAGGGGACGGGGACGGTTTAGGGTCCAGGTGAGGGTCCGACAACGCTTTAGGGGGAGCGTACGTGTGAGGGCGCGCGTTAGTGTTAGCGTACGGGTTAGGATTAGGGGATGGGTGAGGGTCAGGCTTCTGGGAAGGGTTAGGGTTAGGGTTCGGGCTAGGGTTAGGGTTAGGGGACGGGGACGGTTTAGGGTCCAGGTGAGGGTCTGACAACGCTTTAGGGGGAGCGTACGTGTGAGGGCGCGGGTTAGTGTTAGCGTACGGGTTAGGTTTAGGGGACGGGTGAGGGTCACGCTTCGGGGAAGTGTTAGGGTTAGGGTTCGGGCTAAGGTTAGGGTTCGGGACCGGGAGGGTTTAGGGTCTAGGTGCGGGTACGACAACCCTTTTGGGGGAGCGTACGTGTGAGGGTGCGGGTTAGTGATAGCGTACGGGTTAGGATTAGGGGACGGGTGAGGATCAGGCTTCGGGGAAGGGTTAGGGTTAGGGTTCGGGCTAGGGTTAGGGTTAGGGGACGGGGACGGTTTAGGGTCCAGGTGAGGGTACGACAACACTTTAGGGGGAGCGTACGTGTGAGGGCGCGGGTTAGTGTTAGCGTACGGGTTAGGATTAGGGGACGGGTGAGGGTCAGGCTTCGGGGAAGGGTTACGGTTAGGGTTCGGGCTAGGGTTAGGGTTAGGGGACGGGGACGGTTTAGGGTCCATTTGAGGGTACGACAAAGCTTTAGGGGGAGCGTACGTGTGAGGGCGCGGGTTAGTGTTAGCGTACGGGTTAGGATTAGGGGACTGGTGAGGGTCAGGCTTCGGGGAAGGGTTAGGGTTAGGGCTCGGGCTAGGGTTAGGGTTAGGGGACGGGGACGGTTTAGGGTCCAGGTGAGGGTACGACAACACTTTAGGGGGAGCGTACGTGTGAGGGCGCGGGTTAGTGTTAGCGTACGGTTTAGGATTAGGGGACGGGTGAGGGTCAGGTTTCGGGGAAGGGTTAGGGTTAGGGTTCGGGCTAGGGTTAGGTTTCGGGACGGGGACGGTTTAGGGTCCAGGTGAGGGTACGACAACCCTTTAGGGGGAGCGTACGTGTGAGGGTGCGGGTTAGTGTTAGCGTACGGGTTAGGATTAGGGGACGGGTGAGCGTCAGGCTTCGGGGAAGTGTTAGGGTTAGGGTTCGGGATAGGGTTAGGGTTAGGGGACGGGGACGGTTTAGGGTCCAGGTGAGGGTCCGACAACGCTTTAGGGGGAGCGTACGTGTGAGGGCGCGGGTTAGTGTTAGCGTACAGGTTAGGATTAGGGGATGGGTGAGGGTCAGGCTTCTGGGAAGGGTTAGGGTTAGTGTTCGGGCAAGGGTTAGGGTTAGGGGACGGGGACGGTTTAGGGTCCAGGTGAGGGTCCGACAACGCTTTAGGGGGAGCGTACGTGTGAGGGCGCGGGTTAGTGTTAGCGTACGGGATAGGGTTAGGGGACGGGTGAGGGTCACGCTTCGGGGAAGTGTTAGGGTTAGGGTTCGGGCTAGGGTTAGGGTTCGGGACGGGGAGGGTTTAGGGTCTAGGTGAGGGTACGACAACCCTTTAGGGGGAGCGTACGTGTGAGGGTGCGGGTTAGTGTTAGCGTACGGGTTAGGATTAGGGGACAGGTGAGGGTCAGGCTTCGGGGAAGTGTTACGGTTAGGGTTCGGGCTAGGGTTAGGGTTACGGGACGGGGACGGTTTAGGGTCCATTTGAGGGTACGACAACGCTTTAGGGGGAGCGTACGTGTGAGGGCGCGGGTTAGTGTTAGCGTACGGGTTAGGATTAGGGGACTGGTGAGGGTCAGGCTTCGGGGAAGGGTTACGGTTAGGGTTCGGGCTAGGGTTAGGGTTAGGGGACGGGGACGGTTTAGGGTCCAGGTGAGGGTACGACAACACTTTAGGGGGAGCGTACGTGTGAGGGTGCGGGTTAGTGTTAGCGTACGTGTTAGGATTAGGGGACGGGTGAGGGTCAGGCTTCGGGGAAGGGTTACGGTTAGGGTTCGGGCTAGGGTTAGGGTTAGGGGACGGGGACGGTTTAGGGTCCAGGTGAGGGTACGACAACACTTTAGGCGGAGCGTACGTGTGAGGGCGTGGGTTAGTGTTAGCGTACGGGTTAGGATTAGGGGACGGGTGAGGGTCAGGCTTCGGGGAAGTGTTACGGTTAGGGTTCGGGCTAGGGTTAGGGTTAGGGGACGGGGACGGTTTAGGGTCCAGGTGAGGGTCCGACAACGCTTTAGGGGGAGCGCACGTGTGAGGGCGCGGGTTAGTGTTAGCGTACGGGTTAGGATTAGGGGACGGGTGAGGGTCAGGCTTCGGGGAAGGGTTAGGGTTAGGGTTCGGGCTAGGGTTAGGGTTAGGGGACGCGGACGGTTTACGGTCCAGGTGAGGGTACGACAACACTTTAGGGGGAGCGTACGTGTGAGGGCGCGGGTTAGTGTTAGCGTATGGGTTAGGATTAGGGGACGGGTGAGTTTCAGGCTTCGGGGAAGGGTTAGGGTTAGGGTTCGGGCTAGGGTTAGGGTTAGGGGACGGGGACGGTTTAGGGTCCAGGTGAGAGTACGACAACGCTTTAGGGTGAGCGTACGTGTGAGGGCGCGGGATAGTGTTAGCGTACGGGTTAGGATTAGGGGACGGGTGAGGGTCAGGCTTCGGGGAAGGGTTAGGGTTAGGGTTCGGGCTAGGGTTAGGGTTAGGGGACGGGGACGGTTTAGGGTCCAGGTGAGGGTCCGACAACGCTTTAGGGGGAGCGTACGTGTGAGGGCGCGGGTTAGTGTTAGCGTACGGGTTAGGATTAGGGGATGGGTGAGGGTCAGGCTTCTGGGAAGGGTTAGGGTTAGGGTTCGGGCTAGGGTTAGGGTTAGGGGACGGGGACGGTTTAGGGTCCAGGTGAGGGTCCGACAACGCTTTAGGGGGAGCGTACGTGTGAGGGCGCGGGTTAGTGTTAGCGTACGGGTTAGGATTAGGGGACGGGTGAGTGTCAGGGTTCGGGGAAGGGTTAGGGTTAGGGTTCGGGCTAGGGTTAGGGTTATGGGACGGGGACGGTTTAGGGTCCAGGTGAGGGTACGACAACACTTTAGGGGGAGCGTACGTGTGAGGGCGCGGGTTAGTGTTAGCGTACGGGTTAGGATTAGGTGACGGGTGAGGGTCAGGCTTCTGGGAAGGGTTACGGTTAGGGTTCGGGCTAGGGTTAGGGTTAGGGGACGGGGACGGTTTAGGGTTCATTTGAGGGTACAACAACGCTTTAGGGAGAGCGTACGTGTGAGGGCGCGGGTTAGTGTTAGCGTACGGGTTAGGATTAGGGGACTGGTGAGGGTCAGGCTTCGGGGAAGGGTTACGGTTACGGTTCGGGCTAGGGTTAGGGTTAGGGAACGGGGACGGTTTAGGGTCCAGGTGAGGGTACGACAACACTTCAGGGGGAGAGTACGTGTGAGGGCGCGGGTTAGTGTTAGCGTACGGGTTAGGATTAGGGGACGGGTGAGTGTCAGGCTTCGGGGAAGGGTTAGGGTTAGGGTTCGGGCTAGGGTTAGGGTTAGGGGACGGGGACGGTTTAGGGTCCATTTGAGGGTACGACAGCGCTTTAGTGGGAGCGTACGTGTGAGGGCGCGGGTTAGTGTTAGCGTACGGGTTAGGATTAGGGGACTGGTGAGGGTCAGGCTTCTCGGAAGGGTTACGGTTAGGGTTCGGGCTAGGGTTAGGGTTAGGGGACGGGGACGGTTTAGGGTCCAGGTGAGGGTACGACAACACTTTAGGGGGAGCGTACGTGTGAGGGCGCGGGTTAGTGTTAGCGTACGTGTTAGGATTAGGGGACGGGTGAGGGTCAGGCTTCGGGGAAGGGTTACGGTTAGGGTTCGGGCTAGCGTTAGTGTTAGGGGACGGGGACGGTTTAGGGTCCAGGTGAGGGTACGACAACACTTTAGGGGGAGCGTACGTGTGATTGCGCGGGTTAGTGTTAGCGTACGGGTTAGGATTAGGGGACGGGTGAGGGTCAGGCTTCGGGGAAGGGTTACGGTTAGGGTTCGGGCTAGGGTTAGGGTTAGGGGACGGGGACGGTTTAGGGTCCAGGTGAGGATACGACAACACTTTAGGGGGAGCGTACGTGTGAGGGCGCGGGTTAGTGTTACCGTACGGGATAGGATTAGGGGATGGGTGAGGGTCAGGCTTCGGGGAAGGCTTAGGGTTAGGGTTCGGGCTAGGGTTAGGGTTAGGGGACGGGGACGGTTTAGGGTCCAGGTGAGTGTACGACAACACTTTAGGGGGAGAGTACGTGTGAGGGCGCGGGTTAGTGTTAGCGTACGGGTTAGGATTAGGGGACGGTTGAGGGTCAGGCTTCGGGGAAGGGTTAGCGTTAGGGTTCAGGCTAGGGTTAGGTTTAGGGGACGGGGACGGTTTAGGGTCCATTTGAGGGTACGACAACGCTTTAGGGGGAGCGTACGTGTGAGGGCGCGGGTTAATGTTAGCGTACGGGTTAGGATTAGGGGACTGGTGAGGGTCAGGCTTCTGGGAAGGGTTACGGTTAGGGTTCGGGCTAGGGTTAGGGTTAGGGGACGGGGACGGTTTAGGGTCCAGGTGAGGGTACGACAACACTTTAGGGGGATCGTACGTGTGAGGGCGCGGGTTAGTGTTAGCGTACGTGTTAGGATTAGGGGACGGGTGAGGGTCAGGCTTCGGGGAAGGGTTACGGTTAGGGTTCGGGCTAGCGTTAGGGTTAGGGGACGGGGACGGTTTAGGGTCCAGGTGAGGGTACGACAACACTTTAGGGGGAGCGTACGTGTGAGGGCGCTGGTTAGTGTTAGCGTACGGGTTAGGATTAGGGGACGGGTGAGGGTCAGGCTTCGGGGAAGTGTTACGGTTAGGGTTCGGGCTAGGGTTAGGGTTAGGGGACGGGGACGGTTTAGGGTCCAGGTGAGGGTACGACAACTCTTTAGGGTGAGCGTACGTGTGAGGGCGCGGGTTAGTGTTAGCGTACGGGTTAGGATTAGGGGACGGGTGAGGGTCAGGCTTCGGGGAAGGGTTAGGGTTAGGGTTCGGGCTAGGGTTAGGGTTAGGGGACGGGGACGGTTTAGGGTCCAGGTGAGGGTACGACAACGCTTTAGGGTGAGCGTACGTGTGAGGGCGCGGGTTAGTGTTAGCGTACGGGTTAGGATTAGGGGACGGGTGAGGGTCAGGCTTCGGGGAAGGGTTAGGGTTAGGCTTCGGGCTAGGGTTAGGGTTAGGGGACGCGGACGGTTTAGGGTCCAGGTGAGGGTCCAACAACGCTTTAGGGGGAGCGTACGTGTGAGGGCGCGGGTTAGTGTTAGCGTACGGGTTAGGATTAGGGGACGGGTGAGGGTCAGGCTTCGGGGAAGGGTTAGGGTTAGGGTTCGGGCTAGAGTTAGGGTTCGGGACGGGGAGGGTTTAGGGTCCAGGTGAGGGTACGACAACACTTTAGGGGGAGCGTACGTGTGAGGGTGCGGGTTAGTGTTAGCGTACGGGTTAGGATTAGGGGACGGGTGAGGTTCAGGCTTCGGGGAAGGGTTAGGGTTAGGGTTCGGGCTAGGGTTAGGGTTAGGGGACGGGGACGGTTTAGAGTCCAGGTGAGGGTACGACAACACTTTAGGGGGAGCGTACGTGTGAGGTCGCGGGTTAGTGTTAGCGTACGGGTTAGGATTAGGGGATGGGTGAGGGTAAGGCTTCGGGGAAGGCTTAGGGTTAGGGTTCGGGCTAGGGTTAGGGTTAGGGGACGGGGACGGTTTAGGGTCCAGGTGAGTGTACGACAACACTTTAGGGGGAGAGTACGTGTGAGGGCGCGGGTTAGTGTTAGCGTACGGGTTAGGATTAGGGGACGGGTGAGGGTCAGGCTTCGGGGAAGGGTTAGGGTTAGGGTTCAGGCTAGGGTTAGGGTTAGGGGACGGGGACGGTTTAGGGTCCATTTGAGGGTACGACAACGCTTTAGGGGGAGCGTACGTGTGAGGGCGCGGGTTAATGTTAGCGTACGGGTTAGGATTAGGGGACTGGTGAGGGTCAGGCTTCTGGGAAGGGTTACGGTTAGGGTTCGGGCTAGGGTTAGGGTTAGGGGACGGGGACGGTTTAGGGTCCAGGTGAGGGTACGACAACACTTTAGGGGGAGCGTACGTGTGAGGGCGCGGGTTAGTGTTAGCGTACGTGTTAGGATTAGGGGACGGGTGAGGGTCAGGCTTCGGGGAAGGGTTACGGTTAGGGTTCGGGCTAGCGTTAGGGTTAGGGGACGGGGACGGTTTAGGGTCCAGGTGAGGGTACGACAACACTTCAGGGGGAGCGTACGTGTGAGGGCGCTGGTTAGTGGTAGCGTACGGGTTAGGATTAGGGGACGGGTGAGGGTCAGGCTTCGGGGAAGTGTTACGGTTAGGGTTCGGGCTAGGGTTAGGGTTAGGGGACGGGGACGGTTTAGGGTCCAGTTGAGGGTACGACAACGCTTTAGGGGGAGCGTACGTGTGAGGGCGCGGGTTAGTGTTAGCGTACGGGTTAGGATTAGGGGATGGGTGAGGGTCAGGCTTCGGGGAAGGGTTAGGGTTAGGGTTCGGGCTAGGGTTAGGGTTAGGGGACGGGGACGGTTTAGGGTCCAGGTGAGGGTACGACAACACTTTAGGGGGAGCGTACGTGTGAGGGCGCGGGTTAGTGTTAGCGTACGGGTTAGGATTAGGGGACGGGTGTGGGTCAGGCTTCGGGGAAGTGTTACGGTTAGGGTTCGGGCTAGGGTTAGGGTTAGGGGACGGGGACGGTTTAGGGTCCATTTGAGGGTACGACAACGCTTTAGGGGGAGCGTACGTGTGAGGGCGCGGGTTAGTGTTAGCGTACGGGTTAGGATTAGGGGACTGGTGAGGGTCAGGCTTCGGGGAAGGGTTACGGTTAGGGTTCGGGCTAGGGTTAGGGTTAGGGGACGGGGACGGTTTAGGGTCCAGGTGAGGGTACGACAACAATTTAGGGGGAGCGTACGTGTGATGGCGCGGGTTAGTGTTAGCGTACGTGTTAGGATTAGGGGACGGGTGATGGTCAGGCTTCGGGGAAGGGTTACGGTTAAGGTTCCGGCTAGGGTTAGGGTTAGGGGACGGGGACGGTTTAGGGTCCAGGTGAGGGTACGACAACACTTTAGGGGGAGCGTACGTGTGAGGGCGCGGGTTAGTGTTAGCGTACGGGTTAGGATTAGGGGATGGGTGAGGGTCAGGCTTCGGGGAAGGTTTAGGGTTAGGGTTCGGGCTAGGGTTAGGGTTAGGGGACGGGGACGGTTTAGGGTCCAGGTGAGGGTACGACAACACTTTAGGGGGAGCGTACATGTGAGGGCGCGGGTTAGTGTTAGCGTACGGGTTAGGATTAGGGGACGGGTGAGGGTCAGGCTTCGGGGAAGGGTTAGGGTTAGGGTTCGGGCTAGGGTTACGGTTAGGGGACGGGGACGGTTTAGGGTCCATTTGAGGGTACGACAATGCTTTAGGGTGAGCGTACGTGTGAGGGCGCGGGTTAGTGTTAGCGTACGGGTTAGGATTAGGGGACGGGTGAGGGTCAGGCTTCGGGGAAGGGTTAGGGTTAGGCTTCGGGCTAGGGTTAGGGTTAGGGGACGCGGACGGTTTAGGGTCCATGTGAGGGTCCGACAACGCTTTCGGGGGAGCGTACGTGTGAGGGCGCGGGTTAGTGTTAGCGTACGGGTTAGGATTAGGGGATGGGTGAGGGTCAGGCTTCTGGGAAGGGTTAGGGTTAGGGTTCGGGCTAGGGTTAGGGTTAGGGGACGGGGACGTTTTAGGGTCCAGGTGAGGGTCTGACAACGCTTTAGGGGGAGCGTACGTGTGAGGGCGCGGGTTAGTGTTAGCGTACGGGTTAGGATTAGGGGACGGGTGAGGGTCAGGTTTCGGGGAAGGGTTAGGGTTAGGGTTCGGGCTAGACTTAGGGTTCGGGATGGGGAGGGTTTAGGGTCCAGGTGAGGGTACGACAACTCTTTACGGAGAGCGTACGTGTGAGGGTGCGGGTTAGTGTTAGCGTACGGGTTAGGATTAGGGGACGGGTGAGGTTCAGGCTTCGGGGAAGGGTTAGGGTTAGGGTTCGGGCTAGGGTTAGGGTTAGGGGACGGGGACGGTTTAGGGTCCAGGTGAGGGTACGACAACACTTTAGGGGGAGCGTACGTGTGAGGTCGCGGGTTAGTGTTAGCGTACGGGTAAGGATTAGGGGACGGGTGAGGGTCAGGCTTCGGGGAAGGGTTAGGGTTAGGGTTCGGCCTAGGGTTAGGGTTAGGGGACGGGGACGGTTTAGGGTCCAGGTGAGGGTCCGACAACGCTTTAGGGGGAGCGTACGTGTGAGGGCGCGGGTTAGTGTTAGCGTACGGGTTAGGATTAGGGGATGGGTGAGGGTCAGGCTTCGGGGAAGGGTTAAGGTTAGGGTTCGGGCTAGGGTTAGGGTTACGGGACGGGAACGGTTTAGGGTCCAGTTGAGGGTCCGACAACGCTTTAGGGCGAGCGTACGTGTGAGGGCGCGGGTTAGTGTTAGCGTACGGGTTAGGATTAGGGGACGGGTGAGGGTCAGGCTTCGGGGAAGGGTTACGGTTAGGGTTCGGGCTAGGGTTAGGGTTAGGGGACGGGGACGGTTTAGGGTCCAGGTGAGGGTACGACAACACTTTAGGGGGAGCGTACGTGTGAGGGCGTGGGTTAGTGTTAGCGTACGGGTTAGGATTAGGGGACGGGTGAGGGTCAGGCTTCGGGGAAGGGTTACGGTTAGGGTTCGGGCTAGGGTTAGGGTTAGGGGACAGGGACGGTTTAGGGTCCAGGTGAGGGTACGACAACGCTTTAGGGGGAGCGTACGTGTGAGGGCGCGGGTTAGTGTTAGCGTACGGGTTAGGATTAGGGAATGGGTGAGGGTCAGGCTTCTGGAAAGGGTTAGGGTTAGGGTTCGGGCTAGGGTTAGGGTTAGGGGACGGGGACGGTTTAGGGTCCAGGTGAGGGTCCGACAACACTTTAAGGGGAGCGTACGTGTGAGGGCGCGGGTTAGTGTTAGCGTACGGGTTAGGATTAGGGAACGGGTGAGGGTCAGGCTTCGGGGAAGGGTTACGGTTAGGGTTCGGGCTAGGGTTAGGGTTAGGGGACGGGGACGGTTTAGGGTCCAGGTGAGGGTACGACAACACTTTAGGGGGAGAGTACGTGTGAGGGCGCAGATTAGTGTTAGCGTACGGGTTAGGAATAGGGGACGGGTGAGGGTCAGGCTTCGGGGAAGGGTTAGGGTTAGGGTTAGGGCTAGGGTTAGGGTTAGGGGACGGGGACGGTTTAGGGTCCAGGTGAGGGTCCGACAACGCTTTAGGGGGAGCGTACGTGTGAGGGCGCGGGTTAGTGTTAGCGTACGGGTTAGGATTAGGGGACGGGTGAGGGTCAGGCTTCTGGGAAGGGTTAGGGTTAGGGTTCGGGCTAGGGTTAGGGTTAGGGGACGGGGACGGTTTAGGGTCCAGGTGAGGGTACGACAACACTTTAGGGGGAGCGTACGTGTGAGGGCGCAGATTAGTGTTAGCGTACGGGTTAGGAATAGGGGACGGGTGAGGGTCAGGCTTCGGGGAAGGGTTAGGGTTAGGGTTAGGGCTAGGGTTAGGGTTAGGGGACGGGGACGGTTTAGGGTCCAGGTGAGGGTCCGACAACGCTTTAGGGGGAGCGTACGTGTGAGGGTGCGGGTTAGTGTTAGCGTACGGGTTAGGATTAGGGGACGGGTGAGGGTCAGGCTTCTGGGAAGGGTTAGGGTTAGGGTTCGGGCTAGGGTTAGGGTTAGGGGACGGGGACGGTTTAGGGTCCAGGTGAGGGTACGACAACGCTTTAGGGTGAGCGTACGTGTGAGGGCGCGGCTTAGTGTTAGCGTACGGGTTAAGATTAGGGGACGGGTGAGGGTCAGGCTTCGGGGAAGGGTTAGGGTTAGGGTTCGGGCTAGGGTTAGGGTTAGGGGACGGGGACGGTTTAGGGTCCAGGTGAGGGTCCGACAACACTTTAGGGGGAGCGTACGTGTGAGGGCGCGGGTTAGTGTTAGCGTACGGGTTAGGATTAGGGGATGGGTGAGGGTCAGGCTTCTGGGAAGGGTTAGGGTTAGGGTTCGGGCTAGGGTTAGGGTTAGGGGACGGGGACGGTTTAGGGTCCAGGTGAGGGTCCGACAACACTTTAGGGGGAGCGTACGTGTGAGGGCACGGGTTAGTGTTAGCGTACGGGTTAGGATTAGGGGACGGGTGAGGGTCAGGCTTCGGGGAATGGTTAGGGTTAGGGTTCGGGCTAGGGATAGGGTTCGGGACGGGGAGGGTTTAGGGTCCAGGTGAGGGTACGACAACGCTTTAGGGTGAGTGTACGTGTGAGGGCGCGTGTTAGTGTTAGCGTACGGGTTAGGATTAGGGGACGGGTGAGGGTCAGGCTTCGGGGAAGGGTTACGGTTAGGGTTCGGGCTAGGGTTAGGGTTAGGGGACAGGGACGGTTTAGGGTCCAGGTGAGGGTACGACAACAATTTAGGGGGAGCGTACGTCTGAGGGTGCGGGTTAGTGTTAGCGTACGGGTTAGGATTAGGGGACGGGTGAGGGTCAGGCTTCGGGGAAGGGTTAGGGTTAGGGTTAGGGCTAGGGTTAGGGTTAGGGGACGGGGACGGTTTAGGGTCCAGGTGAGGGTCCGACAACGCTTTAGGGGGAGCGTACGTGTGAGGGCGCGGGTTAGTGTTAGCGTACGGGTTAGGATTAGGGGATGGGTGAGGGTCAGGCTTCTGGGAAGGGTTAGGGTTAGGGTTCGGGCTAGGGTTAGGGTTAGGGGACGGGGACGGTTTAGGGTCCAGTTGAGGGCCCGACAACGCTTTAGGGGGAGCGTACGTGTGAGGGCGTGTGTTAGTGTTAGCGTACGGGTTAGGATTAGGGGACGGGTGAGGGTCAGGCTTCGGGGAAGGGTTACGGTTAGGGTTCGGGCTAGGGTTAGGGTTAGGGGACAGGGACGGTTTAGGGTCCAGGTGAGGGTACGACAACACTTTAGGGGGAGCGTACATCTGAGGGTGCGGGTTAGTGTTAGCGTACGGGTTAGGATTAGGGGACGGGTGAGGGTCAGGCTTCGGGGAAGAGTTAGGGTTAGGGTTCGGGCTAGGGTTAGGGTTAGGGGACGGGGACGGTTTAGGGTCCAGGTGAGGGTACGACAACACTTTAGGGGGAGCGTACGTGTGAGGGCGCGGGTTAGTGTTAGCGTACGGGTTAGGATTAGGGGACAGGTGAGGGTCAGGCTTCGGGGAAGGGTTACGGTTACGGTTCGGGCTAGGGTTAGGGTTAGGGGACGGGGACGGTTTAGGGTCCAGGTGAGGGTACGACAATACTTTAGGGGGAGCGTACATGTGAGGGCGCTGGTTAGTGTTAGCGTACGGGTTAGGATTAGGGGACGGGTGAGGGTCAGGCTTCGGGGAAGGGTTACGGTTAGGGTTCGGGCTAGGGTTAGGGTTAGGGGACGGGGACGGTTTAGGGTCCAGGTGAGGGTACGACAACACTTTAGGGGGAGCGTACGTGTGAGGGCGCGGGTTAGTGTTAGCGTACGGGTTAGGATTAGGGGACGGGTGAGGGTCAGGCTTCGGGGAAGGGTTACGGTTAGGGTTCGGGCTAGGGTTAGGGTTAGGGGACGGGGACGGTTTAGGGTCCAGGTGAGGGTACGACAACACTTTAGGGGGAGAGTATGTGTGAGGGCGCGGGTTAGTGTTAGCGTACGGGTTAGGATTAGGGGACGGGTGAGGGTCAGGCTTCGGGGAAGGGTTACGGTTAGGTTTCGGGCTAGGGTTAGGGTTAGGGGACGGGGACGGTTTAGGGTCCATTTGAGGGTACGACAAAGCTTTAGGGGGAGCGTACGTGTGAGGGCGCGGGTTAGTGTTAGCGTACGGGTTAGGATTAGGGGACTGGTGAGGGTCAGGCTTTGGGGAAGGGTTACGGTTACGGTTCGGGCTAGGGTTAGGGTTAGGGGACGGGGACGGTTTAGGGTCCAGGTGAGGGTACGACAACACTTTAGGGGGAGCGTACGTGTGATTGCGCGGGTTAGTGTTAGCGTACGTGTTAGGATTAGGGGACGGGTGAGGGTCAGGCTTCGGGGAAGGGTTAGGGTTAGGGTTCGGGCTAGGGTTAGGGTTAGGGGACGGGGACGGTTTAGGGTCCAGGTGAGGGTACGACAACACTTTAGGGGGAGCGTACGTGTGAGGGCGCGGGTCAGTGTTAGCGTACGGGTTAGGATTAGGGGACGGGTGTGGGTCAGGCTTCGGGGACGGGTTACGGTTAGGGTTCGGGCTAGGGTTAGGGTTAGGGGACGGGGAAGGTTTAGGATCCATTAGAGGGTACGACAACGCTTTAGGGGGAGCGTACGTGTGAAGGCGCGGGTTAGTGTTAGCGTACGGGTTAGGATTAGGGGACTGGTGAGGGTCAGGCTTCTGGGAAGGTTTACGGTTAGGGTTCGGGCTAGGGTTAGGGTTAGGGGACGGGGACGGTTTAGGGTCCAGGTGAGGGTACGACAACACTTTAGGGGGAGCGTACGTGTGAGGGCGCGGGTTAGTGTTAGCGTACGGGTTAGGATTAGGGGACGGGTGAGGGTCAGGCTTCGGGGAAGGGTTAGGGTTAGGGTTCGGGCTAGGGTTAGGGTTAGGGGACGGGGACGGTTTAGGGTCCAGGTGAGGGTCCGAGAACGCTTTAGGGGGAGCGTACGTGTGAGGGCGCGGGTTAGTGTTAGCGTACGGGTTAGGATTAGGGGATGGGTGAGGGTCAGGCTTCGGGGAAGGGTTAGGGTTAGGGTTCGGGCTAGGGTTAGGGTTAGGGGACGGGGACGGTTTAGGGTCCAGGTGAGTGTACGACAACACTTTAGGGGGAGAGTACGTGTGAGGGCGCGGGTTAGTGTTAGCGTACGGGTTAGGATTACGGGACGGGTGAGGTTCAGGCTTCGGGGAAGGGTTAGGGTTAGGGTTCGGGCTAGGGTTAGGGTTAGGGGACGGGGACGGTTTAGGGTCCAGGTGAGGGTACGACAACACTTTAGGGGGAGCGTACGTGTGAGGTCGCGGGATAGTGTTAGCGTACGGGTTAGGATTACGGGACGGGTGAGGGTCAGGCTTCGGGGAAGGGTTAGGGTTAGGGTTCGGCCTAGGGTTAGGGTTAGGGGACGGGGACGGTTTAGGGTCCAGGTGAGGGTCCGACAACGCTTTAGGGGGAGCGTACGTGTGAGGGCGCGGGTTAGTGTTAGCGTACGGGTTAGGATTAGGGGATGGGTGAGGGTCAGGCTTCGGGGAAGGGTTAGGGTTAGGGTTCGGGCTAGGGTTAGGGTTACGGGACGGGAACGGTTTAGGGTCCAGTTGAGGGTCCGACAACGCTTTAGGGGGAGCGTACATGTGAGGGCGCGGGTTAGTGTTAGCGTACGGGTTAGGATTAGGGGACGGGTGAGGGTCAGGCTTCGGGGAAGGGTTACGGTTAGGGTTCGGGCTAGGGTTAGGGTTAGGGGACGGGGACGGTTTAGGGTCCAGGTGAGGGTACGACAACACTTTAGGGGGAGCGTACGTGTGAGGGCGTGGGTTAGTGTTAGCGTACGGGTTAGGATTAGGGGACGGGTGAGGGTCAGGCTTCGGGGAAGGTTTACGGTTAGGGTTCGGGCTAGGGTTAGGGTTAGGGGACGGGGACGGTTTAGGGTCCAGGTGAGGGTACGACAACGCTTTAGGGGGAGCGTACGTGTGAGGGCGCGGGTTAGTGTTAGCGTACGGGTTAGGATTAGGGGATGGGTGAGGGTCAGGCTTCTGGGAAGGGTTAGGGTTAGGGTTCGGGCTAGGGTTAGGGTTAGGGGACGGGGACGGTTTAGGGTCCAGGTGAGGGTCCGACAACACTTTAAGGGGAGCGTACGTGTGAGGGCGCGGGTTAGTGTTAGCGTACGGGTTAGGATTAGGGAACGGGTGAGGGTCAGGCTTCGGGGAAGGGTTACGGTTAGGGTTCGGGCTAGGGTTAGGGTTAGGGGACGGGGACGGTTTAGGGTCCAGGTGAGGGTACGACAACACTTTAGGGGGAGAGTACGTGTGAGGGCGCGTGTTAGTGTTAGCGTACGGGTTAGGATTAGGGGACGGGTGAGGGTCAGGCTTCGGGGAAGGGTTACGGTTAGGGTTCGGGCTAGGGTTAGGGTTAGGGGACGGGGACGGTTTAGGGTCCAGGTGAGGGTACAACAACACTTTAGGGGGAGCGTATGTGTGAGGGCGCGGGTTAGTGTTAGCGTACGGGTTAGGATTAGGGGACGGGTGAGGGTCAGGCTTCGGGGAAGGGTTACGGTTAGGGTTCGGACTAGGGTTAGGGTTAGGGGACGGGGACGGTTTAGGGTCCAGGTGAGGGTACGACAACACTTTAGGGGGAGCGTACGTGTGAGGGCGCGGGTTAGTGTTAGCGTACGGGTTAGGATTAGGGGACGGGTGAGGGTCAGGCTTCGGGGAAGGGTTACGGTTAGGGTTCGGGCTAGGGTTAGGGTTAGGGGACGGGGACGGTTTAGGGTCCAGGTGAGGGTACGACAACACTTTAGGGGGAGCGTACGTGTGAGGGCGCGGGTTAGTGTTAGCGTACGGGTTAGGATTAGGGGACGGGTGAGGGTCAGGCTTCGGGGAAGGGTTACGGTTAGGGTTCGGGCTAGGGTTAGGGTTAGGGGACGGGGACGGTTTAGGGTCCATTTGAGGGTACGACAACGCTTTAGGGGGAGCGTACGTGTGAGGGCGCGGGTTAGTGTTAGCTTACGGGTTAGGATTAGGGGACTGGTGAGGGTCAGGCTTTGGGGAAGAGTTACGGTTACGGTTCGGGCTAGGGTTACAGTTAAGGGACGGGGACGGTTTAGGGTCCAGGTGAGGGTACGACAACACTTTAGGGGGAGCGTACGTGTGAGGGCGCGGGTTAGTGTTAGCGTACGGGTTAGGATTAGGGGACGGGTGAGGGTCAGGCTTCGGGGAAGGGTTAGGGTTAGGGTTCGGGCTAGGGTTAGGGTTAGGGGACGGGGACGGTTTAGGGTCCAGGTGAGGGTACGACAACACTTTAGGGGGAGCGTATGTGTGAGGGCGCGGGTTAGTGTTAGCGTACGGGTTAGGATTAGGGGACAGGTGAGGGTCAGGCTTCGGGGAAGGGTTACGGTTACGGTTCGGGCTAGGGTTAGGGTTAGGGGACGGGGACGGTTTAGGGTCCAGGTGAGGGTACAACAACACTTTAGGGGGAGCGTACATGTGAGGGCGCTGGTTAGTGTTAGCGTACGGGTTAGGATTAGGGGACGGGTGAGGGTCAGGCTTCGGGGAAGGGTTACGGTTAGGGTTCGGACTAGGGTTAGGGTTAGGGGACGGGGACGGTTTAGGGTCCAGGTGAGGGTACGACAACACTTTAGGGGGAGCGTACGTGTGAGGGCGCGGGTTAGTGTTAGCGTACGGGTTAGGATTAGGGGACGGGTGAGGGTCAGGCTTCGGGGAAGGGTTACGGTTAGGGTTCGGGCTAGGGTTAGGGTTAGGGGACGGGGACGGTTTAGGGTCCAGGTGAGGGTACGACAACACTTTAGGGGGAGCGTACGTGTGAGGGCGCGGGTTAGTGTTAGCGTACGGGTTAGGATTAGGGGACGGGTGAGGGTCAGGCTTCGGGGAAGGGTTACGGTTAGGGTTCGGGCTAGGGTTAGGGTTAGGGGACGGGGACGGTTTAGGGTCCATTTGAGGGTACGACAACGCTTTAGGGGGAGCGTACGTGTGAGGGCGCGGGTTAGTGTTAGCTTACGGGTTAGGATTAGGGGACTGGTGAGGGTCAGGCTTTGGGGAAGAGTTACGGTTACGGTTCGGGCTAGGGTTACAGTTAGGGGACGGGGACGGTTTAGGGTCCAGGTGAGGGTACGACAACACTTTAGGGGGAGCGTACGTGTGAGGGCGCGGGTTAGTGTTAGCGTACGGGTTAGGATTAGGGGACGGGTGAGGGTCAGGCTTCGGGGAAGGGTTAGGGTTAGGGTTCGGGCTAGGGTTATGGTTAGGGGACGGGGACGGTTTAGGGTCCAGGTGAGGGTACGACAACGCTTTAGGGTGAGCGTACGTGTGAGGGCGCGGGTTAGTGTTAGCGTACGGGTTAGGATTAGGGGACGGGTGAGGGTCAGGCTTCGGGGAAGGGTTAGGGTTAGGCTTCGGGCTAGGGTTAGGGTTAGGGGACGCGGACGGTTTAGGGTCCATGTGAGGGTCCGACAACGCTTTAGGGGGAGCGTACGTGTGAGGGCGCGGGTTAGTGTTAGCGTACGGGTTAGGATTAGGGGATGGGTGAGGGTCAGGCTTCTGGGAAGGGTTAGGGTTAGGGTTCGGGCTAGGGTTAGGGTTAGGTGACGGGGACGGTTTAGGGTCCAGGTGAGGGTCCGACAACGCTTTAGGGGGAGCGTACGTGTGAGGGCGCGGGTTAGTGTTAGCGTACGGGTTAGGATTAGGGGACAGGTGAGGGTCAGGCTTCGGGGAAGGGTTAGGGTTAGGGTTCGGGCTAGAGTTAGAGTTCGGGACGGGGAGGGTTTAGGGTCCAGGTGAGGGTACGACAACTCTTTAGGGGGAGCGTACGTGTGAGGGTGCGGGTTAGTGTTAGCGTACGGGTTAGGATTAGGGGACGGGCGAGGTTCAGGCTTCGGGGAAGGGTTAGGGTTAGGGTTCGGGCTAGGGTTAGGGTTAGGGGACGGGGACGGTTTAGGGTCCAGGTGAGGGTACGACAACACTTTAGGGGGAGCGTACGTGTGAGGTCGCGGGATAGTGTTAGCGTACGGGTTAGGATTACGGGACGGGTGAGGGTCAGGCTTCGGGGAAGGGTTAGGGTTACGGTTCGGCCTAGGGTTAGGGTTAGGGGACGGGGACGGTTTAGGGTCCAGGTGAGGGTCCGACAACGCTTTAGGGGGAGCGTACGTGTGAGGGCGCGGGTTAGTGTTAGCGTACGGGTTAGGATTAGGGGATGGGTGAGGGTCAGGCTTCGGGGAAGGGTTAGGGTTAGGGTTCGGGCTAGGGTTAGGGTTACGGGACGGGAACGGTTTAGGGTCCAGTTGAGGGTCCGACAACCCTTTAGGGGGAGCGTACATGTGAGGGCGCGGGTTAGTGTTAGCGTACGGGTTAGGATTAGGGGACGGGTGAGGGTCAGGCTTCGGGGAAGGGTTACGGTTAGGGTTCGGGCTAGGGTTAGGGTTAGGGGACGGGGACGGTTTAGGGTCCAGGTGAGGGTACGACAACACTTTAGGGGGAGCGTACGTGTGAGGGCGTGGGTTAGTGTTAGCGTACGGGTTAGGATTAGGGGACGGGTGAGGGTCAGGCTTCGGGGAAGGTTTACGGTTAGGGTTCGGGCTAGGGTTAGGGTTAGGGGACGGGGACGGTTTAGGGTCCAGGTGAGGGTCCGACAACACTTTAAGGGGAGCGTACGTGTGAGGGCGCGGGTTAGTGTTAGCGTACGGGTTAGGATTAGGGGACGGGTGAGTGTCAGGCTTCGGGGAAGTGTTAGGGTTAGGGTTCGGGCTAGGGTTAGGGTTAGGGGACGGGGACGGTTTAGGGTCCAGGTGAGGGTACGACAACGCTTTAGGGGGAGCGTACGTGTGAGGGCGCGAGTTAGTGTTAGCGTACGGGTTAGGATTAGGGGACGGGTGAGGGTCAGGCTTCGGGGAAGGGTTACGGTTATGGTTCGGGCTAGGGTTAGGTTTAGGGGACGGGGACGGTTTAGGGTCCAGGTGAGGGTCCGACAACGCTTTAGGGGGAGCGTACGTGTGAGGGCGCGGGTTAGTGTTAGCGTACGGGTTAGGATTAGGGGACGGGTGAGGGTCAGGCTTCGGGGAAGGGTTAGGGTTAGGGTTCGGGCTAGGGTTAGGGTTAGGGGACGGGGACTGTTTAGGGTCCAGGTGAGGGTACGACAACCCTTTAGGGGGAGCGTACGTGTGAGGGTGCGGGTTAGTGTTAGCGTACGGGTTAGGATTAGGGGACGGTTGAGGGTCAGGCTTCGGGGAAGGGTTAGGGTTAGGGTTCGGGCTAGGGTTAGGGTTAGGGGACGGGGACGTTTAGGGTCCAGGTGAGGGTCCGACAACGCTTTAGGGGGAGCGTACGTGTGAGGGCGTGGGTTAGTGTTAGCGTACGGGTTAGGATTAGGGGATGGGTGAGGGTCAGGCTTCGGGGAAGGGTTACGGTTAGGGTTCGGGCTAGGGTTAGGGTTAGGGGACGGGGACGGTTTAGGGTCCAGGTGAGGGTCCGACAACGCTTTAGGGGGAGCGTACGTGTGAGGCCGCGGGTTAGTGTTAGCGTACGGGTTAGGATTAGGGGACGGGTGAGGGTCAGGCTTTGGGGAAGGGTTACGGTTAGGGTTCGGGCTAGGGTTAGGGTTAGGGGACGGGGACGGTTTAGGGTCCAGGTGAGGGTACGACAACGCTTTAGGGGGAGCGTACGTGTGAGGGCACGGGTTAGTGTTAGCGTACGGGTTAGGATTAGGGGACGGGTGAGGGTCAGGCTTCGGGGAAGGGTTACGGTTAGGGTTCGGGCTAGGGTTAGGGTTAGGGGACGGGGACGGTTTAGGGTCCAGGTGAGGGTACGACAACACTTTAGGGGGAGCGTACGTGTGAGGGCGCGGGTGAGTGTTAGCGTACAGGTTAGGATTAGGGGACGGGTGAGGGTCAGGCTTCGGGGAAGGATTAGGGTTAGGGTTCGGGCTAGGGTTAGGGTTAGGGGACGGGGACGGTTTAGGGTCCAGGTGAGGGTCCGACAACGCTTTAGGGGGAGCGTACGTGTGAGGGCACGGGTTAGTGTTAGCGTACGGGTTAGGATTAGGGGACGGGTGAGGGTCACGCTTCGGGGAAGGGTTAGGGGTAGGGTTCGGGCTAAGGTTAGGGTTAGGGGACGGGGACGGTTTAGGGTCCAGGTGAGGGTACGACAACATTTTAGGGGGAGCGTACGTGTGAGGGCGCGGGTTAGTGTTAGCGTACGGGTTAGGATTAGGGGACGGGTGAGGGTCAGGCTTCGGGGAAGGATTAGGGTTAGGGTTCGGGCTAGGGTTAGGGTTAGGGGACGGGGACGGTTTAGGGTCCAGGTGAGGGTCCGACAACACTTTAGGGGGAGCGTACGTGTGAGGGTGCGGGTTAGTGTTAGCGTACGGGTTAGGATTAGGGGACGGGTGAGGGTCAGGCTTCGGGGAAGGGTTACGGTTACGGTTCCGGCTAGGGTTAGTGTTAGGGGACGGGGACGGTTTAGGGTCCAGGTGAGGGTACGACAACACTTTAGGGGGAGCGTACGTGTGAGGGTGCGGGTTAGTGTTAGCGTACGCGTTAGGATTAGGGGACGGGTGAGGGTCAGGCTTCGGGGAAGGGTTACGGTTAGGGTTGGGGCTAGGGTTAGGGTTAGGGTTAGGGGACGGTTTAGGGTCCAGGTGAGGGTACGACAACACTTTAGGGGGAGCGTACGTGTGAGGGCGTGGGTTAGTGTTAGCGTACGGGTTAGGATTAGGGGACGGGTGAGGTTCAGGATTCGGGGAAGGGTTACGGTTAGGGATCGGGCTAGGGTTAGGGTTAGGGGACGGGGACGGTTTAGGGTCCAGGTGAGGGTACGACAACGCTTTAGGGGGAGCGTACGTGTGAGGGCGCGGGTTAGTGTTAGCGTACGGGTTAGGATTAGGGGACGGGTGAGGGTCAGGCTTCGGGGAAGGGTTACGGTTATGGTTCGGGCTAGGGTTAGGGTTAGGGGACGGGGACGGTTTAGGGTCCAGGTGAGGGTACGACAACGTTTTAGGGGGAGCCTACGTGTGAGGGCGCGGGTTAGTGTTAGCGTACGGGTTAGGATTAGGGGACTGGTGAGTGTCAGGCTTCGGGGAAGTGTTACGATTAGGGTTCGGGCTAGGGTTAAGGTTAGGGGACGGGGACGGTTTAGGGTCCAGGTGAGGGTACGACAACAATTTAGGGGGAGCGTACGTGTGAGGGCGCGGGTTAGTGTTAGCGTACGGGTTAGGATTAGGGGACGGGTGAGGGTCAGGCTTCGGGGAAGGGTTACGGTTAGGGTTCGGGCTAGGGTTAGGGTTAGGGGACGGGGACGGTTTAGGGTCCAGGTGAGGGTACGACAACACTTTAGGGGGAGCGTATGTGTGAGGGCGCGGGTTAGTGTTAGCGTACGGGTTAGGATTAGGGGACGGGTGAGGGTCAGGCTTCGGGGAAGGATTAGGGTTAGGGTTCGGGCTAGTGTTAGGGTTAGGGGACGGGGACGGTTTAGGGTCCAGGTGAGGGTCCGACAACGCTTTAGGGGGAGCGTACGTGTGAGGGCGCGGGTTAGTGTTAGCGTACGGGTTAGGATTAGGGGACGGGTGAAGGTCAGGCTTCGGGGAAGGGTTACGGTTAGGGTTCAGGCTAGCGTTAGGGTTAGGGGACGGGGACGGTTTAGGGTCCAGGTGAGGGTCCGACAACGCTTTAGGGGGAGCGTACGTGTGAGGGCGCGGGTTAGTGTTAGCGTACGGGTTAGGATTAGGGGACGTGTGAGGGTCAGGCTTCGGGGAAGGGTTACGATTAGGGTTCGGGCTAGGGTTAGGGTTAGGGGACGGGGACGGTTTAGGGTCCAGGTGAGGGTACGACAATACTTTAGGGGGAGCGTACGTGTGAGGGCGCGGGTTAGTGTTAGCGTACGGGTTAGGATTAGGGGACGGGTGAGGGTCAGGCTTCGGGGAAGGGTTAGGGTTAGGGTTCGGGCTAGGGTTAGGGTTAGGGGACGGGGACGGTTTAGGGTCCAGGTGAGGGTCCGACAACGCTTTAGGGGGAGCGTACGTGTGAGGGCGCGGGTTAGTGTTAGCGTACGGGTTAGGATTAGGGGACGGGTGAGGGTCAGGCTTCGGGGAAGGGTTAGGGTTAGGGTTCGGGCTAGGGTTAGGGTTAGGGGACGGGGACTGTTTAGGGTCCAGGTGAGGGTACGACAACCCTTTAGGGGGAGCGTACGTGTGAGGGTGCGGGTTAGTGTTAGCGTACGGGTTAGGATTAGGGGACGGTTGAGGGTCAGGCTTCGGGGAAGGGTTAGGGTTAGGGTTCGGGCTAGGGTTAGGGTTAGGGGACGGGGACGTTTAGGGTCCAGGTGAGGGTCCGACAACGCTTTAGGGGGAGCGTACGTGTGAGGGCGTGGGTTAGTGTTAGCGTACGGGTTAGGATTAGGGGATGGGTGAGGGTCAGGCTTCGGGGAAGGGTTACGGTTAGGGTTCTGGCTAGGGTTAGGGTTAGGGGACGGGGACGGTTTAGGGTCCAGGTGAGGGTCCGACAACGCTTTATGGGGAGCGTACGTGTGAGGGCGCGGGTTAGTGTTAGCGTACGGGTTAGGATTAGGGGACGGGTGAGGGTCAGGCTTTGGGGAAGGGTTACGGTTAGGGTTCGGGCTAGGGTTAGGGTTAGGGGACGGGGACGGTTTAGGGTCCAGGTGAGGGTACGACAACGCTTTAGGGGGAGCGTACGTGTGAGGGCGCGGGTTAGTGTTAGCGTACGGGTTAGGATTAGGGGACGGGTGAGGGTCAGGCTTCGGGGAAGGGTTAGGGTTAGGGTTCGGGCTAAGGTTAGGGTTAGGGGACGGGGACGGTTTAGGGTCCAGGTGAGGGTACGACAACATTTTAGGGGGAGCGTACGTGTGAGGGCGTGGGTTAGTGTTAGCGTACGGGTTAGGATTAGGGGACGGGTGAGGGTCAGGCTTCGGGGAAGTGTTAGGGTTAGGGTTCGGGCTAGGGTTAGGGTTAGGGGACGGGGACGGTTTAGGGTCCAGGTGAGGGTACGACAACACTTTAGGGGGAGCGTACATGTGAGGCCGCGGGTTAGTGTTAGCGTACGGGTTAGGATTAGGGGACGGGTGAGGGTCAGGCTTCGGGGAAGGATTAGGGTTAGGGTTCGGGCTAGGGTTAGGGTTAGGGGACGGGGACGGTTTAGGGTCCAGGTGAGGGTCCGACAACGCTTTAGGGGGAGCGTACGTGTGAGGGTGCGGGTTAGTGTTAGCGTACGGGTTAGGATTAGGGGACGGGTGAGGGTCAGGCTTCGGGGAAGGGTTACGGTTACGGTTCGGGCTAGGGTTAGTGTTAGGGAACGGGGACGGTTTAGGGTCCAGGTGAGGGTACGACAACACTTTAGGGGGAGCGTACGTGTGAGGGTGCGGGTTAGTGTTAGCGTACGGGTTAGGATTAGGGGACGGGTGAGGGTCAGGCTTCGGGGAAGGGTTACGGTTAGGGTTGGGGCTAGGGTTAGGGTTAGGGTTAGGGGACGGTTTAGGGTCCAGGTGAGGGTACGACAACACTTTAGGGGGAGCGTACGTGTGAGGACGCGGGTTAGTGTTAGCGTACGGGTTAGGATTAGGGGACGGGTGAGGGTCAGGCTTCGGGGAAGGGTTACGGTTAGGGTTCGGGCTAGGGTTAGGGTTAGGGGACGGGGACGGTTTAGGGTCCAGGTGAGGGTACGACAACACTTTAGGGGGAGCGTACGTGTCAGGGCGCGGGTTAGTGTTAGCGTACGGGTTAGGATTAGGGGACGGGTGAGGGTCAGGCTTCGGGGAACGATTAGGGTTAGGGTTCGGGCTAGTGTTAGGGTTAGGGGACGGGGACGGTTTAGGGTCCAGGTGAGGGTCCGACAACGCTTTAGGGGGAGCGTACGTGTGAGGGCGCGGGTTAGTGTTAGCGTACGGGTTAGGATTAGGGGACGGGTGAAGGTCAGGCTTCGGGGAAGGGTTACGGTTAGGGTTCAGGCTAGGGTTAGGGTTAGGGGACGGGGACGGTTTAGGGTCCAGGTGAGGGTCCGACAACGCTTTAGGGGGAGCGTACGTGTGAGGGCGCGGGTTAGTGTTAGCGTACGGGTTAGGATTAGGGGACTGGTGAGGGTCAGGCTTCGGGGAAGGGTTACGATTAGGGTTCGGGCTAGGGTTAGGGTTAGGGGACGGGGACGGTTTAGGGTCCAGGTGAGGGTACGACAACACTTTAGGGGGAGCGTACGTGTGAGGGCGCGGGTTAGTGTTAGCGTACGGGTTAGGATTACGGGACGGGTGAGGGTCAGGCTTCGGGGAAGGGTTACGGTTAGGGTTCGGGCTAGGGTTAGGGTTAGGGGACGGGGACGGTTTAGGGTCCAGGTGAGGGTATGACAACGCTTTAGGGGGAGCGTACGTGTGAGGGCGCGGGTTAGTGTTAGCGTACGGGTTAGGATTAGGGGACGGGTGAGGGTCAGGCTTCGGGGAAGGGTTAGGGTTAGGGTTCGGGCTAGGGTTAGGGTTAGGAGACGGGGACGGTTTAGGGTCCAGGTGAGGGTACGACAACACTTTAGGGGGAGCGTACGTGTGAGGGCGCGGGTTAGTGTTAGCGTACGGGTTAGGATTAGGGGACGGGTGAGGGTCAGGCTTCGGGGAAGGGTTACGGTTAGGGTTCGGGCTAGGGTTAGGGTTAGGTGACGGGGACGGTTTAGGGTCCAGGTGAGGGTACGACAACACTTTAGTGGGAGCGTACGTGTGAGGGCGCGGGTTAGTGTTAGCGTACGGGTTAGGATTAGGGGACGGGTGAGGGTCAGGCTTCGGGGAAGTGTTAGGGTTAGGGTTCGGGCTAGGGTTAGGGTTAGGGGACGGGGACGGTTTAGGGTCCAGGTGAGGGTCCGACAACGCTTTAGGGGGAGCGTACGTGTGAAGGCGCGGGTTAGTGTTAGCGTACGGTTTAGGATTAGGGGATGGGTGAGGGTCAGGCTTCGGGGAAGGGTTACGGTTAGGGTTCGGGCTAGGGTTAGGGTAAGGGGACGGGGACGGTTTAGGGTCCAGGTGAGGGTACGACAACACTTTAGGGGGAGAGTACGTGTGAGGGCGCGGGTTAGTGTTAGCGTACGGGTTAGGATTAGGGGACTGGTGAGGGTCAGGCTTCGGGGAAGGGTTACGGTTAGGGTTCGGGCTAGGGTTAGGGTTAGGGGACGGGGACGGTTTAGGGTCCAGGTGAAGGTACGACAACACTTTAGGGGGAGCGTACGTGTGAGGGCGCGGGTTAGTGTTAGCGTACGTGTTAGGATTAGGGGACGGGTGAGGGTCAGGCTTCGGGGAAGGGTTACGGTTAGGGTTCGGGCTAGGGTTAGGGTTAGGGGACGGGGACGGTTTAGGGTCCAGGTGAGGGTACGACAACACTTTAGGGGGAGCGTACGTGTGAGGGCGCGGGTTAGTGTTAGCGTACGGGTTAGGATTAGGGGACGGGTGAGGGTCAGGCTTCGGGGAAGGGTTATGGTTAGGGTTCGGGCTAGGGTTAGGGTTAGGGGACGGGGACGGTTTAGGGTCCAGGTGAGGGTCCGACAAGGCTTTAGGGGGAGCGTACGTATGAGGGCGCGGGTTAGTGTTAGCGTACGGGTTAGGATTAGGGGACGGGTGAGGGTCAGGCTTCGGGGAAGGGTTAGGGTTAGGGTTCGGGCTAGGGTTAGGGTTAGGGGACGGGGACGGTTTAGGGTCCAGGTGAGGGTACGACAACACTTTAGGGGGAGCGTACGTGTGAGGGCGCGGGTTAGTGTTAGCGTACGGGTTAGGATTAGGGGAAGGGTGAGGGTCAGGCTTCGGGGAAGTGTTATGGTTAGGGTTCGGGCTAGGGTTAGGGTTAGGGGACGGGGACGGTTTAGGGTCCAGGTGAGGGTCCGACAACGCTTTAGGGGGAGCGTACGTGTGAGGGCCCGGGTTAGTGTTAGCGTACGGGTTAGGATTAGGGGACGGGTCAGGGTCAGGCTTCGGGGAAGGGTTAGGGTTAGGGTTCGGGCTAGGGTTAGGGTTAGGGGACGGGGACGGTTTAGGGTCCAGGTGAGGGTACGACAACACTTTAGGGGGAGCGTACGTGTGAGGGCGCGGGTTAGTGTTAGCGTACGTGTTAGGATTAGGGGACGGGTGAGGGTCAGGCTTCGGTGAAGGGTTACGGTTAGGGTTCGGGCTAGTGTTAGGGTTAGGGGACGGGGACGGTTTAGGGTCCAGGTGAGGGTACGACAACACTTTAGGGGGAGCGTACGTGTGAGGGCGCGGGTTAGTGTTAGCGTACGGGTTAGGATTAGGGGACGGGTGAGGGTCAGGCTTCGGGGAAGTGTTATGGTTAGGGTTCGGGCTAGGGTTAGGGTTAGGGGACGGGGACGGTTTAGGGTCCAGGTGAGGGTCCGACAACGCTTTAGGGGGAGCGTACGTGTGAGGGCGCGGGTTAGTGTTAGCGTACGGGTTAGGATTAGGGGACGGGTCAGGGTCAGGCTTCGGGGAAGGGTTAGGGTTAGGGTTCGGGCTAGGGTCAGGGTTAGGGGACGGGGACGGTTTAGGGTCCAGGTGAGGGTACGACAACACTTTAGGGGGAGCGTACGTGTGAGGGCGCGGGTTAGTGTTAGCGTACCGGTTAGGATTAGGGGACGGGTGAGGGTCAGGCTTCGGGGAAGGGTTAGCGTTAGGGTTCGGGCTAGGGTTAGGGTTAGGGGACGGGGACGGTTTAGGGTCCAGGTGAGGGTCCGACAGAGCTTTAGGGGGAGCGTACGTGTGAAGGCGCGGGTTAGTGTTAGCGTACGGGTTAGGATTAGGGGACGGGTGAGGGTCAGGCTTCGGGGAAGGGTTACGGTTAGGGTTCGGGCTAGGGTTAGGGTTAGGGGACGGGGACGGTTTAGGGTCCAGGTGAGGGTACGACAACACTTTAGGGGGAGCGTACGTGTGAGGGCGCGGGTTAGTGTTAGCGTACGGGTTAGGATTAGGGGACGGGTGAGGGTCAGGCTTCTGGGAAGGGTTAGGGTTAGGGTTCGGGCTAGGGTTAGGGTTAGCGGACGGGGACGGTTTAGGGTCCAGGTGAGGGTCCGACAACGCTTTAGGGGGAGCGTACGTGTGAGGGCGCGGGTTAGTGTTAGCGTACGGGTTAGGATTAGGGGACGGGTGAGGGTCAGGCTTCGGGGAAGTGTTAGGGTTAGGGTTCGGGCTAGGGTTAGGGTTAGGGGCCGGGTACGGTTTAGGGTCCAGGTGAGGGTCCGACAACGCTTTAGGCGGAGCGTACGTGTGAGGGCGCGGGTTAGTGTTAGCGTACGGGTTAGGATTAGGGGAAAGGTGAGGGTCAGGCTTCGGGGAAGGTTACGGTTAGGGTTCGGGTTAGGGTTAGGGTTAGGGGACGGGGACGGTTTAGGGTCCAGGTGAGGGTCCGACAACGCTTTAGGGGGAGCGTACGTGTGAGGGCGCGGGTTAGTGTTAGCGTACGGGTTAGGATTAGGGGACGGGTGAGGGTCAGGCTTCGGGGAAGGGTTACGGTTAGGGTTCGGGCTAGGGTTAGGGTTAGGGGACGGGGACGGTTTAGGGTCCAGGTGAGGGTACGACAACACTTTAGGGGGAGCGTACGTGTGAGGGCGCGGGTTAGTGTTAGCGTACGGTTTAGGATTAGGGGACGGGTGAGGGTCAGGCTTCGGGGAAGGGTTACGGTTAGGGTTCGGGCTAGGGTTAGGGTTAGGGGACGGGGACGGTTTAGGGTCCAGGTGAGGGTACGACAACACTTTAGGGGGAGCGTATGTGTGAGGGCGCGGGTTAGTGTTAGCGTACGGGTTAGGATTAGGGGACGGGTGAGTGTCAGGCTTCGGGGAAGGATTAGGGTTAGGGTTCGGGCTAGTGTTAGGGTTAGGGGACGGGGACGGTTTAGGGTCCAGGTGAGGGTCCGACAACGCTTTAGGGGGAGCGTACGTGTGAGGGCGCGGGTTAGTGTTAGCGTACGGGTTAGGATTATGGGACGGGTGAAGGTCAGGCTTCGGGGAAGGGTTAGGGTTAGGGTTCGGGCTAGGGTTAGGGTTAGGGGACGGGGACGGTTTAGGGTCCAGGTGAGGGTACGACAACGCTTTAGGGGGAGCGTACGTGTGAGGGCGCGGGTTAGTGTTAGCGTACGGGTTAGGATTAGGGGACTGGTGAGGGTCAGGCTTCGGGGAAGGGTTACGGTTAGGGTTCGGGCTAGGGTTAGGGTTAGGGGACGGGGACGGTTTAGGGTCCAGGTGAAGGTACGACAACACTTTAGGGGGAGCGTACGTGTGAGGGCGCGGGTTAGTGTTAGCGTACGTGTTAGGATTAGGGGACGGGTGAGGGTCAGGCTTCGGGGAAGGGTTACGGTTAGGGTTCGGGCTAGGGTTAGGGTTAGGGGACGGGGACGGTTTAGGGTCCAGGTGAGGGTACGACAACACTTTAGGGGGAGCGTACGTGTGAGGGCGCGGGTTAGTGTTAGCGTACGTGTTAGGATTAGGGGACGGGTGAGGGTCAGGCTTCGGGGAAGGGTTACGGTTAGGGTTCGGGCTAGGGTTAGGGTTAGGGGACGGGGACGGTTTAGGGTCCAGGTGAGGGTACGACAACACTTTAGGGGGAGCGTACGTGTGAGGGCGCGGGTTAGTGTTAGCGTACGGGTTAGGATTAGGGGACGGGTGAGGGTCAGGCTTCGGGGAAGTGTTATGGTTAGGGTTCGGGCTAGGGTTAGGGTTAGGGGACGGGGACGGTTTAGGGTCCAGGTGAGGGTCCGACAACGCTTTAGGGGGAGCGTACGTGTGAGGGCGCGGGTTAGTGTTAGCGTACGGGTTAGGATTAGGGGACGGGTCAGGGTCAGGCTTCGGGGAAGGGTTAGGGTTAGGGTTCGGGCTAGGGTTAGGGTTCGGGACGGGGAGGGTTTAGGGTCCAGGTGAGGGTACGACAACACTTTACGGGGAGCGTACGTGTGAGGGCGCGGGTTAGTGTTAGCGTACCGGTTAGGATTAGGGGACGGGTGAGGGTCAGGCTTCGGGGAAGGGTTAGCGTTAGGGTTCGGGCTAGGGTTAGGGTTAGGGGACGGGGACGGTTTAGGGTCCAGGTGAGGGTCCGACAGAGCTTTAGGGGGAGCGTACGTGTGAAGGCGCGGGTTAGTGTTAGCGTACGGGTTAGGATTAGGGGACGGGTGAGGGTCAGGCTTCGGGGAAGGGTTACGGTTAGGGTTCGGGCTAGGGTTAGGTTTAGGGGACGGGGACGGTTTAGGGTCCAGGTGAGGGTACGACAACACTTTAGGGGGAGCGTACGTGTGAGGGCGCGGGTTAGTGTTATCGTACGGGTTAGGATTAGGGGACGGGTGAGGGTCAGGCTTCGGGGAAGGGTTAGGGTTAGGGTTCAGGCTAGGGTTAGGGTTCGGGACGGGGAGGGTTTAGGGTCCAGGTGAGGGTACGACAACCCTTTAGGGGGAGCGTACGTGTGAGGGTGCGGGTTAGTGTTAGCGTACGGGTTAGGATTAGGGGACGGGTGAGGGTCAGGCTTCGGGGAAGGGTTAGCGTTAGGGTTCGGGCTAGGGTTAGGGTTAGGGGACGGGGACGGTTTAGGGTCCAGGTGAGGGTCCGACAACGCTTTAGGGGGAGCGTACGTGTGAAGGCGCGGGTTAGTGTTAGCGTTCGGGTTAGGATTAGGGGATGGGTGAGGGTCAGGCTTCGGGGAAGGGATACGGTTAGGGTTCGGGCTAGGGTTAGGGTTAGGGGACGGGGACGGTTTAGGGTCCAGGTAAGGGTACGACAACACTTTAGGGGGAGCGTACTTGTGAGGGCGCGGGTTAGTGTTAGCGTACGGGTTAGGATTAGGGGACGGGTGAGGGTCAGGCTTCGGGGAAGGGTTAGGGTTAGGGTTCGGGCTAGGGTTAGGGATAGCGGACGGGGACGGTTTAGGGTCCAGGTGAGGGTCCGACAACGCTTTAGGGGGAGCGTACGTGTGAGGGCGCGGGTTAGTGTTAGCGTACGGGTTAAGATTAGGGGACGGGTGAGGGTCAGGCTTCGGGGAAGGGTTACGGTTAGGGTTCGGGCTAGGGTTAGGGTTAGGGGACGGGGACGGTTTAGGGTCCAGGTGAGGGTACGACAACACTTTAGGGGGAGAGTACATGTGAGGGCGCGGGTTAGTGTTAGCGTACGGGTTAGGATTAGGGGACGGGTGAGGGTCAGGCTTCGGGGAAGGGTTAGGGTTAGGGTTCGGGCTAAGGTTAGGGTTAGGGGACGGGGACGGTTTAGGGTCCAGGTGAGGGTACGACAACATTTTAGGGGGAGCGTACGTGTGAGGTCGTGGGTTAGTGTTAGCGTACGGGTTAGGTTTAGGGGACGGGTGAGGGTCAGGCTTCGGGGAAGGGTTACGGTTAGGGTTCGGGCTAGGGTTAGGGTTAGGGGACGGGGACGGTTTAGGGTCCAGGTGAGGGTACGACAACACTTTAGGGGGAGCGTACGTGTGAGGGCGCGGGTTAGTGTTAGCGTACGGGTTAGGATTAGGGGACGGGTGAGGGTCAGGCTTCGGGGAAGGATTAGGGTTAGGGTTCGGGCTAGGGTTAGGGTTAGGGGACGGGGACGGTTTAGGGTCCAGGTGAGGGTCCGACAACGCTTTAGGGGGAGCGTACGTGTGAGGGTGCGGGTTAGTGTTAGCGTACGGGTTAGGATTAGGGGACGGGTGAGGGTCAGGCTTCGGGGAAGGGTTACGGTTACGGTTCGGGCTAGGGTTAGTGTTAGGGAACGGGGACGGTTTAGGGTCCAGGTGAGGGTACGACAACACTTTAGGGGGAGCGTACGTGTGAGGGTGCGGGTTAGTGTTAGCGTACGGGTTAGGATTAGGGGACGGGTGAGGGTCAGGCTTCGGGGAAGGGTTACGGTTAGGGTTGGGGCTAGGGTTAGGGTTAGGGTTAGGGGACGGTTTAGGGTCCAGGTGAGGGTACGACAACACTTTAGGGGGAGCGTACGTGTGAGGGCGCGGGTTAGTGTTAGCGTACGGGTTAGGATTAGGGGACGGGTGAGGTTCAGGATTCGGGGAAGTGTTACGGTTAGGGATCGGGCTAGGGTTAGGGTTAGGGGACGGGGACGGTTTAGGGTCCAGGTGAGGGTACGACAACACTTTAGGGGGAGCGTACGTGTGAGGGCGCCGGTTAGTGTTAGCGTACGTGTTAGGATTAGGGGACGGGTGAGGGTCAGGCTTCGGTGAAGGGTTACGGTTAGGGTTCGGGCTAGGGTTAGGGTTAGGGGACGGGGACGGTTTAGGGTCCAGGTGAGGGTACGACAACACTTTAGGGGGAGCGTACGTGTGAGGGCGCGGGTTAGTGTTAGCGTACGGGTTAGGATTAGGGGACGGGTGAGGGTCAGGCTTCGGGGAAGTGTTATGGTTAGGGTTCGGGCTAGGGTTAGGGTTAGGGGACGGGGACGGTTTAGGGTCCAGGTGAGGGTCCGACAACGCTTTAGGGGGAGCGTACGTGTGAGGGCGCGGGTTAGTGTTAGCGTACGGGTTAGGATTAGGGGACGGGTCAGGGTCAGGCTTCGGGGAAGGGTTAGGGTTAGGGTTCGGGCTAGGGTTAGGGTTAGGGGACGGGGACGGTTTAGGGTCCAGGTGAGGGTACGACAACACTTTAGGGGGAGCGTACGTGTGAGGGCGCGGGTTAGTGTTAGCGTACAGGTTAGGATTAGGGGACGGGTGAGGGTCAGGCTTCGGGGAAGGGTTAGCGTTAGGGTTCGGGCTAGGGTTAGGGTTAGGGGACGGGGACGGTTTAGGGTCCAGGTGAGGGTCCGACAGCGCTTTAGGGGGAGCGTACGTGTGAAGGCGTGGGTTAGTGTTAGCGTACGGGTTAGGATTAGGGGACGGGTGAGGGTCAGGTTTCGGGGAAGGGTTACGGTTAGGGTTTGGGCTAGGGTTAGGGTTAGGGGACGGGGACGGTTTAGGGTCCAGGTGAGGGTACGACAACACTTTAGGGGGAGCGTACGTGTGAGGGCGCGGGTTACTGTTAGCGTACGGGTTAGGATTAGGGGACGTGTGAGGGTCAGGCTTCGGGGAAGGGTTAGGGTTAGGGTTCGGGCTAGGGTTAGGGTTAGCGGACGGGGACGGTTTAGGGTCCAGGTGAGGGTCCGACAACGCTTTAGGGGGAGCGTACGTGTGAGGGCGCGGGTTAGTGTTAGCATACGGGTTAGGATTAGGGGACGGGTGAGAGTCAGGCTTCGGGGAAGTGTTAGGGTTAGGGTTCGGGCTAGGGTTAGGGTTAGGGGCCGGGTACGGTTTAGGGTCCAGGTGAGGGTCCGACAACGCTTTAGGGGGAGCGTACGTGTGAGGGCGCGGGTTAGTGTTAGCGTACGGGTTAGGATTAGGGGAAAGGTGAGGGTCAGGCTTCGGGGAAGGTTACGGTTAGGGTTCGGGTTAGGGTTAGGGTTAGGGGACGGGGACGGTCTAGGGTCCAGGTGAGGGTCCGACAACGCTTTAGGGGGAGCGTACGTGTGAGGGCGCGGGTTAGTGTTAGCGTACGGGTTAGGATTAGGGGACGGGTGAGGGTCAGGCTTCGGGGAAGGGTTACGGTTAGGGTTCGGGCTAGGGTTAGGTTTAGGGGACGGGGACGGTTTAGGGTCCAGGTGAGGGTACGACAACACTTTAGGGGGAGCGTACGTGTGAGGGCGCGGGTTAGTGTTATCGTACGGGTTAGGATTAGGGGACGGGTGAGGGTCAGGCTTCGGGGAAGGGTTAGGGTTAGGGTACAGGCTAGGGTTAGGATTCGGGACGGGGAGGGTTTAGGGTCCAGGTGAGGGTACGACAACCCTTTAGGGGGAGCGTACGTGTGAGGGTGCGGGTTAGTGTTAGCGTACGGGTTAGGATTAGGGGTCGGGTGAGGGTCAGGCTTCGGGGAAGGGTTAGCGTTAGGGTTCGGGCTAGGGTTAGGGTTAGGGGACGGGGACGGTTTAGGGTCCAGGTGAGGGTCCGACAACGCTTTAGGGGGAGCGTACGTGTGAAGGCGCGGGTTAGTGTTAGCGTACGGGTTAGGATTGGGGGATGGGTGAGGGTCAGGCTTCGGGGAAGGGATACGGTTAGGGTTCGGGCTAGGGTTAGGGTTAGGGGACGGGGACGGTTTAGGGTCCAGGTGAGGGTACGACAACACTTTAGGGGGAGCGTACGTGTGAGGGCGCGGGTTAGTGTTAGCGTACGGGTTAGGATTAGGGGACGGGTGAGGGTCAGGCTTCGGGGAAGGGTTAGGGTTAGGGTTCGGGCTAGGGTTAGGGATAGCGGACGGGGACGGTTTAGGGTCCAGGTGAGGGTCCGACAACGCTTTAGGGGGAGCGTACGTGTGAGGGCGCGGGTTAGTGTTAGCGTACGGGTTAGGATTAGGGGACGGGTGAGGGTCAGGCTTCGGGGAAGGGTTACTGTTAGGGTTCGGGCTAGGGTTAGGGTTAGGGGACGGGGACGGTTTAGGGTCCAGGTGAGGTTACGACAACACTTTAGGGGGAGAGTACATGTGAGGGCGCGGGTTAGTGTTAGCGTACGGGTTAGTATTAGGGGACGGGTGAGGGTCAGGCTTCGGGGAAGGGTTACGGTTAGGGTTCGGCCTAGGGATAGGGTTAGGGGACGGGGACGGTTTAGGGTCCATTTGAGGGTACGACAACGCTTTAGGGGGAGCGTACGTGTGAGGGCGCGGGTTAGTGTTAGCGTACGGGTTAGGATTAGGGGACGGGTGAGGGTCAGGCTTCGGGGAAGGGTTAGCGTTAGGGTTCGGGCTAGGGTTAGGGTTAGGGGACGGGGACGGTTTAGGGTCCAGGTGAGGGTCCGACAGCGCTTTATGGTGAGCGTACGTGTGAGGGCGCGGGTTAGTGTTAGCGTACGGGTTAGGATTAGGGGACGGGTGAGGGTCAGGCTTCGGGGAAGTGTTACGGTTAGGGTTCGGGCTAGGGTTAGGGTTAGGGGACGGGGACGGTTTAGGGTCCAGGTGAGGGTACGACAACACTTTAGGGGGAGCGTACGTGTGAGGGCGCGGGTTAGTGTTAGCGTACGGGTTAGGTTTAGGGGACGGGTGAGGGTCAGGCTTCGGGGAAGGGTTAGGGTTAGGTTTCGGGCTAGGGTTAGGGTTAGCGGACGGGGACGGTTTAGGGTCCAGGTGAGGGTCCGACAACGCTTTAGGGGGAGCGTACGTGTGAGGGCGCGGGTTAGTGTTAGCGTACGGGTTAGGATTAGGGGACGGGTGAGGGTCAGGCTTCGGGGAAGTGTTAGGGTTAGGGTTCGGGCTAGGGTTAGGGTTAGGGGCCGGGTACGGTTTAGGGTCCAGGTGAGGGTCCGACAACGCTTTAGGGGGAGCGTACGTGTGAGGGCGCGGGTTAGTGTTAGCGTACGGGTTAGGATTAGGGGACAGGTGAGGGTCAGGCTTCGGGGAAGGTTACGGTTAGGGTTCGGGCTAGGGTTAGGGTTAGGGGACGGGGACGGTTTAGGGTCCAGGTGAGGGTCCGACAACGCTTTAGGGGGAGCGTACGTGTGAGGGCGCGGGTTAGTGTTAGCGTACGGGTTAGGATTAGGGGACGGGTGAGGGTCAGGCTTCGTGGAAGGGTTACGGTTAGGGTTCGGGCTAGGGTTAGGTTTAGGGGACGGGGACGGTTTAGGGTCCAGGTGAGGGTACGACAACACTTTAGGGGGAGCGTACGTGTAAGGGCGCGGGTTAGTGTTATCGTACGGGTTAGGATTAGGGGACGGGTGAGGGTCAGGCTTCGGGGAAGGGTTAGGGTTAGGGTTCAGGCTAGGGTTAGGGTTCGGGACGGGGAGGGTTTAGGGTCCAGGTGAGGGTACGACAACCCTTTAGGGGGAGCGTACGTGTGAGGGTGCGGGTTAGTGTTAGCGTACGGGTTAGGATTAGGGGACGGGTGAGGGTCAGGCTTCGGGGAAGGGTTAGCGTTAGGGTTCGGGCTAGGGTTAGGGTTAGGGGACGGGGACGGTTTAGGGTCCAGGTGAGGGTCCGACAACGCTTTAGGGGGAGCGTACGTGTGCAGGCGCGGGTTAGTGTTAGCGTACGGGTTAGGATTAGGGGATGGGTGAGGGTCAGGCTTCGGGGAAGGGTTACGGTTAGGGTTCGGGCTAGGGTTAGGGTTAGGGGACGGGGACGGTTTAGGGTCCAGGTGAGGGTACGACAACACTTTAGGGGGAGCGTACGTGTGAGGGCGCGGGTTAGTGTTAGCGTACGGGTTAGGATTAGGGGACGGGTGAGGGTCAGGCTTCGGGGAATGGTTAGGGTTAGGGTTCGGGCTAGGGTTAGGGTTAGCGGACGGGGACGGTTTAGGGTCCAGGTGAGGGTCCGACAACGCTTTAGGGGGAGCGTACGTGTGAGGGCGCGGGTTAGTGTTAGCGTACGGGTTAGGATTAGGGGACGGGTGAGGGTCAGGCTTCGGGGAAGGGTTACGGTTAGGGTTCGGGCTAGGGTTAGGGTTAGGGGACGGGGACGGTTTAGGGTCCAGGTGAGGGTACGACAACACTTTAGGGGGAGACTACGTGTGAGGGCGCGGGTTAATGATAGCGTACGGGTTAGGATTAGGGGACGGGTGAGGGTCAGGCTTCGGGGAAGAGTTACGGTTAGGGTTCGGGCTACGGTTAGGGTTAGGGGACGGGGACGGTTTAGGGTCCATTTGAGGGTACGACAACGCTTTATGGGGAGCGTACGTGTGAGGGCGCGGGTTAGTGTTAGCGTACGGGTTAGGATTAGGGGACGTGTGAGGGTCAGGCTTCAGGGCAGGGTTACGGTTAGGGTTCGGGCTAGGGTTAGGGTTAGGGGACGGGGACGGTTTAGGGTCCAGGTGAGTGTACGACAACACTTTAGGGGGAGCGTACGTGTGAGGGCGCGGGTTAGTGTTAGCGTACGGGTTAGGATTAGCGGACGGGTGAGGGTCAGGCTTCGGGGAAGGGTTACGGTTAGGGTTCGGGCTAGGGTTAGGGTTAGGGGACGGGGACGGTTTAGGGTCCAGGTGAGGGTCCGAAAACGCTTTAGGGGGAGCGTACGTGTGAGGGCGCGGGTTAGTGTTAGCGTACGGGTTAGGATTATGGGACGGGTGAGGGTCAGGCTTCGGGGAAGGGTTAGGGTTAGGGTTCGGGATAGGGTTAGGGTTAGAGGACGGGGACGGTTTAGGGTCCAGGTGAGGGCCCGACAACACTTTAGGGGGAGCGTACGTGTGAGGGCGCGGGTTAGTGTTAGCGTACGGGTTAGGATTAGGGGACGGGTGAGGTTCAAGCTTCTGGGAAGGGTTAGGGTTAGGGTTCGGGCTAGGGTTAGGGTTAGGGGACGGGGACGGTTTCGGGTCCAGGTGAGGGTACGACAACGCTTTAGGGTGAGCATACGTGTGAGGGCGCGGGTTAGTGTTAGCGTACGGGTTAGGATTAGGGGACGGGTGAGAGTCAGGCTTCGGGGAAGGGTTAGGGTTAGGGTTCGGGCTAGGGTTAGGGTTAGGGGACGGGGACGGTTTAGGGTCCAGGTGAGGGTCCGACAACGCTTTAGGGGGAGTGTACGTGTGAGGGCGCGGGTTAGTGTTAGTGTACGGGTTAGGATTAGGGGATGGGTGAGGGTCAGGCTTCTGGGAAGGGTTAGGTTTAGGTTTCGGGCTAGGGTTAGGGTTAGGGGACGGGGACGGTTTAGGGTCCAGGTGAGGGTCCGACAACGCTTTAGGGGGAGCGTACGTGTGAGGGCGCGGGTTAGTGTTAGCGTACGGGTTAGGATTAGGGGACGGGTGAGGATCAGGCTTCGGGGAAGGGTTACGGTTAGGGTTCGGCCTAGGGATAGGGTTAGGGGACGGGAACGGTTTAGGGTCCATTTGAGGGTACGACAACGCTTTAGGGGGAGCGTACGTGTGAGGGCGCGGGTTAGTGTTAGCGTACGGGTTAGGATTAGGGGACTGGTGAGAGTCAGGCTTCGGGGAAGGGTTACGGTTAGGGTTCGGGCTAGGGTTAGGGTTAGGGGATGGGGACGGTTTAGGGTCCAGGTGAGGGTACGACAACACTTTAGGGGGAGCGTACGTGTGAGGGCGCGGTTTAGTGTTAGCGTACGTGTTAGGATTAGGGGACGGGTGAGGGTCAGGCTTCGGGGAAGGGTTACGGTTAGGGGTCGTGCTAGGGTTAGGGTTAGGGGACGGGGACGGTTTAGGGTCCAGGTGAGGGTCCGACAACGCCTTAGGGGGAGCGTACGTGTGAGGGCGCGGGTTAGTGTTAGCGTACGGGTTAGGATTAGGGGACGGGTGAGGGTCAGGCTTCTGGGAAGGGTTAGGGTTAGGGTTCGGGCTAGGGTTAGGGTTAGGGGACGGGGACGGTTTAGGGTCCAGGTGAGGGTACGACAACGCTTTAGGGGGAGCGTACGTGTGAGGGAGCGGGTTAGTGTTAGCATACGGGTTAGGATTAGGGGACGGGTGAGGGTCAGGCTTCGGGGAAGGGTTAGGGTTAGGATTCGGGCTAGGGTTAGGGTTAGGGGACGGGGACGGTTTAGGGTCCAGGTGAGGGTCCGACAACGCTTTTGGGGGAGCGTACGTGTGAGGGCGCGGGTTAGTGTTAGCGTACGGGTTAGGATTAGGGGATGGGTGAGGGTCAGGCTTCTGGGAAGGGTTAGGGTTAGGGTTCGGGCTAGGGTTAGGGTTAGGGGATGGGGACGGTTTAGGGTCCAGGTGAGGGTCCGACAACGCTTTAGGGGGAGCGTACGTGTGAGGGCGCGGGTTAGTGTTAGCGTACGGGTTAGGATTAGGGGACGGGTGAGGGTCAGGCTTCGGGGAAGGGTTAGGGTTAGGGTTCGGGCTAGGGTTAGGGTTCGGGACGGGGAGGATTTAGGGTCCAGGTTAGGGTACGACAACCCTTTAGGGGGAGCGTACGTGTGAGGGTGCGGGTTAGTGTTAGCGTACGGGTTAGGATTAGGGGACGGGTGAGGATCAGGCTTCGGGGAAGGGTTAGGGTTAGGGTTCGGGCTAGGGTTAGGGTTAGGGGACGGGGACGGTTTAGGGGCCAGGTGAGGGTACGACAACACTTTAGGTGGAGCGTACGTTTGAGGGCGCGGGTTAGTGTTAGCGTACGGGTTAGGATTAGGGGACGGGTGAGGGTCAGGCTTCGGGGAAGGGTTACGGTTAGGGTTCGGGCTACGGTTAGGGTTAGGGGACGGGGACGGTTTAGGGTCCAGGTGAGGGTACGACAACAATTTAAGGGGAGCGTACGTGTGAGGGCGTGGGTTAGTGTTAGCGTACGTGTTAGGATTAGGGGACGGGTGAGGGTCAGGCTTCGGGGAAGGGTTATGGTTAGGATTCGGCCTAGGGTTAGGGTTAGGGGAAGGGGACGGTTTAGGGTCCAGGTGAGGGTACGACAACACTTTAGGGGGAGCATACGTGTGAGGGCGCGGGTTAGTGTTAGCGTACGGGTTAGGATTAGGGGACGGGTGTGGGTGAGGCTTCGGGGAAGAGTTACGGTTAGGGTTCGGGCTAGGGATAGGGTTAGGGGACGGGGACGGTTTAGGGTCCAGGTGAGGGTATGACAACACTTTAGGGGGAGCGTACGTGTGAGGGCGCAGGTTAGTGTTAGCGTACGGGTTAGGATTAGGGGACGGGAGAGGGTCAGGCTTCTGGGAAGGGTTAGGGTTAGGGTTCGGGCTAGGGTTAGGGTTCGGGACGGGGAAGTTTTAGGGTCCAGGTGAGGGTACGACAACCCTTTAGGCGGAGCGTACGTGTGAGGGTGCGGGTTAGTGTTAGCGTACGGGTTAGGATTAGGGGACGGGTGAGGATCAGGCTTCGGGGAAGGGTTAGGGTTAGGGTTCGGGCTAGGGTTAGGGTTAGGGGACGGCGACGGTTTAGGGTCCAGGTGAGGGTACGACAACACTTTAGGGTGAGCGTACGTGTGAGGGCGCGGGTTAGTGTTAGCGTACGTGTTAGGATTAGGGGACGGGTGAGGGCCAGGCTTCGGGGAAGGGTTACGGTTTGGGTTCGGGCTAGGGTTAGGGTTAGGGGACGGGGACGGTTTAGGGTCCAGGTGAGGGTCCGACAACGCTTTAGGGGGAGCGTACGTGTGAGGGCGCGGGTTAGTGTTAGCGTACGGGTTAGGATTAGGGGACGGGTGAGGGTCAGGCTTCGGGGAAGGGTTAGGGTTAGGGTTCGGGCTAGGGTTAGGGTTAGGGGACGGGGAGGGTTTAGGGTCCAGGTGAGGGTACGACAACACTTTAGGGGGAGAGGACGTGTGAGGGCGCGGGTTAGTGTTAGCGTACGGGTTAGGATTAGGGGACGGGTGAGGGTCAGGCTTCGGGGAAGGGTTACGGTTAGGGTTCGGGCTAGGGTTAGGGTTAGGGGACGGGGACGGTTTAGGGTCCATTTGAGGGTACGACAACGCTTTAGGGGGAGCGTACGTGTGAGGGCGCGGGTTAGTGTTAGCGTACGGGTTAGGATTAGGGGACTGCTGAGGGTCAGGCTTCGGGGAAGGGTTAGGGTTAGGGTTCGGGCTAGGGTTAGGGTTCGGGACGGGGAGGGTTTAGGGTCCAGGTTAGGGTACGACAACGCTTTAGGGGGAGCGTACGTGTGAGGGTGCGGGTTAGTGTTAGCGTACGGATTAGGATTAGGGGACGGGTGAGGATCAGGCTTTGGGGAAGTGTTAGGGTTAGGGTTCGGGCTAGGGTTAGGGTTAGGGGACGGGGACGGTTTAGGGTCCAGGTGAGGGTACGACAACACTTTAGGGGGAGCGTATGTGTGAGGGCGCGGGTTAGTGTTAGCGTACGGGTTAGGACTAGGGGACGGGTGAGGGTCAGGCTTCTGGGAAGGGTTAGGGTTAGGGTTTGGCCTAGGGTTAGGGTTAGGGGACGGGGACGGTTTAGGGTCCAGGTGAGGGTACGACAACACTTTAGGGGGAGCGTACGTTTGAGGGCGCGGGTTATTGTTAGCGTACGGGTTAGGATTAGGGGATGGGTGAGGGTCAGGCTTCTGGGAAGGGTTAGGGTTAGGGTTCGGGCTAGGGTTAGAGTTAGGGGACGGGGACGCTTTAGGGTCCAGTTGAGGGTCCGACAACGCTTTAGGGGGAGCGTACGTGTGAGGGCGCGGGTTAGTGTTAGCGTACGGGTTAGGATTAGGAGACGGGTGAGGGTCAGGCTTCGGGGAAGGATTACGGTTAGGGTTCGGGCTAGGGTTAGGGTTAGGGGACGGGGACGGTTTAGGGTCCAGGTGAGGGTACGACAACACTTTAGGGGGAGCGTACGTGTGAGGGCGCGGGGTAGTGTTAGCGTACGGGTTAGGATTAGGGGACGGGTGAGGGTCAGGCTTCTGGGAAGGGTTAGGGTTAGGGTTCGGGCTAGGGATAGGGTTCGGGACGGGGAGGGTTTAGGGTCCAGGTGAGGGTACGACAACCCTTTAGGGGGAGCGTACGTGTGAGGGTGCGGGTTAGTGTTAGCGTACGGGTTAGGATTAGGGGACGGGTGAGGATCAGGCTTCGGGGAAGGGTTAGGGTTAGGGTTCGGGCTAGGGTTAGGGTTAGGGGACGGGGACGGTTTAGGGTCCAGGTGAGTGTACGACAACACTTTAGGGGGAGCGTACGTGTGAGGGCGCGGGTTACTGTTAGCGTACGGGTTAGGATTAGGGGACGGGTGAGGGTCAGGCTTCGGGGAAGGGTTAGGGTTAGGGTTCGGCCTAGGGTTAGGGTTATGGGACGGGGACGGTTTAGGGTCCAGGTGAGGGTCCGACAACGCTTTAGGGGGAGCGTACGTGTGAGGGCGCAGGTTAGTGTTAGCGTACGGGTTAGGATTAGGGGACGGGTGAGGGTCAGGCTTCTGGGAAGTGTTAGTGTTAGGGTTCGGGCTAATGTTAGGGTTAGGGGACGGGGACGGTTTAGGGTCCAGGTGAGGGTCCGACTACGCTTTAGGGGGAGCGTACGTGTGAGGGCGCGGGTTAGTGTTACCGTACGGGTTAGGATTAGGGGACGGGTGAGGGTCAGGCTTCGGGGAAGTGTTAGGGTTAGGGTCCGGGCTAGGGTTAGGGTTCGGGACGGGGACGGTTTAGGGTCCAGGTGAGGGTACGACAACCCTTTAGGGGGAGCGTACGTGTGAGGGTGTGGGTTAGTGTTAGCGTACGGGTTAGGATTAGGGGACGGGTGAGGGTCAGGCTTCGGGGAAGGGTTAGGGGTAGGGTTCGGGCTAGGGTTAGGGTTCGGGATGGGGAGGGTTTAGGGTCCAGGTGAGGGTACGACAACCCTTTAGGGGGAGCGTACGTGTGAGGGTGCGGGTTAGTGTTAGCGTACGGGTTAGGATTAGGGGACGGGTGAGGATCAGGCTTCGGGGAAGGGTTAGGGTTAGGGTTCGGGCTAGGGTTAGGGTTAGGGGACGGCGACGGTTTAGGGTCCAGGTGAGGGTACGACAACACTTTAGGGTGAGCGTACGTGTGAGGGCGCGGGTTAGTGTTAGCGTACGTGTTAGGATTAGGGGACGGGTGAGGGTCAGGCTTCGGGGAAGGGTTACGGTTTGGGTTCGGGCTAGGGTTAGGGTTAGGGGACGGGGACGGTTTAGGGTCCAGGTGAGGGTCCGACAACGCTTTAGGGGGAGCGTACGTGTGAGGGCGCGGGTTAGTGTTAGCGTACGGGTTAGGATTAGGGGACGGGTGAGGGTCAGGCTTCGGGGAAGGGTTAGGGTTAGGGTTCGGGCTAGGGTTAGGGTTAGGGGACGGGGAGGGTTTAGGGTCCAGGTGAGGGTACGACAACACTTTAGGGGGAGAGGACGTGTGAGGGCGCGGGTTAGTGTTAGCGTACGGGTTAGGATTAGGGGACGGGTGAGGGTCAGGCTTCGGGGAAGGGTTACGGTTAGGGTTCGGGCTAGGGTTAGGGTTAGGGGACGGGGACGGTTTAGGGTCCATTTGAGGGTACGACAACGCTTTAGGGGGAGCGTACGTGTGAGGGCGCGGGTTAGTGTTAGCGTACGGGTTAGGATTAGGGGACTGCTGAGGGTCAGGCTTCGGGGAAGGGTTAGGGTTAGGGTTCGGGCTAGGGTTAGGGTTCGGGACGGGGAGGGTTTAGGGTCCAGGTTAGGGTACGACAACGCTTTAGGGGGAGCGTACGTGTGAGGGTGCGGGTTAGTGTTAGCGTACGGATTAGGATTAGGGGACGGGTGAGGATCAGGCTTTGGGGAAGTGTTAGGGTTAGGGTTCGGGCTAGGGTTAGGGTTAGGGGACGGGGACGGTTTAGGGTCCAGGTGAGGGTACGACAACACTTTAGGGGGAGCGTATGTGTGAGGGCGCGGGTTAGTGTTAGCGTACGGGTTAGGACTAGGGGACGGGTGAGGGTCAGGCTTCTGGGAAGGGTTAGGGTTAGGGTTTGGCCTAGGGTTAGGGTTAGGGGACGGGGACGGTTTAGGGTCCAGGTGAGGGTACGACAACACTTTAGGGGGAGCGTACGTTTGAGGGCGCGGGTTATTGTTAGCGTACGGGTTAGGATTAGGGGATGGGTGAGGGTCAGGCTTCTGGGAAGGGTTAGGGTTAGGGTTCGGGCTAGGGTTAGAGTTAGGGGACGGGGACGCTTTAGGGTCCAGTTGAGGGTCCGACAACGCTTTAGGGGGAGCGTACGTGTGAGGGCGCGGGTTAGTGTTAGCGTACGGGTTAGGATTAGGAGACGGGTGAGGGTCAGGCTTCGGGGAAGGATTACGGTTAGGGTTCGGGCTAGGGTTAGGGTTAGGGGACGGGGACGGTTTAGGGTCCAGGTGAGGGTACGACAACACTTTAGGGGGAGCGTACGTTTGAGGGCGTGGGTTAGTGTTAGCGGACGGGTTAGGATTAGGGGACGGGTGAGGGTCAGGCTTCGGGGAAGGTTTACGGTTAGGGTTCGGGCTAGGGTTAGGGTTAGGGGACGGGGACGGTTTAGGGTCCAGGTGAGGGTACGACAACACTTTAGGGGGAGCGTACGTGTGAGGGCGCGGGGTAGTGTTAGCGTACGGGTTAGGATTAGGGGACGGGTGAGGGTCAGGCTTCTGGGAAGGGTTAGGGTTAGGGTTCGGGCTAGGGTTAGGGTTAGGGGACGGGGACGGTTTAGGGTCCAGGTGAGGGTCCGACAACGCTTTAGGGGAAGCGTACGTGTGAGGGCGCGGGTTAGTGCTAGCGTACGGGTTAGAATTAGGGGACGGGTGAGGGTCAGGCTTCGGGGAAGGGTTAGGGTTAGGGTTCGGGCTAGGGATAGGGTTCGGGACGGGGAGGGTTTAGGGTCCAGGTGAGGGTACGACAACCCTTTAGGGGGAGCGTACGTGTGAGGGTGCGGGTTAGTGTTAGCGTACGGGTTAGGATTAGGGGACGGGTGAGGATCAGGCTTCGGGGAAGGGTTAGGGTTAGGGTTCGGGCTAGGGTTAGGGTTAGGGGACGGGGACGGTTTAGGGTCCAGGTGAGGGTACGACAACACTTTAGGGGGAGCGTACGTGTGAGGGCGCGGGTTACTGTTAGCGTACGGGTTAGGATTAGGGGACGGGTGAGGGTCAGGCTTCGGGGAAGGGTTAGGGTTAGGGTTCGGCCTAGGGTTAGGGTTATGGGACGGGGACGGTTTAGGGTCCAGGTGAGGGTCCGACAACGCTTTAGGGGGAGCGTACGTGTGAGGGCGCAGGTTAGTGTTAGCGTACGGGTTAGGATTAGGGGACGGGTGAGGGTCAGGCTTCTGGGAAGTGTTAGTGTTAGGGTTCGGGCTAATGTTAGGGTTAGGGGACGGGGACGGTTTAGGGTCCAGGTGAGGGTCCGACTACGCTTTAGGGGGAGCGTACGTGTGAGGGCGCGGGTTAGTGTTACCGTACGGGTTAGGATTAGGGGACGGGTGAGGGTCAGGCTTCGGGGAAGGGTTAGGGTTAGGGTCCGGGCTAGGGTTAGGGTTCGGGACGGGGACGGTTTAGGGTCCAGGTGAGGGTACGACAACCCTTTAGGGGGAGCGTACGTGTGAGGGTGTGGGTTAGTGTTAGCGTACGGGTTAGGATTAGGGGACGGGTGAGGGTCAGGCTTCGGGGAAGGGTTAGGGTTAGGGTTCGGGCTAGGGTTAGGGGACGGGGACGGGGACGTTTTAGGGTCCAGGTGAGGGTCCGACAACGCTTTAGGGGGAGCGTACGTGTGAGGGCGCGGGTTAGTGTTAGCATACGGGTTAGGATTAGGGGACGGGTGAGGGTCACGCTTCGGGGAAGGGTTAGGGTTAGGGTTCGGTCTAGGGTTAGGGTTCGGGACGGGGAGGGTTTAGGGTCCAGGTGAGGGTACGACAACCCTTTAGGGGGAGCGTACGTGTGAGGGTGCGGGTTAGTGTTAGCGTATGGGTTCGGATTAGGGGACGGGTGAGGATCAGGCTTCGGGGAAGGGTTAGGGTTAGGGTTCGGGCTAGGGTTAGGGTTAGGGGACGGGGACGGTTTAGGGTCCAGGTGAGGGTACGACAAAACTTTAGGGGGAGCGTACGTGTGAGGGCGTGGGTTAGTGTTAGCGTACGGGTTAGGATTAGGGGATGGGTGAGGGTCAGGCTTCTGGGAAGGGTTAGGGTTAGGGTTCGGGCTAGGGTTAGGGTTAGGGGACGGGGACGGTTTAGGGTCCAGGTGAGGGTCCGACAACGCTTTAGGGGGAGCGTACGTGTGAGGGCGCGGGTTAGTGTTAGCGTACGGGTTAGGATTAGGGGACAGGTGAGGGTCAGGCTTCGGGGAAGGGTTAGGGTTAGGGTTCGGGCTAGGGTTAGGGTTCGGGACGGGGAGGGTTTAGGGTCCAGGTGAGGGTACGACAACCCTTTAGGGGGAGCGTACGTGTGAGGGTGCGGGTTAGTGTTAGCGTACGGGTTAGGATTAGGGGACGGGTGAGGATCAGGCTTCGGGGAAGGGTTAGGGTTAGGGTTCGGGCTAGGGTTAGGGTTAGGGGACGGGGACAGTTTAGGGTCCAGGTGAGGGTACGACAACACTTTAGGGGGAGCGTACGTGTGAGGGCGCGTGTTAGTGTTAGCGTACGGGTTAGGATTAGGGGACGGGTGAGGGTCAGGCTTCGGGGAAGGGTTAGGGTTAGGGTTCGGCCTAGGGTTAGGGTTAGGGGACGGGGACGGTTTAGGGTCCAGGTGAGGGTCCGACAACGCTTTAGGGGGAGCGTACGTGTGAGGGCGTGGGTTAGTGTTAGCGTACGGGTTAGGATTAGGGGATGGGTGAGGTTCAGGCTTCTGGGAAGGGTTAGGGTTAGGGTTCGGGCTAGGGTTAGGGTTAAGGGACGGGGACGGTTTAGGTTCCAGGTGAGGGTCCGACAACGCTTTAGGGGGAGCGTACGTGTGAGGGCGCGGGTTAGTGTTAGCGTACGGGTTAGGATTAGGGGACGGGTGAGGGTCAGGCTTCGGGGAAGGGTTAGGGGTAGGGTTCGGGCTAGGGTTAGGGTTCGGGATGGGGAGGGTTTAGGGTCCAGGTGAGGGTACGACAACCCTTTAGGGGGAGCGTACGTGTGAGGGTGCGGGTTAGTGTTAGCGTACGGGTTAGGATTAGGGGACGGGTGAGGATCAGGCTTCGGGGAAGGTTTAGGGTTAGGGTTCGGGCTAGGGTTAGGGTTAGGGGACGGGGACGGTTTAGGGTCCAGGTGAGGGTACGACAACACTTTAGGGGGAGCATACGTGTGAGGGCGCGGGTTAGTGTTAGCGTACGGGTTAGGATTAGGGGACGGGTGAGGGTCAGGCTTCGGGGAAGGGTTACGGTTAGGGTTCGGGCTAGGGTTACGGTTAGGGGACGGGGACGGTTTAGGTTCCAGGTGAGGGTCCGACAACGCTTTAGGGGGAGCGTACGTGTGAGGACGCGGGTTAGTGTTAGCGTACGGTTTAGGATTAGGGGACGGGTGAGGGTCAGGCTTCGGGGAAGGGTTAGGGTTATGGTTCGGGCTAGGGTTAGGGTTAGGGGACGGGGACGGTTTAGGGTCCAGGTGAGGGTCCGACAACGCTTTAGGGGGAGCGTACGTGTGAGGGCGCGGGTTAGTGTTAGCGTACGGGTTAGGATTAGGGGACGGGTGAGGGTCAGGCTTCGGGGAAGGGTTACGGTTAGGGTTCGGGCTAGGGTTAGGGTTAGGGGACGGGGACGGTTTAGGGTCCAGGTGAGGGTACGACAACACTTTAGGGGGAGAGTACGTGTGAGGGCGCGGGTTAGTGTTAGGGTACGGGTTAGGATTAGGGGACGGGTGAGGGTCAGGCTTCGGGGAAGGGTTAGGGTTAGGGTTCGGGCTAGGGTTAGGGTTAGGGACGGCGACGGTTTAGGGTCCAGGTGAGGGTACGACAACGCTTTAGGATGAGCGTACGTGTGAGGGCGCAGGTTAGTGTTAGCGTACGGGTTAGGATTAGGGGACGGGTGAGGGTCAGGCTTCGGGGAAGTGTTAGGGTTAGGGTTTGGGCTAGGGTTAGGGTTAGGGGACGGGGACGGTTTAGGGTCCAGGTGAGGGTCCGACAACGCTTTAGGGGGAGCGTACGTGTGAGGGCGCGGGTTAGTGTTAGCGTACGGGTTAGGATTAGGGGACGGGTGAGGGTCAGGCTTCGGGGAAGGGTTAGGGTTAGGGTTCGGGCTAGGGTTAGGGTTCGGGACGGGGAGGGTTTAGGGTCCAGGTGAGGGTACGACAACACTTTAGGGGGAGCGTACGTGTGAGGGTGCGGGTTAGTGTTAGCGTACGGGTTAGGATTAGGGGACGGGTGAGGATCAGGCTTCGGTGAAGGGTTAGGGTTAGGGTTCGGGCTAGGGTTAGGGTTAGGGGACGGGGACGGTTTAGGGTCCAGGTGAGGGTACGACAACACTTTAGGGGGAGCGTACGTGTGAGGGCGCGGGTTAGTGTTAGCGTACGGGTTAGGATTAGGGGACGGGTGAGGGTCAGGCTTCGGGGAAGGGTTAGGGTTAGGGTTCGGGCTAGGGTTAGGGATAGCGGACGGGGACGGTTTAGGGTCCAGGTGAGGGTCCGACAACGCTTTAGGGGGAGCGTACGTGTGAGGGCGCGGGTTAGTGTTAGCGTACGGGTTAGGATTAGGGGACGGGTGAGGGTCAGGCTTCGGGGAAGGGTTACGGTTAGGGTTCGGGCTAGGGTTAGGGTTAGGGGACGGGGACGGTTTAGGGTCCAGGTGAGGGTACGACAACACTTTAGGGGGAGAGTACATGTGAGGGCGCGGGTTAGTGTTAGCGTACGGGTTAGTATTAGGGGACGGGTGAGGGTCAGGCTTCGGGGAAGGGTTACGGTTAGGGTTCGGCCTAGGGATAGGGTTAGGGGACGGGGACGGTTTAGGGTCCATTTGAGGGTACGACAACGCTTTAGGGGGAGCGTACGTGTGAGGGCGCGGGTTAGTGTTAGCGTACGGGTTAGGATTAGGGGACGGGTGAGGGTCAGGCTTCGGGGAAGGGTTAGCGTTAGGGTTCGGGCTAGGGTTAGGGTTAGGGGACGGGGACGGTTTAGGGTCCAGGTGAGGGTCCGACAGCGCTTTATGGTGAGCGTACGTGTGAGGGCGCGGGTTAGTGTTAGCGTACGGGTTAGGATTAGGGGACGGGTGAGGGTCAGGCTTCGGGGAAGTGTTACGGTTAGGGTTCGGGCTAGGGTTAGGGTTAGGGGACGGGGACGGTTTAGGGTCCAGGTGAGGGTACGACAACACTTTAGGGGGAGCGTACGTGTGAGGGCGCGGGTTAGTGTTAGCGTACGGGTTAGGTTTAGGGGACGGGTGAGGGTCAGGCTTCGGGGAAGGGTTAGGGTTAGGTTTCGGGCTAGGGTTAGGGTTAGCGGACGGGGACGGTTTAGGGTCCAGGTGAGTGTCCGACAACGCTTTAGGGGGAGCGTACGTGTGAGGGCGCGGGTTAGTGTTAGCGTACGGGTTAGGATTAGGGGACGGGTGAGGGTCAGGCTTCGGGGAAGTGTTAGGGTTAGGGTTCGGGCTAGGGTTAGGGTTAGGGGCCGGGTACGGTTTAGGGTCCAGGTGAGGGTCCGACAACGCTTTAGGGGGAGCGTACGTGTGAGGGCGCGGGTTAGTGTTAGCGTACGGGTTAGGATTAGGGGACAGGTGAGGGTCAGGCTTCGGGGAAGGTTACGGTTAGGGTTCGGGCTAGGGTTAGGGTTAGGGGACGGGGACGGTTTAGGGTCCAGGTGAGGGTCCGACAACGCTTTAGGCGGAGCGTACGTGTGAGGGCGCGGGTTAGTGTTAGCGTACGGGTTAGGATTAGGGGACGGGTGAGGGTCAGGCTTCGTGGAAGGGTTACGGTTAGGGTTCGGGCTAGGGTTAGGTTTAGGGGACGGGGACGGTTTAGGGTCCAGGTGAGGGTACGACAACACTTTAGGGGGAGCGTACGTGTAAGGGCGCGGGTTAGTGTTATCGTACGGGTTAGGATTAGGGGACGGGTGAGGGTCAGGCTTCGGGGAAGGGTTAGGGTTAGGGTTCAGGCTAGGGTTAGGGTTCGGGACGGGGAGGGTTTAGGGTCCAGTTGAGGGTACGACAACCCTTTAGGGGGAGCGTACGTGTGAGGGTGCGGGTTAGTGTTAGCGTACGGGTTAGGATTAGGGGACGGGTGAGGGTCAGGCTTCGGGGAAGGGTTAGCGTTAGGGTTCGGGCTAGGGTTAGGGTTAGGGGACGGGGACGGTTTAGGGTCCAGGTGAGGGTCCGACAACGCTTTAGGGGGAGCGTACGTGTGAAGGCGCGGGTTAGTGTTAGCGTACGGGTTAGGATTAGGGGATGGGTGAGGGTCAGGCTTCGGGGAAGGGTTACGGTTAGGGTTCGGGCTAGGGTTAGGGTTAGGGGACGGGGACGGTTTAGGGTCCAGGTGAGGGTACGACAACACTTTAGGGGGAGCGTACGTGTGAGGGCGCGGGTTAGTGTTAGCGTACGGGTTAGGATTAGGGGACGGGTTAGGGTCAGGCTTCGGGGAAGGGTTAGGGTTAGGGTTCGGGCTAGGGTTAGGGTTTGGGACGGGGAGGGTTTAGGGTCCAGGTGAGGGTACGACAACCCTTTAGGGGGAGCGTACGTGTGAGGGTGCGGGTTAGTGTTAGCGTACGGGTTAGGATTAGGGGACGGGTGAGGATCAGGCTTCGGGGAAGGGTTAGGGTTAGGGTTCGGGCTAGGGTTAGGTTTAGGGGACGGGGACGCTTTAGGGTCCAGGTGAGGGTACGACAACACTTTAGGGGGAGCGTACGTGTGAGGGCGCGGGTTAGTGTTAGCGTACGGGTTAGGATTAGGGGACGGGTGAGGGTCAGGCTTCGGGGAAGTGTTAGGGTTAGGGTTCCGCCTAGGGTTAGGGTTAGGGGACGGGGACGGTTTAGTGTCCAGGTGAGGGTCCTACAACGCTCTAGGGGGAGCGTACGTGTGAGGGCGCGGGTTAGTGTTAGCGTACGGGTTAGGATTAGGGGATGGGTGAGGGTCAGGCTTCGGGGAAGGTTTAGGGTTAGGGTTCGGGCTAGGGTTAGGGTTAGGGGACGGGGACGGTTTAGGGTCCAGGTGAGGGTCCGACAACGCTTTAGGGGGAGCGTACGTGTGAGGGCGCGGGTTAGTGTTAGCGTACGGGTTAGGATTAGGGGACGGGTGAGGGTCAGGCTTCGGGGAAGGGTTAGGGTTAGGGTTCGGGCTAGGGTTAGGGTTCGGGACGGGGAGGGTTTAGGGTCCAGGTGAGGGTACGACAACCCTTTAGGGGGAGCGTACGTGTGAGGGTGCGGGTTAGTGTTAGCGTACGGGTTAGGATTAGGGGACGGGTGAGGATCAGGCTTCGGGGAAGGGTTAGGGTTAGGGTTCGGGCTAGGGTTAGGGTTAGGGGACGGGGACGGTTTAGGGTCCAGGTGAGGGTACGAAAACACTTTAGGGGGAGCGTATGTGTGAGGGCGCGTGTTAGTGTTAGCGTACGGGTTAGGATTAGGGTACGGGTGAGGGTCAGGCTTCGGGGAAGGGTTACGGTTAGGGTTCGGGCTAGGGTTAGGGTTAGGGGACGGGGACGGTTTAGGTTCCAGGTGAGGGTCCGACAACGCTTTAGGGGGAGCGTACGTGTGAGGACGCGGGTTAGTGTTAGCGTACGGTTTAGGATTAGGGGACGGGTGAGGGTCAGGCTTCGGGGAAGGGTTAGGGTTATGGTTCGGGCTAGGGTTAGGGTTAGGGGACGGGGACGGTTTAGGGTCCAGGTGAGGGTCCGACAACGCTTTAGGGGGAGCGTACGTGTGAGGGCGCGGGTTAGTGTTACCGTACGGGTTAGGATTAGGGGACGGGTGAGGGTCAGGCTTCGGGGAAGGGTTACGGTTAGGGTTCGGGCTAGGGTTAGGGTTAGGGGACGGGGACGGTTTAGGGTCCAGGTGAGGGTACGACAACACTTTAGGGGGAGAGTACGTGTGAGGGCGCGGGTTAGTGTTAGGGTACGGGTTAGGATTAGGGGACGGGTGAGGGTCAGGCTTCGGGGAAGGGTTAGGGTTAGGGTTCGGGCTAGGGTTAGGGTTAGGGACGGCGACGGTTTAGGGTCCAGGTGAGGGTACGACAACGCTTTAGGATGAGCGTACGTGTGAGGGCGCAGGTTAGTGTTAGCGTACGGGTTAGGATTAGGGGACGGGTGAGGGTCAGGCTTCGGGGAAGTGTTAGGGTTAGGGTTTGGGCTAGGGTTAGGGTTAGGGGACGGGGACGGTTTAGGGTCCAGGTGAGGGTCCGACAACGCTTTAGGGGGAGCGTACGTGTGAGGGCGCGGGTTAGTGTTAGCGTACGGGTTAGGATTAGGGGACGGGTGAGGGTCAGGCTTCGGGGAAGGGTTAGGGTTAGGGTTCGGGCTAGGGTTAGGGTTCGGGACGGGGAGGGTTTAGGGTCCAGGTGAGGGTACGACAACACTTTAGGGGGAGCGTACGTGTGAGGGTGCGGGTTAGTGTTAGCGTACGGGTTAGGATTAGGGGACGGGTGAGGATCAGGCTTCGGTGAAGGGTTAGGGTTAGGGTTCGGGCTAGGGTTAGGGTTAGGGGACGGGGACGGTTTAGGGTCCAGGTGAGGGTACGACAACACTTTAGGGGGAGCGTACGTGTGAGGGCACGTGTTAGTGTTAGCGTACGGGTTAGGATTAGGGGACGGGTGAGGGTCAGGCTTCGGGGAAGGGTTAGGGTTAGGGTTTGGCCTAGGGTTAGGGTTAGGGGACGGGGACGGTTTAGGGTCCAGGTGAGGGTCCGACAACGCTTTAGGGGGAGCGTACGTGTGAGGGCGTGGGTTAGTGTTAGCGTACGGGTTAGGATTAGGGGATGGGTGAGGGTCAGGCTTCTGGGAAGGGTTAGGGTTAGGGTTCGGGCTAGGGTTAGGGTTAGGGGACGGGGACGGTTTAGGTTCCAGGTGAGGGTCCGACAACGCTTTAGGGGGAGCGTACGTGTGAGGACGCGGGTTAGTGTTAGCGTACGGTTTAGGATTAGGGGACGGGTGAGGGTCAGGCTTCGGGGAAGGGTTAGGGTTATGGTTCGGGCTAGGGTTAGGGTTAGGGGACGGGGACGGTTTAGGGTCCAGGTGAGGGTCCGACAACGCTTTAGGGGGAGCGTACGTGTGAGGGCGCGGGTTAGTGTTAGCGTACGGGTTAGGATTAGGGGACGGGTGAGGGTCAGGCTTCGGGGAAGGGTTACGGTTAGGGTTCGGGCTAGGGTTAGGGTTAGGGGACGGGGACGGTTTAGGGTCCAGGTGAGGGTACGACAACACTTTAGGGGGAGAGTACGTGTGAGGGCGCGGGTTAGTGTTAGGGTACGGGTTAGGATTAGGGGACGGGTGAGGGTCAGGCTTCGGGGAAGGGTTAGGGTTAGGGTTCGGGCTAGGGTTAGGGTTAGGGACGGCGACGGTTTAGGGTCCAGGTGAGGGTACGACAACGCTTTAGGATGAGCGTACGTGTGAGGGCGCAGGTTAGTGTTAGCGTACGGGTTAGGATTAGGGGACGGGTGAGGGTCAGGCTTCGGGGAAGTGTTAGGGTTAGGGTTTGGGCTAGGGTTAGGGTTAGGGGACGGGGACGGTTTAGGGTCCAGGTGAGGGTCCGACAACGCTTTAGGGGGAGCGTACGTGTGAGGGCGCGGGTTAGTGTTAGCGTACGGGTTAGGATTAGGGGACGGGTGAGGGTCAGGCTTCGGGGAAGGGTTAGGGTTAGGGTTCGGGCTAGGGTTAGGGTTCGGGACGGGGAGGGTTTAGGGTCCAGGTGAGGGTACGACAACACTTTAGGGGGAGCGTACGTGTGAGGGTGCGGGTTAGTGTTAGCGTACGGGTTAGGATTAGGGGACGGGTGAGGATCAGGCTTCGGTGAAGGGTTAGGGTTAGGGTTCGGGCTAGGGTTAGGGTTAGGGGACGGGGACGGTTTAGGGTCCAGGTGAGGGTACGACAACACTTTAGGGGGAGCGTACGTGTGAGGGCGCGGGTTAGTGTTAGCGTACGGGTTAGGATTAGGGGACGGGTGAGGGTCAGGCTTCGGGGAAGGGTTAGGGTTCGGGCTAGGGTTAGTGATAGCGGACGGGGACGGTTTAGGGTCCAGGTGAGGGTCCGACAACGCTTTAGGGGGAGCGTACGTGTGAGGGCGCGGGTTAGTGTTAGCGTACGGGTTAGGATTAGGGGACGGGTGAGGGTCAGGCTTCGGGGAAGGGTTACGGTTAGGGTTCGGGCTAGGGTTAGGGTTAGGGGACGGGGACGGTTTAGGGTCCAGGTGAGGGTACGACAACACTTTAGGGGGAGAGTACATGTGAGGGCGCGGGTTAGTGTTAGCGTACGGGTTAGTATTAGGGGACGGGTGAGGGTCAGGCTTCGGGGAAGGGTTACGGTTAGGGTTCGGCCTAGGGATAGGGTTAGGGGACGGGGACGGTTTAGGGTCCATTTGAGGGTACGACAACGCTTTAGGGGGAGCGTACGTGTGAGGGCGCGGGTTAGTGTTAGCGTACGGGTTAGGATTAGGGGACGGGTGAGGGTCAGGCTTCGGGGAAGGGTTAGCGTTAGGGTTCGGGCTAGGGTTAGGGTTAGGGGACGGGGACGGTTTAGGGTCCAGGTGAGGGTCCGACAGCGCTTTATGGTGAGCGTACGTGTGAGGGCGCGGGTTAGTGTTAGCGTACGGGTTAGGATTAGGGGACGGGTGAGGGTCAGGCTTCGGGGAAGGGTTACGGTTAGGGTTCGGGCTAGGGTTAGGGTTAGGGGACGGGGACGGTTTAGGGTCCAGGTGAGGGTACGACAACACTTTAGGGGGAGTGTACGTGTGAGGGCGCGGGTTAGTGTTAGCGTACGGGTTAGGTTTAGGGGACGGGTGAGGGTCAGGCTTCGGGGAAGGGTTAGGGTTAGGTTTCGGGCTAGGGTTAGGGTTAGCGGACGGGGACGGTTTAGGGTCCAGGTGAGGGTCCGACAACGCTTTAGGGGGAGCGTACGTGTGAGGGCGCGGGTTAGTGTTAGCGTACGGGTTAGGATTAGGGGACGGGTGAGGGTCAGGCTTCGGGGAAGTGTTAGGGTTAGGGTTCGGGCTAGGGTTAGGGTTAGGGGCCGGGTACGGTTTAGGGTCCAGGTGAGGGTCCGACAACGCTTTAGGGGGAGCGTACGTGTGAGGGCGCGGGTTAGTGTTAGCGTACGGGTTAGGATTAGGGGACAGGTGAGGGTCAGGCTTCGGGGAAGGTTACGGTTAGGGTTCGGGCTAGGGTTAGGGTTAGGGGACGGGGACGGTTTAGGGTCCAGGTGAGGGTCCGACAACGCTTTAGGCGGAGCGTACGTGTGAGGGCGCGGGTTAGTGTTAGCGTACGGGTTAGGATTAGGGGACGGGTGAGGGTCAGGCTTCGTGGAAGGGTTACGGTTAGGGTTCGGGCTAGGGTTAGGTTTAGGGTACGGGGACGGTTTAGGGTCCAGGTGAGGGTACGACAACACTTTAGGGGGAGCGTACGTGTAAGGGCGCGGGTTAGTGTTATCGTACGGGTTAGGATTAGGGGACGGGTGAGGGTCAGGCTTCGGGGAAGGGTTAGGGTTAGGGTTCAGGCTAGGGTTAGGGTTCGGGACGGGGAGGGTTTAGGGTCCAGTTGAGGGTACGACAACCCTTTAGGGGGAGCGTACGTGTGAGGGTGCGGGTTAGTGTTAGCGTACGGGTTAGGATTAGGGGACGGGTGAGGGTCAGGCTTCGGGGAAGGGTTAGCGTTAGGGTTCGGGCTAGGGTTAGGGTTAGGGGACGGGGACGGTTTAGGGTCCAGGTGAGGGTCCGACAACGCTTTAGGGGGAGCGTACGTGTGAAGGCGCGGGTTAGTGTTAGCGTACGGGTTAGGATTAGGGGATGGGTGAGGGTCAGGCTTCGGGGAAGGGTTACGGTTAGGGTTCGGGCTAGGGTTAGGGTTAGGGGACGGGGACGGTTTAGGGTCCAGGTGAGGGTACGACAACACTTTAGGGGGAGCGTACGTGTGAGGGCGCGGGTTAGTGTTAGCGTACGGGTTAGGATTAGGGGACGGGTTAGGGTCAGGCTTCGGGGAAGGGTTAGGGTTAGGGTTCGGGCTAGGGTTAGGGTTTGGGACGGGGAGGGTTTAGGGTCCAGGTGAGGGTACGACAACCCTTTAGGGGGAGCGTACGTGTGAGGGTGCGGGTTAGTGTTAGCGTACGGGTTAGGATTAGGGGACGGGTGAGGATCAGGCTTCGGGGAAGGGTTAGGGTTAGGGTTCGGGCTAGGGTTAGGTTTAGGGGACGGGGACGCTTTAGGGTCCAGGTGAGGGTACGACAACACTTTAGGGGGAGCGTACGTGTGAGGGCGCGGGTTAGTGTTAGCGTACGGGTTAGGATTAGGGGACGGGTGAGGGTCAGGCTTCGGGGAAGTGTTAGGGTTAGGGTTCCGCCTAGGGTTAGGGTTAGGGGACGGGGACGGTTTAGTGTCCAGGTGAGGGTCCTACAACGCTCTAGGGGGAGCGTACGTGTGAGGGCGCGGGTTAGTGTTAGCGTACGGGTTAGGATTAGGGGATGGGTGAGGGTCAGGCTTCGGGGAAGGGTTAGGGTTAGGGTTCGGGCTAGGGTTAGGGTTAGGGGACGGGGACGGTTTAGGGTCCAGGTGAGGGTCCGACAACGCTTTAGGGGGAGCGTACGTGTGAGGGCGCGGGTTAGTGTTAGCGTACGGGTTAGGATTAGGGGACGGGTGAGGGTCAGGCTTCGGGGAAGGGTTAGGGTTAGGGTTCGGGCTAGGGTTAGGGTTCGGGACGGGGAGGGTTTAGGGTCCAGGTGAGGGTACGACAACCCTTTAGGGGGAGCGTACGTGTGAGGGTGCGGGTTAGTGTTAGCGTACGGGTTAGGATTAGGGGACGGGTGAGGATCAGGCTTCGGGGAAGGGTTAGGGTTAGGGTTCGGGCTAGGGTTAGGGTTAGGGGACGGGGACGGTTTAGGGTCCAGGTGAGGGTACGAAAACACTTTAGGGGGAGCGTATGTGTGAGGGCGCGTGTTAGTGTTAGCGTACGGGTTAGGATTAGGGTACGGGTGAGGGTCAGGCTTCGGGGAAGGGTTACGGTTAGGGTTCGGGCTAGGGTTAGGGTTAGGGGACGGGGACGGTTTAGGTTCCAGGTGAGGGTCCGACAACGCTTTAGGGGGAGCGTACGTGTGAGGACGCGGGTTAGTGTTAGCGTACGGTTTAGGATTAGGGGACGGGTGAGGGTCAGGCTTCGGGGAAGTGTTAGGGTTATGGTTCGGGCTAGGGTTAGGGTTAGGGGACGGGGACGGTTTAGGGTCCAGGTGAGGGTCCGACAACGCTTTAGGGGGAGCGTACGTGTGAGGGCGCGGGTTAGTGTTACCGTACGGGTTAGGATTAGGGGACGGGTGAGGGTCAGGCTTCGGGGAAGGGTTACGGTTAGGGTTCGGGCTAGGGTTAGGGTTAGGGGACGGGGACGGTTTAGGGTCCAGGTGAGGGTACGACAACACTTTAGGGGGAGAGTACGTGTGAGGGCGCGGGTTAGTGTTAGGGTACGGGTTAGGATTAGGGGACGGGTGAGGGTCAGGCTTCGGGGAAGGGTTAGGGTTAGGGTTCGGGCTAGGGTTAGGGTTAGGGACGGCGACGGTTTAGGGTCCAGGTGAGGGTACGACAACGCTTTAGGATGAGCGTACGTGTGAGGGCGCAGGTTAGTGTTAGCGTACGGGTTAGGATTAGGGGACGGGTGAGGGTCAGGCTTCGGGGAAGTGTTAGGGTTAGGGTTTGGGCTAGGGTTAGGGTTAGGGGACGGGGACGGTTTAGGGTCCAGGTGAGGGTCCGACAACGCTTTAGGGGGAGCGTACGTGTGAGGGCGCGGGTTAGTGTTAGCGTACGGGTTAGGATTAGGGGACGGGTGAGGGTCAGGCTTCGGGGAAGGGTTAGGGTTAGGGTTCGGGCTAGGGTTAGGGTTCGGGACGGGGAGGGTTTAGGGTCCAGGTGAGGGTACGACAACACTTTAGGGGGAGCGTACGTGTGAGGGTGCGGGTTAGTGTTAGCGTACGGGTTAGGATTAGGGGACGGGTGAGGATCAGGCTTCGGTGAAGGGTTAGGGTTAGGGTTCGGGCTAGGGTTAGGGTTAGGGGACGGGGACGGTTTAGGGTCCAGGTGAGGGTACGACAACACTTTAGGGGGAGCGTACGTGTGAGGGCGCGTGTTAGTGTTAGCGTACGGGTTAGGATTAGGGGACGGGTGAGGGTCAGGCTTCGGGGAAGGGTTAGGGTTAGGGTTTGGCCTAGGGTTAGGGTTAGGGGACGGGGACGGTTTAGGGTCCAGGTGAGGGTCCGACAACGCTTTAGGGGGAGCGTACGTGTGAGGGCGTGGGTTAGTGTTAGCGTACGGGTTAGGATTAGGGGATGGGTGAGGGTCAGGCTTCTGGGAAGGGTTAGGGTTAGGGTTCGGGCTAGGGTTAGGGTTAGGGGACGGGGACGGTTTAGGTTCCAGGTGAGGGTCCGACAACGCTTTAGGGGGAGCGTACGTGTGAGGACGCGGGTTAGTGTTAGCGTACGGTTTAGGATTAGGGGACGGGTGAGGGTCAGGCTTCGGGGAAGGGTTAGGGTTATGGTTCGGGCTAGGGTTAGGGTTAGGGGACGGGGACGGTTTAGGGTCCAGGTGAGGGTCCGACAACGCTTTAGGGGGAGCGTACGTGTGAGGGCGCGGGTTAGTGTTAGCGTACGGGTTAGGATTAGGGGACGGGTGAGGGTCAGGCTTCGGGGAAGGGTTACGGTTAGGGTTCGGGCTAGGGTTAGGGTTAGGGGACGGAGACGGTTTAGGGTCCAGGTGAGGGTACGACAACACTTTAGGGGGAGAGTACGTGTGAGGGCGCGGGTTAGTGTTAGGGTACGGGTTAGGATTAGGGGACGGGTGAGGGTCAGGCTTCGGGGAAGGGTTAGGGTTAGGGTTCGGGCTAGGGTTAGGGTTAGGGACGGCGACGGTTTAGGGTCCAGGTGAGGGTACGACAACGCTTTAGGATGAGCGTACGTGTGAGGGCGCAGGTTAGTGTTAGCGTACGGGTTAGGATTAGGGGACGGGTGAGGGTCAGGCTTCGGGGAAGTGTTAGGGTTAGGGTTTGGGCTAGGGTTAGGGTTAGGGGACGGGGACGGTTTAGGGTCCAGGTGAGGGTCCGACAACGCTTTAGGGGGAGCGTACGTGTGAGGGCGCGGGTTAGTGTTAGCGTACGGGTTAGGATTAGGGGACGGGTGAGGGTCAGGCTTCGGGGAAGGGTTAGGGTTAGGGTTCGGGCTAGGGTTAGGGTTCGGGACGGGGAGGGTTTAGGGTCCAGGTGAGGGTACGACAACACTTTAGGGGGAGCGTACGTGTGAGGGTGCGGGTTAGTGTTAGCGTACGGGTTAGGATTAGGGGACGGGTGAGGATCAGGCTTCGGTGAAGGGTTAGGGTTAGGGTTCGGGCTAGGGTTAGGGTTAGGGGACGGGGACGGTTTAGGGTCCAGGTGAGGGTACGACAACACTTTAGGGGGAGCGTACGTGTGAGGGCGCGGGTTAGTGTTAGCGTACGGGTTAGGATTAGGGGACGGGTGAGGGTCAGGCTTCGGGGAAGGGTTAGGGTTAGGGTTCGGGCTAGGGTTAGGGATAGCGGACGGGGACGGTTTAGGGTCCAGGTGAGGGTCCGACAACGCTTTAGGGGGAGCGTACGTGTGAGGGCGCGGGTTAGTGTTAGCGTACGGGTTAGGATTAGGGGACGGGTGAGGGTCAGGCTTCGGGGAAGGGTTACGGTTAGGGTTCGGGCTAGGGTTAGGGTTAGGGGACGGGGACGGTTTAGGGTTCAGGTGAGGGTACGACAACACTTTAGGGGGAGAGTACATGTGAGGGCGCGGGTTAGTGTTAGCGTACGGGTTAGTATTAGGGGACGGGTGAGGGTCAGGCTTCGGGGAAGGGTTACGGTTAGGGTTCGGCCTAGGGATAGGGTTAGGGGACGGGGACGGTTTAGGGTCCATTTGAGGGTACGACAACGCTTTAGGGGGAGAGTACGTGTGAGGGCGCGGGTTAGTGTTAGCGTACGGGTTAGGATTAGGGGACGGGTGAGGGTCAGGCTTCGGGGAAGGGTTAGCGTTAGGGTTCGGGCTAGGGTTAGGGTTAGGGGACGGGGACGGTTTAGGGTCCAGGTGAGGGTCCGACAGCGCTTTATGGTGAGCGTACGTGTGAGGGCGCGGGTTAGTGTTAGCGTACGGGTTAGGATTAGGGGACGGGTGAGGGTCAGGCTTCGGGGAAGGGTTACGGTTAGGGTTCGGGCTAGGGTTAGGGTTAGGGGACGGGGACGGTTTAGGGTCCAGGTGAGGGTACGACAACACTTTAGGGGGAGCGTACGTGTGAGGGCGCGGGTTAGTGTTAGCGTACGGGTTAGGTTTAGGGGACGGGTGAGGGTCAGGCTTCGGGGAAGGGTTAGGGTTAGGTTTCGGGCTAGGGTTAGGGTTAGCGGACGGGGACGGTTTAGGGTCCAGGTGAGGGTCCGACAACGCTTTAGGGGGAGCGTACGTGTGAGGGCGCGGGTTAGTGTTAGCGTACGGGTTAGGATTAGGGGACGGGTGAGGGTCAGGCTTCGGGGAAGTGTTAGGGTTAGGGTTCGGGCTAGGGTTAGGGTTAGGGGCCGGGTACGGTTTAGGGTCCAGGTGAGGGTCCGACAACGCTTTAGGGGGAGCGTACGTGTGAGGGCGCGGGTTAGTGTTAGCGTACGGGTTAGGATTAGGGGACAGGTGAGGGTCAGGCTTCGGGGAAGGTTACGGTTAGGGTTCGGGCTAGGGTTAGGGTTAGGGGACGGGGACGGTTTAGGGTCCAGGTGAGGGTCCGACAACGCTTTAGGCGGAGCGTACGTGTGAGGGCGCGGGTTAGTGTTAGCGTACGGGTTAGGATTAGGGGACGGGTGAGGGTCAGGCTTCGTGGAAGGGTTACGGTTAGGGTTCGGGCTAGGGTTAGGTTTAGGGGACGGGGACGGTTTAGGGTCCAGGTGAGGGTACGACAACACTTTAGGGGGAGCGTACGTGTAAGGGCGCGGGTTAGTGTTATCGTACGGGTTAGGATTAGGGGACGGGTGAGGGTCAGGCTTCGGGGAAGGGTTAGGGTTAGGGTTCAGGCTAGGGTTAGGGTTCGGGACGGGGAGGGTTTAGGGTCCAGGTGAGGGTACGACAACCCTTTAGGGGGAGCGTACGTGTGAGGGTGCGGGTTAGTGTTAGCGTACGGGTTAGGATTAGGGGACGGGTGAGGGTCAGGCTTCGGGGAAGGGTTAGCGTTAGGGTTCGGGCTAGGGTTAGGGTTAGGGGACGGGGACGGTTTAGGGTCCAGGTGAGGGTCCGACAACGCTTTAGGGGGAGCGTACGTGTGAAGGCGCGGGTTAGTGTTAGCGTACGGTTTAGGATTAGGGGATGGGTGAGGGTCAGGCTTCGGGGAAGGGTTACGGTTAGGGTTCGGGCTAGGGTTAGGGTTAGGGGACGGGGACGGTTTAGGGTCCAGGTGAGGGTACGACAACACTTTAGGGGGAGCGTACGTGTGAGGGCGCGGGTTAGTGTTAGCGTACGGGTTAGGATTAGGGGACGGGTGAGGGTCAGGCTTCGGGGAAGGGTTAGGGTTAGGGTTCGGGCTAGGGTTAGGGTTAGCGGACGGGGACGGTTTAGGGTCCAGGTGAGGGTCCGACAACGCTTTAGGGGGAGCGTACGTGTGAGGGCGCGGGTTAGTGTTAGCGTACGGGTTAGGATTAGCGGACGGGTGAGGGTCAGGCTTCGGGGAAGGGTTACGGTTAGGGTTCGGGCTAGGGTTAGGGTTAGGGGACGGGGACGGTTTAGGGTCCAGGTGAGGGTACGACAACACTTTAGGGGGAGACTACGTGTGAGGGCGCGGGTTAATGATAGCGTACGGGTTAGGATTAGGGGACGGGTGAGGGTCAGGCTTCGGGGAAGGGTTACGGTTAGGGTTCGGGCTACGGTTAGGGTTAGGGGACGGGGACCGTTTAGGGTCCATTTGAGGGTACGACAACGCTTTATGGGGAGCGTACGTGTGAGGGCGCGGGTTAGTGTTAGCGTACGGGTTAGGATTAGGGGACGTGTGAGGGTCAGGCTTCAGGGCAGGGTTACGGTTAGGGTTCGGGCTAGGGTTAGGGTTAGGGGACGGGGACGGTTTAGGGTCCAGGTGAGTGTACGACAACACTTTAGGGGGAGCGTACGTGTGAGGGCGCGGGTTAGTGTTAGCGTACGGGTTAGGATTAGGGGACGGGTGAGGGTCAGGCTTCGGGGAAGGGTTACGGTTAGGGTTCGGGCTAGGGTTAGGGTTAGGGGACGGGGACGGTTTAGGGTCCAGGTGAGGGTCCGACAACGCTTTAGGGGGAGCGTACGTGTGAGGGCGCGGGTTAGTGTTAGCGTACGGGTTAGGATTATGGGACGGGTGAGGGTCAGGCTTCGGGGAAGGGTTAGGGTTAGGGTTCGGGATAGGGTTAGGGTTAGAGGACGGGGACGGTTTAGGGTCCAGGTGAGGGCCCGACAACACTTTAGGGGGAGCGTACGTGTGAGGGCGCGGGTTAGTGTTAGCGTACGGGTTAGGATTAGGGGACGGGTGAGGTTCAAGCTTCTGGGAAGGGTTAGGGTTAGGGTTCGGGCTAGGGTTAGGGTTAGGGGACGGGGACGGTTTCGGGTCCAGGTGAGGGTACGACAACGCTTTAGGGTGAGCATACGTGTGAGGGCGCGGGTTAGTGTTAGCGTACGGGTTAGGATTAGGGGACGGGTGAGAGTCAGGCTTCGGGGAAGGGTTAGGGTTAGGGTTCGGGCTAGGGTTAGGGTTAGGGGACGGGGACGGTTTAGGGTCCAGGTGAGGGTCCGACAACGCTTTAGGGGGAGTGTACGTGTGAGGGCGCGGGTTAGTGTTAGTGTACGGTATAGGATTAGGGGATGGGTGAGGGTCAGGCTTCTGGGAAGGGTTAGGTTTAGGGTTCGGGCTAGGGTTAGGGTTAGGGGACGGGGACGGTTTAGGGTCCAGGTGAGGGTCCGACAACGCTTTAGGGGGAGCGTACGTGTGAGGGCGCGGGTTAGTGTTAGCGTACGGGTTAGGATTAGGGGACGGGTGAGGGTCAGGCTTCGGGGAAGGGTTACGGTTAGGGTTCGGGCTAGGGTTAGGGTTAGGGGACGGGGACGGTTTAGGGTCCAGGTGAGGGTACGACAACACTTTAGGGGGAGAGTACGTGTGAGGGCGCGGGTTAGTGTTAGGGTACGGGTTAGGATTAGGGGACGGGTGAGGGTCAGGCTTCGGGGAAGGGTTAGGGTTAGGGTTCGGGCTAGGGTTAGGGTTAGGGACGGCGACGGTTTAGGGTCCAGGTGAGGGTACGACAACGCTTTAGGATGAGCGTACGTGTGAGGGCGCAGGTTAGTGTTAGCGTACGGGTTAGGATTAGGGGACGGGTGAGGGTCAGGCTTCGGGGAAGTGTTAGGGTTAGGGTTTGGGCTAGGGTTAGGGTTAGGGGACGGGGACGGTTTAGGGTCCAGGTGAGGGTCCGACAACGCTTTAGGGGGAGCGTACGTGTGAGGGCGCGGGTTAGTGTTAGCGTACGGGTTAGGATTAGGGGACGGGTGAGGGTCAGGCTTCGGGGAAGGGTTAGGGTTAGGGTTCGGGCTAGGGTTAGGGTTCGGGACGGGGAGGGTTTAGGGTCCAGGTGAGGGTACGACAACACTTTAGGGGGAGCGTACGTGTGAGGGTGCGGGTTAGTGTTAGCGTACGGGTTAGGATTAGGGGACGGGTGAGGATCAGGCTTCGGTGAAGGGTTAGGGTTAGGGTTCGGGCTAGGGTTAGGGTTAGGGGACGGGGACGGTTTAGGGTCCAGGTGAGGGTACGACAACACTTTAGGGGGAGCGTACGTGTGAGGGCGCGGGTTAGTGTTAGCGTACGGGTTAGGATTAGGGGACGGGTGAGGGTCAGGCTTCGGGGAAGGGTTAGGGTTAGGGTTCGGGCTAGGGTTAGGGATAGCGGACGGGGACGGTTTAGGGTCCAGGTGAGGGTCCGACAACGCTTTAGGGGGAGCGTACGTGTGAGGGCGCGGGTTAGTGTTAGCGTACGGGTTAGGATTAGGGGACGGGTGAGGGTCAGGCTTCGGGGAAGGGTTACGGTTAGGGTTCGGGCTAGGGTTAGGGTTAGGGGACGGGGACGGTTTAGGGTTCAGGTGAGGGTACGACAACACTTTAGGGGGAGAGTACATGTGAGGGCGCGGGTTAGTGTTAGCGTACGGGTTAGTATTAGGGGACGGGTGAGGGTCAGGCTTCGGGGAAGGGTTACGGTTAGGGTTCGGCCTAGGGATAGGGTTAGGGGACGGGGACGGTTTAGGGTCCATTTGAGGGTACGACAACGCTTTAGGGGGAGAGTACGTGTGAGGGCGCGGGTTAGTGTTAGCATACGGGTTAGGATTAGGGGACGGGTGAGGGTCAGGCTTCGGGGAAGGGTTAGCGTTAGGGTTCGGGCTAGGGTTAGGGTTAGGGGACGGGGACGGTTTAGGGTCCAGGTGAGGGTCCGACAGCGCTTTATGGTGAGCGTACGTGTGAGGGCGCGGGTTAGTGTTAGCGTACGGGTTAGGATTAGGGGACGGGTGAGGGTCAGGCTTCGGGGAAGGGTTACGGTTAGGGTTCGGGCTAGGGTTAGGGTTAGGGGACGGGGACGGTTTAGGGTCCAGGTGAGGGTACGACAACACTTTAGGGGGAGCGTACGTGTGAGGGCGCGGGTTAGTGTTAGCGTACGGGTTAGGTTTAGGGGACGGGTGAGGGTCAGGCTTCGGGGAAGGGTTAGGGTTAGGTTTCGGGCTAGGGTTAGGGTTAGCGGACGGGGACGGTTTAGGGTCCAGGTGAGGGTCCGACAACGCTTTAGGGGGAGCGTACGTGTGAGGGCGCGGGTTAGTGTTAGCGTACGGGTTAGGATTAGGGGACGGGTGAGGGTCAGGCTTCGGGGAAGTGTTAGGGTTAGGGTTCGGGCTAGGGTTAGGGTTAGGGGCCGGGTACGGTTTAGGGTCCAGGTGAGGGTCCGACAACGCTTTAGGGGGAGCGTACGTGTGAGGGCGCGGGTTAGTGTTAGCGTACGGGTTAGGATTAGGGGACAGGTGAGGGTCAGGCTTCGGGGAAGGTTACGGTTAGGGTTCGGGCTAGGGTTAGGGTTAGGGGACGGGGACGGTTTAGGGTCCAGGTGAGGGTCCGACAACGCTTTAGGCGGAGCGTACGTGTGAGGGCGCGGGTTAGTGTTAGCGTACGGGTTAGGATTAGGGGACGGGTGAGGGTCAGGCTTCGTGGAAGGGTTACGGTTAGGGTTCGGGCTAGGGTTAGGTTTAGGGGACGGGGACGGTTTAGGGTCCAGGTGAGGGTACGACAACACTTTAGGGGGAGCGTACGTGTAAGGGCGCGGGTTAGTGTTATCGTACGGGTTAGGATTAGGGGACGGGTGAGGGTCAGGCTTCGGGGAAGGGTTAGGGTTAGGGTTCAGGCTAGGGTTAGGGTTCGGGACGGGGAGGGTTTAGGGTCCAGGTGAGGGTACGACAACCCTTTAGGGGGAGCGTACGTGTGAGGGTGCGGGTTAGTGTTAGCGTACGGGTTAGGATTAGGGGACGGGTGAGGGTCAGGCTTCGGGGAAGGGTTAGCGTTAGGGTTCGGGCTAGGGTTAGGGTTAGGGGACGGGGACGGTTTAGGGTCCAGGTGAGGGTCCGACAACGCTTTAGGGGGAGCGTACGTGTGAAGGCGCGGGTTAGTGTTAGCGTACGGTTTAGGATTAGGGGATGGGTGAGGGTCAGGCTTCGGGGAAGGGTTACGGTTAGGGTTCGGGCTAGGGTTAGGGTTAGGGGACGGGGACGGTTTAGGGTCCAGGTGAGGGTACGACAACACTTTAGGGGGAGCGTACGTGTGAGGGCGCGGGTTAGTGTTAGCGTACGGGTTAGGATTAGGGGACGGGTGAGGGTCAGGCTTCGGGGAAGGGTTAGGGTTAGGGTTCGGGCTAGGGTTAGGGTTAGCGGACGGGGACGGTTTAGGGTCCAGGTGAGGGTCCGACAACGCTTTAGGGGGAGCGTACGTGTGAGGGCGCGGGTTAGTGTTAGCGTACGGGTTAGGATTAGGGGACGGGTGAGGGTCAGGCTTCGGGGAAGGGTTACGGTTAGGGTTCGGGCTAGGGTTAGGGTTAGGGGACGGGGACGGTTTAGGGTCCAGGTGAGGGTACGACAACACTTTAGGGGGAGACTACGTGTGAGGGCGCGGGTTAATGATAGCGTACGGGTTAGGATTAGGGGACGGGTGAGGGTCAGGCTTCGGGGAAGGGTTACGGTTAGGGTTCGGGCTACGGTTAGGGTTAGGGGACGGGGACCGTTTAGGGTCCATTTGAGGGTACGACAACGCTTTATGGGGAGCGTACGTGTGAGGGCGCGGGTTAGTGTTAGCGTACGGGTTAGGATTAGGGGACGTGTGAGGGTCAGGCTTCAGGGCAGGGTTACGGTTAGGGTTCGGGCTAGGGTTAGGGTTAGGGGACGGGGACGGTTTAGGGTCCAGGTGAGTGTACGACAACACTTTAGGGGGAGCGTACGTGTGAGGGCGCGGGTTAGTGTTAGCGTACGGGTTAGGATTAGGGGACGGGTGAGGGTCAGGCTTCGGGGAAGGGTTACGGTTAGGGTTCGGGCTAGGGTTAGGGTTAGGGGACGGGGACGGTTTAGGGTCCAGGTGAGGGTCCGACAACGCTTTAGGGGGAGCGTACGTGTGAGGGCGCGGGTTAGTGTTAGCGTACGGGTTAGGATTATGGGACGGGTGAGGGTCAGGCTTCGGGGAAGGGTTAGGGTTAGGGTTCGGGATAGGGTTAGGGTTAGAGGACGGGGACGGTTTAGGGTCCAGGTGAGGGCCCGACAACACTTTAGGGGGAGCGTACGTGTGAGGGCGCGGGTTAGTGTTAGCGTACGGGTTAGGATTAGGGGACGGGTGAGGTTCAAGCTTCTGGGAAGGGTTAGGGTTAGGGTTCGGGCTAGGGTTAGGGTTAGGGGACGGGGACGGTTTCGGGTCCAGGTGAGGGTACGACAACGCTTTAGGGTGAGCATACGTGTGAGGGCGCGGGTTAGTGTTAGCGTACGGGTTAGGATTAGGGGACGGGTGAGAGTCAGGCTTCGGGGAAGGGTTAGGGTTAGGGTTCGGGCTAGGGTTAGGGTTAGGGGACGGGGACGGTTTAGGGTCCAGGTGAGGGTCCGACAACGCTTTAGGGGGAGTGTACGTGTGAGGGCGCGGGTTAGTGTTAGTGTACGGGTTAGGATTAGGGGATGGGTGAGGGTCAGGCTTCTGGGAAGGGTTAGGTTTAGGGTTCGGGCTAGGGTTAGGGTTAGGGGACGGGGACGGTTTAGGGTCCAGGTGAGGGTCCGACAACGCTTTAGGGGGAGCGTACGTGTGAGGGCGCGGGTTAGTGTTAGCGTACGGGTTAGGATTAGGGGACGGGTGAGGATCAGGCTTCGGGGAAGGGTTACGGTTAGGGTTCGGCCTAGGGATAGGGTTAGGGGACGGGAACGGTTTAGGGTCCATTTGACGGTACGACAACGCTTTAGGGGGAGCGTACGTGTGAGGGCGCGGGTTAGTGTTAGCGTACGGGTTAGGATTAGGGGACTGGTGAGAGTCAGGCTTCGGGGAAGGGTTACGGTTAGGGTTCGGGCTAGGGTTAGGGTTAGGGGACGGGGACGGTTTAGGGTCCAGGTGAGGGTACGACAACACTTTAGGGGGAGCGTACGTGTGAGGGCGCGGTTTAGTGTTAGCGTACGTGTTAGGATTAGGGGACGGGTGAGGGTCAGGCTTCGGGGAAGGGTTACGGTTAGGGGTCGTGCTAGGGTTAGGGTTAGGGGACGGGGACGGTTTAGGGTCCAGGTGAGGGTCCGACAACGCCTTAGGGGGAGCGTACGTGTGAGGGCGCGGGTTAGTGTTAGCGTACGGGTTAGGATTAGGGGACGGGTGAGGGTCAGGCTTCTGGGAACGGTTAGGGTTAGGGTTCGGGCTAGGGTTAGGGTTAGGGGACGGGGACGGTTTAGGGTCCAGGTGAGGGTACGACAACGCTTTAGGGGGAGCGTACGTGTGAGGGAGCGGGTTAGTGTTAGCATACGGGTTAGGATTAGGGGACGGGTGAGGGTCAGGCTTCGGGGAAGGGTTAGGGTTAGGATTCGGGCTAGGGTTAGGGTTAGGGGACGGGGACGGTTTAGGGTCCAGGTGAGGGTCCGACAACGCTTTTGGGGGAGCGTACGTGTGAGGGCGCGGGTTAGTGTTAGCGTACGGGTTAGGATTAGGGGATGGGTGAGGGTCAGGCTTCTGGGAAGGGTTAGGGTTAGGGTTCGGGCTAGGGTTAGGGTTAGGGGATGGGGACGGTTTAGGGTCCAGGTGAGGGTCCGACAACGCTTTAGGGGGAGCGTACGTGTGAGGGCGCGGGTTAGTGTTAGCGTACGGGTTAGGATTAGGGGACGGGTGAGGGTCAGGCTTCGGGGAAGGGTTAGGGTTAGGGTTCGGGCTAGGGTTAGGGTTCGGGACGGGGAGGATTTAGGGTCCAGGTTAGGGTACGACAACCCTTTAGGGGGAGCGTACGTGTGAGGGTGCGGGTTAGTGTTAGCGTACGGGTTAGGATTAGGGGACGGGTGAGGATCAGGCTTCGGGGAAGGGTTAGGGTTAGGGTTCGGGCTAGGGTTAGGGTTAGGGGACGGGGACGGTTTAGGGGCCAGGTGAGGGTACGACAACACTTTAGGGGGAGCGTACGTTTGAGGGCGCGGGTTAGTGTTAGCGTACGGGTTAGGATTAGGGGACGGGTGAGGGTCAGGCTTCGGGGAAGGGTTATGGTTAGGGTTCGGCCTAGGGTTAGGGTTAGGGGAAGGGGACGGTTTAGGGTCCAGGTGAGGGTACGACAACACTTTAGCGGGAGCATACGTGTGAGGGCGTGGGTTAGTGTTAGCGTACGGGTTAGGATTAGGGGACGGGTGTGGGTGAGGCTTCGGGGAAGAGTTACGGTTAGGGTTCGGGCTAGGGATAGGGTTAGGGGACGGGGACGGTTTAGGGTCCAGGTGAGGGTACGACAACACTTTAGGGGGAGCGTACGTGTGAGGGCGCAGGTTAGTGTTAGCGTACGGGTTAGGATTAGGGGACGGGAGAGGGTCAGGCTTCTGGGAAGGGTTAGGGTTAGGGTTCGGGCTAGGGTTAGGGTTCGGGACGGGGAAGTTTTAGGGTCCAGGTGAGGGTACGACAACCCTTTAGGCGGAGCGTACGTGTGAGGGTGCGGGTTAGTGTTAGCGTACGGGTTAGGATTAGGGGACGGGTGAGGATCAGGCTTCGGGGAAGGGTTAGGGTTAGGGTTCGGGCTAGGGTTAGGGTTAGGGGACGGCGACGGTTTAGGGTCCAGGTGAGGGTACGACAACACTTTAGGGTGAGCGTACGTGTGAGGGCGCGTGTTAGTGTTAGCGTACGGGTTAGGATTAGGGGACGGGTGAGGGTCAGGCTTCGGGGAAGGGTTACGGTTAGGGTTCGGGCTAGGGTTAGGGTTAGGGGACGGGGACGGTTTAGGGTCCAGGTGAGGGTCCGACAACGCTTTAGGGGGAGCGTACGTGTGAGGGCGCGGGTTAGTGTTAGCGTACGGGTTAGGATTAGGGGACGTGTGAGGGTCAGGCTTCGGGGAAGGGTTATGGTTAGGGTTCGGGCTAGGGTTAGGTGTAGGGGACGGGGAGGGTTTAGGGTCCAGGTGAGGGTACGACAACACTTTAGGGGGAGAGGACGTGTGAGGGCGCGGGTTAGTGTTAGCGTACGGGTTAGGATTAGGGGACGGGTGAGGGTCAGGCTTCGGGGAAGGGTTACGGTTAGGGTTCGGGCTAGGGTTAGGGTTAGGGGACGGGGACGGTTTAGGGTCCATTTGAGGGTACGACAACGCTTTGGGGGAGCGTACGTGTGAGGGCGCGGGTTAGTGTTAGCGTACGGGTTAGGATTAGGGGACTGCTGAGGGTCAGGCTTCGGGGAAGGGTTACGGTTAGGGTTCGGGCTAGGGTTAGGGTTAGGGGACGGGGACGGTTTAGGGTCCAGGTGAGGGTACGACAACACTTTAGGGGGAGCGTACGTGTGAGGGCGCGGGTTAGTGTTAGCGTACGTGTTAGGATTAGGGGACGGGTGAGGGTCAGCCTTCAGGGAAGGGTTACGGTTAGTGTTCGGGCTAGGGTTAGGGTTAGGGGACGGGGACGGTTTAGGGTCCAGGTGAGGGTACGACAACGCTTTAGGGTGAGCGTACGTGTGAGGGAGCGGGTTAGTGTTAGCGTACGGGTTAGGATTAGGGGACGGCTGAGGGTCAGGCTTCGGGGAAGGGCTACGGTTAGGGTTCGGGCTAGGGTTAGGGTTAGGGGATGGGCACGGTTTAGGGTCCAGGTGAGGGTCCGACAACGCTTTAGGGGGAGCGTACGTGTGAGGGCGCGGGTTAGTGTTAGCGTACGGGTTAGGATTAGGGGATGGGTGAGGGTCAGGCTTCTGGGAAGGGTTAGGGTTAGGGTTCGGGCTAGGGTTAGGGTTAGGGGATGGGGACGGTTTAGGGTCCAGGTGAGGGTCCGACAACGCTTTAGGGGGAGCGTACGTGTGAGGGCGCGGGTTAGTTTTAGCGTACGGGTTAGGATTAGGGGACGGGTGAGGGTCAGGCTTCGGGGAAGGGTTAGGGTTAGGGTTCGGGCTAGGGTTAGGGTTCGGGACGGGGAGGGTTTAGGGTCCAGGTTAGGGTACGACAACGCTTTAGGGGGAGCGTACGTGTGAGGGTGCGGGTTAGTGTTAGCGTACGGATTAGGATTAGGGGACGGGTGAGGATCAGGCTTTGGGGAAGTGTTAGGGTTAGGGTTCGGGCTAGGGTTAGGGTTAGGGGACGGGGACGGTTTAGGGTCCAGGTGAGGGTACGACAACACTTTAGGGGGAGCGTATGTGTGAGGGCGCGGGTTAGTGTTAGCGTACGGGTTAGGACTAGGGGACGGGTGAGGGTCAGGCTTCTGGGAAGGGTTAGGGTTAGGGTTTGGCCTAGGGTTAGGGTTAGGGGACGGGGACGGTTTAGGGTCCAGGTGTGGGTACGACAACACTTTAGGGGGAGCGTACGTTTGAGGGCGCGGGTTATTGTTAGCGTACGGGTTAGGATTAGGGGATGGGTGAGGGTCAGGCTTCTGGGAAGGGTTAGGGTTAGGGTTCGGGCTAGGGTTAGAGTTAGGGGACGGGGACGCTTTAGGGTCCAGTTGAGGGTCCGACAACGCTTTAGGGGGAGCGTACGTGTGAGGGCGCGGGTTAGTGTTAGCGTACGGGTTAGGATTAGGAGACGGGTGAGGGTCAGGCTTCGGGGAAGGATTACGGTTAGGGTTCGGGCTAGGGTTAGGGTTAGGGGACGGGGACGGTTTAGGGTCCAGGTGAGGGTACGACAACACTTTAGGGGGAGCGTACGTGTGAGGGTGCGGGTTAGTGTTAGCGTACGGGTTAGGATTAGGGGACGGGTGAGGGTCAGGCTTTGGGGAAGGGTTAGGGTTAGGGTTCGGGCTAGGGTTAGGGTTAGGGGACGGGGACGGTTTAGGGTCCAGGTGAGGGTCCGACAACGCTTTAGGGGGAGCGTACGTGTGAAGGCGCGGGTTAGTGTTAGCGTTCGGGTTAGGATTAGGGGATGGGTGAGGGTCAGGCTTCGGGGAAGGGATACGGTTAGGGTTCGGGCTAGGGTTAGGGTTAGGGGACGGGGACGGTTTAGGGTCCAGGTAAGGGTACGACAACACTTTAGGGGGAGCGTACTTGTGAGGGCGCGGGTTAGTGTTAGCGTACGGGTTAGGATTAGGGGACGGGTGAGGGTCAGGCTTCGGGGAAGGGTTAGGGTTAGGGTTCGGGCTAGGGTTAGGGATAGCGGACGGGGACGGTTTAGGGTCCAGGTGAGGGTCCGACAACGCTTTAGGGGGAGCGTACGTGTGAGGGCGCGGGTTAGTGTTAGCGTACGGGTTAGGATTAGGGGACGGGTGAGGGTCAGGCTTCGGGGAAGGGTTACGGTTAGGGTTCGGGCTAGGGTTAGGGTTAGGGGACGGGGACGGTTTAGGGTCCAGGTGAGGGTACGACAACACTTTAGGGGGAGAGTACATGTGAGGGCGCGGGTTAGTGTTAGCGTACGGGTTAGGATTAGGGGACGGGTGAGGGTCAGGCTTCGGGGAAGTGTTAGGGTTAGGGTTCGGGCTAAGGTTAGGGTTAGGGGACGGGGACGGTTTAGGGTCCAGGTGAGGGTACGACAACATTTTAGGGGGAGCGTACGTGTGAGGTCGTGGGTTAGTGTTAGCGTACGGGTTAGGTTTAGGGGACGGGTGAGGGTCAGGCTTCGGGGAAGGGTTACGGTTAGGGTTCGGGCTAGGGTTAGGGTTAGGGGACGGGGACGGTTTAGGGTCCAGGTGAGGGTACGACAACACTTTAGGGGGAGCGTACGTGTGAGGGCGCGGGTTAGTGTTAGCGTACGGGTTAGGATTAGGGGACGGGTGAGGGTCAGGCTTCGGGGAAGGGTTACGGTTAGGGTTCGGGCTAGGGTTAGGTTTAGGGGACGGGGACGGTTTAGGGTCCAGGTGAGGGTACGACAACACTTTAGGGGGAGCGTACGTGTAAGGGCGCGGGTTAGTGTTATCGTACGGGTTAGGATTAGGGGACGGGTGAGGGTCAGGCTTCGGGGAAGGGTTAGGGTTAGGGTTCAGGCTAGGGTTAGGGTTCGGGACGGGGAGGGTTTAGGGTCCAGGTGAGGGTCCGACAACGCTTTAGGGGGAGCGTACGTGTGAGGGCGCGGGTTAGTGTTAGCGTACGGGTTAGGATTAGGGGACGGGTGAGGTTCAGGATTCGGGGAAGGGTTACGGTTAGGGATCGGGCTAGGGTTAGGGTTAGGGGACGGGGACGGTTTAGGGTCCAGGTGAGGGTACGACAACGCTTTAGGGGGAGAGTACGTGTGAGGGCGCGGGTTAGTGTTAGCGTACGGGTTAGGATTAGGGGACGGGTGAGGGTCAGGCTTCGGGGAAGGGTTACGGTTAGGGTTCGGGCTAGGGTTAGGGTTAGGGGACGGGGACGGTTTAGGGTCCAGGTGAGGGTACGACAACACTTTAGGGGGAGCGTACGTGTGAGGGCGCGGGTTAGTGTTAGCGTACGGTTTAGGATTAGGGGACGGGTGAGGGTCAGGCTTCGGGGAAGGGTTACGGTTAGGGTTCGGGCTAGGGTTAGGGTTAGGGGACGGGGACGGTTTAGGGTCCAGGTGAGGGTACGACAACACTTTAGGGGGAGCGTATGTGTGAGGGCGCGGGTTAGTGTTAGCGTACGGGTTAGGATTAGGGGACGGGTGAGTGTCAGGCTTCGGGGAAGGATTAGGGTTAGGGTTCGGGCTAGTGTTAGGGTTAGGGGACGGGGACGGTTTAGGGTCCAGGTGAGGGTCCGACAACGCTTTAGGGGGAGCGTACGTGTGAGGGCGCGGGTTAGTGTTAGCGTACGGGTTAGGATTAGGGGACGGGTGAAGGTCAGGCTTCGGGGAAGGGTTACGGTTAGGGTTCAGGCTAGGGTTAGGGTTAGGGGACGGGGACGGTTTAGGGTCCAGGTGAGGGTCCGACAACGCTTTAGGGGGAGCGTACGTGTGAGGGCGCGGGTTAGTGTTAGCGTACGGGTTAGGATTAGGGGACGGGTGAGGGTCAGGCTTCGGGGAAGCGTTAGGGTTAGGGTTCGGGCTAGGGTTAGGGTTAGGGGACGAGGACGGTTTAGGGTCCAGGTGAGGGTACGACAACACTTTAGGGGGAGCGTACGTGTGAGGGCGCGGGTTAGTGTTAGCGTACGGGTTAGGATTAGGGGACGGGTGAGGGTCAGGCTTCGGGGAAGTGTTATGGTTAGGGTTCGGGCTAGGGTTAGGGTTAGGGGACGGGGACGGTTTAGGGTCCAGGTGAGGGTCCGACAACGCTTTAGGGGGAGCGTACGTGTGAGGGCGCGGGTTAGTGTTAGCGTACGGGTTAGGATTAGGGGACGGGTGAGGGTCAGGCTTCGGGGAAGGGTTACGGTTAGGGTTCGGGCTAGGGTTAGGGTTAGGGGACGGGGACGGTTTAGGGTCCAGGTGAGGGTACGACAACACTTTAGGGGGAGCGTATGTGTGAGGGCGCGGGTTAGTGTTAGCGTACGGGTTAGGATTAGGGGACGGGTGAGGGTCAGGCTTCGGGGAAGGATTAGGGTTAGGGTTCGGGCTAGTGTTAGGGTTAGGGGACGGGGACGGTTTAGGGTCCAGGTGAGGGTCCGACAACGCTTTAGGGGGAGCGTACGTGTGAGGGCGCGGGTTAGTGTTAGCGTACGGGTTAGGATTAGGGGACGGGTGAAGGTCAGGCTTCGGGGAAGGGTTACGGTTAGGGTTCAGGCTAGGGTTAGGGTTAGGGGACGGGGACGGTTTAGGGTCCAGGTGAGGGTCCGACAACGCTTTAGGGGGAGCGTACGTGTGAGGGCGCGGGTTAGTGTTAGCGTACGGGTTAGGATTAGGGGACTGGTGAGGGTCAGGCTTCGGGGAAGGGTTACGATTAGGGTTCGGGCTAGGGTTAGGGTTAGGGGACGGGGACGGTTTAGGGTCCAGGTGAGGGTACGACAACACTTTAGGGGGAGCGTACGTGTGAGGGCGCGGGTTAGTGTTAGCGTACGGGTTAGGATTAGGGGACGGGTGAGGGTCAGGCTTCGGGGAAGGGTTACGGTTAGGGTTCGGGCTAGGGTTAGGGTTAGGGGACGGGGACGGTTTAGGGTCCAGGTGAGGGTATGACAACGCTTTAGGGGGAGCGTACGTGTGAGGGCGCGGGTTAGTGTTAGCGTACGGGTTAGGATTAGGGGACGGGTGAGGGTCAGGCTTCGGGGAAGGGTTAGGGTTAGGGTTCGGGCTAGGGTTAGGGTTAGGAGACGGGGACGGTTTAGGGTCCAGGTGAGGGTACGACAACACTTTAGGGGGAGCGTACGTGTGAGGGCGTGGGTTAGTGTTAGCGTACGGGTTAGGATTAGGGGACGGGTGAGGGTCAGGCTTCGGGGAAGGGTTACGGTTAGGGTTCGGGCTAGGGTTAGGGTTAGGTGACGGGGACGGTTTAGGGTCCAGGTGAGGGTACGACAACACTTTAGGGGGAGCGTACGTGTGAGGGCGCGGGTTAGTGTTAGCGTACGGGTTAGGATTAGGGGACGGGTGAGGGTCAGGCTTCGGGGAAGTGTTATGGTTAGGGTTCGGGCTAGGGTTAGGGTTAGGGGACGGGGACGGTTTAGGGTCCAGGTGAGGGTCCGACAACGCTTTAGGGGGAGCGTACGTGTGAGGGCGCGGGTTAGTGTTAGCGTACGGGTTAGGATTAGGGGACGGGTCAGGGTCAGGCTTCGGGGAAGGGTTAGGGTTAGGGTTCGGGCTAGGGTTATGGTTAGGGGATGGGGACGGTTTAGGGTCCAGGTGAGGGTACGACAACACTTTAGGGGGAGCGTACGTGTGAGGGCGCCGGTTAGTGTTAGCGTACGTGTTAGGATTAGGGGACGGGTGAGGGTCAGGCTTCGGTGAAGGGTTACGGTTAGGGTTCGGGCTAGGGTTAGGGTTAGGGGACGGGGACGGTTTAGGGTCCAGGTGAGGGTACGACAACACTTTAGGGGGAGCGTACGTGTGAGGGCGCGGGTTAGTGTTAGCGTACGGGTTAGGATTAGGGGACGGGTGAGGGTCAGGCTTCGGGGAAGTGTTATGGTTAGGGTTCGGGCTAGGGTTAGGGTTAGGGGACGGGGACGGTTTAGGGTCCAGGTGAGGGTCCGACAACGCTTTAGGGGGAGCGTACGTGTGAGGGCGCGGGTTAGTGTTAGCGTACGGGTTAGGATTAGGGGACGGGTCAGGGTCAGGCTTCGGGGAAGGGTTAGGGTTAGGGTTCGGGCTAGGGTTAGGGTTAGGGGACGGGGACGGTTTAGGGTCCAGGTGAGGGTACGACAACACTTTAGGGGGAGCGTACGTGTGAGGGCGCGGGTTAGTGTTAGCGTACCGGTTAGGATTAGGGGACGGGTGAGGGTCAGGCTTCGGGGAAGGGTTAGCGTTAGGGTTCGGGCTAGGGTTAGGGTTAGGGGACGGGGACGGTTTAGGGTCCAGGTGAGGGTCCGACAGCGCTTTAGGGGGAGCGTACGTGTGAAGGCGTGGGTTAGTGTTAGCGTACGGGTTAGGATTAGGGGACGGGTGAGGGTCAGGCTTCGGGGAAGGGTTACGGTTAGGGTTTGGGCTAGGGTTAGGGTTAGGGGACGGGGACGGTTTAGGGTCCAGGTGAGGGTACGACAACACTTTAGGGGGAGCGTACGTGTGAGGGCGCGGGTTACTGTTAGCGTACGGGTTAGGATTAGGGGACGGGTGAGAGTCAGGCTTCGGGGAAGTGTTAGGGTTAGGGTTCGGGCTAGGGTTAGGGTTAGGGGCCGGGTACGGTTTAGGGTCCAGGTGAGGGTCCGACAACGCTTTAGGGGGAGCGTACGTGTGAGGGCGCGGGTTAGTGTTAGCGTACGGGTTAGGATTAGGGGAAAGGTGAGGGTCAGGCTTCGGGGAAGGTTACGGTTAGGGTTCGGGTTAGGGTTAGGGTTAGGGGACGGGGACGGTTTAGGGTCCAGGTGAGGGTCCGACAACGCTTTAGGGGGAGCGTACGTGTGAGGGCGCGGGTTAGTGTTAGCGTACGGGTTAGGATTAGGGGACGGGTGAGGGTCAGGCTTCGGGGAAGGGATACGGTTAGGGTTCGGGCTAGGGTTAGGGTTAGGGGACGGGGACGGTTTAGGGTCCAGGTGAGGGTACGACAACACTTTAGGGGGAGCATACGTGTGAGGGCGCGGGTTAGTGTTAGCGTACGGGTTAGGATTAGGGGACGGGTGAGGGTCAGGCTTCGGGGAAGGGTTAGGGTTAGGGTTCGGGCTAGGGTTAGTGATAGCGGACGGGGACGGTTTAGGGTCCAGGTGAGGGTCCGACAACGCTTTAGGGGGAGCGTACGTGTGAGGGCGCGGGTTAGTGTTAGCGTACGGGTTAGGATTAGGGGACGGGTGAGGGTCAGGCTTCGGGGAAGGGTTACGGTTAGGGTTCGGGCTAGGGTTAGGGTTAGGGGACGGGGACGGTTTAGGGTCCAGGTGAGGTTACGACAACACTTTAGGGGGAGAGTACATGTGAGGGCGCGGGTTAGTGTTAGCGTACGGGTTAGTATTAGGGGACGGGTGAGGGTCAGGCTTCGGGGAAGGGTTACGGTTAGGGTTCGGCCTAGGGATAGGGTTAGGGGACGGGGACGGTTTAGGGTCCATTTGAGGGTACGACAACGCTTTAGGGGGAGCGTACGTGTGAGGGCGCGGGTTAGTGTTAGCGTACGGGTTAGGATTAGGGGACGGGTGAGGGTCAGGCTTCGGGGAAGGGTTAGCGTTAGGGTTCGGGCTAGGGTTAGGGTTAGGGGACGGGGACGGTTTAGGGTCCAGGTGAGGGTCCGACAGCGCTTTATGGTGAGCGTACGTGTGAGGGCGCGGGTTAGTGTTAGCGTACGGGTTAGGATTAGGGGACGGGTGAGGGTCAGGCTTCGGGGAAGTGTTACGGTTAGGGTTCGGGCTAGGGTTAGGGTTAGGGGACGGGGACGGTTTAGGGTCCAGGTGAGGGTACGACAACACTTTAGGGGGAGCGTACGTGTGAGGGCGCGGGTTAGTGTTAGCGTACGGGTTAGGTTTAGGGGACGGGTGAGGATCAGGCTTCGGGGAAGGGTTAGGGTTAGGTTTCGGGCTAGGGTTAGGGTTAGCGGACGGGGACGGTTTAGGGTCCAGGTGAGGGTCCGACAACGCTTTAGGGGGAGCGTACGTGTGAGGGCGCGGGTTAGTGTTAGCGTACGGGTTAGGATTAGGGGACGGGTGAGGGTCAGGCTTCGGGGAAGTGTTAGGGTTAGGGTTCGGGCTAGGGTTAGGGTTAGGGGCCGGGTACGGTTTAGGGTCCAGGTGAGGGTCCGACAACGCTTTAGGGGGAGCGTACGTGTGAGGGCGCGGGTTAGTGTTAGCGTACGGGTTAGGATTAGGGGACAGGTGAGGGTCAGGCTTCGGGGAAGGTTACGGTTAGGGTTCGGGCTAGGGTTAGGGTTAGGGGACGGGGACGGTTTAGGGTCCAGGTGAGGGTCCGACAACGCTTTAGGGGGAGCGTACGTGTGAGGGCGCGGGTTAGTGTTAGCGTACGGGTTAGGATTAGGGGACGGGTGAGGGTCAGGCTTCGTGGAAGGGTTACGGTTAGGGTTCGGGCTAGGGTTAGGTTTAGGGGACGGGGACGGTTTAGGGTCCAGGTGAGGGTACGACAACACTTTAGGGGGAGCGTACGTGTAAGGGCGCGGGTTAGTGTTATCGTACGGGTTAGGATTAGGGGACGGGTGAGGGTCAGGCTTCGGGGAAGGGTTAGGGTTAGGGTTCAGGCTAGGGTTAGGGTTCGGGACGGGGAGGGTTTAGGGTCCAGGTGAGGGTACGACAACCCTTTAGGGGGAGCGTACGTGTGAGGGTGCGGGTTAGTGTTAGCGTACGGGTTAGGATTAGGGGACGGGTGAGGGTCAGGCTTCGGGGAAGGGTTAGCGTTAGGGTTCGGGCTAGGGTTAGGGTTAGGGGACGGGGACGGTTTAGGGTCCAGGTGAGGGTCCGACAACGCTTTAGGGGGAGCGTACGTGTGAAGGCGCGGGTTAGTGTTAGCGTACGGGTTAGGATTAGGGGATGGGTGAGGGTCAGGCTTCGGGGAAGGGTTACGGTTAGGGTTCGGGCTAGGGTTAGGGTTAGGGGACGGGGACGGTTTAGGGTCCAGGTGAGGGTACGACAACACTTTAGGGGGAGCGTACGTGTGAGGGCGCGGGTTAGTGTTAGCGTACGGGTTAGGATTAGGGGACGGGTGAGGGTCAGGCTTCGGGGAATGGTTAGGGTTAGGGTTCGGGCTAGGGTTAGGGTTAGCGGACGGGGACGGTTTAGGGTCCAGGTGAGGGTCCGACAACGCTTTAGGGGGAGCGTACGTGTGAGGGCGCGGGTTAGTGTTAGCGTACGGGTTAGGATTAGGGGACGGGTCAGGGTCAGGCTTCGGGGAAGGGTTAGGGTTAGGGTTCGGGCTAGGGTTAGGGTTAGGGGACGGGGACGGTTTAGGGTCCAGGTGAGGGTACGACAACACTTTAGGGGGAGCGTACGTGTGAGGGCGCGGGTTAGTGTTAGCGTACCGGTTAGGATTAGGGGACGGGTGAGTGTCAGGCTTCGGGGAAGGGTTAGCGTTAGGGTTCGGGCTAGGGTTAGGGTTAGGGGACGGGGACGGTTTAGGGTCCAGGTGAGGGTCCGACAGCGCTTTAGGGGGAGCGTACGTGTGAAGGCGTGGGTTAGTGTTAGCGTACGGGTTAGGATTAGGGGACGGGTGAGGGTCAGGCTTCGGGGAAGGGTTACGGTTAGGGTTTGGGCTAGGGTTAGGGTTAGGGGACGGGGACGGTTTAGGGTCCAGGTGAGGGTACGACAACACTTTAGGGGGAGCGTACGTGTGAGGGCGCGGGTTACTGTTAGCGTACGGGTTAGGATTAGGGGACGGGTGAGAGTCAGTCTTCGGGGAAGTGTTAGGGTTAGGGTTCGGGCTAGGGTTAGGGTTAGGGGCCGGGTACGGTTTAGGGTCCAGGTGAGGGTCCGACAACGCTTTAGGGGGAGCGTACGTGTGAGGGCGCGGGTTAGTGTTAGCGTACGGGTTAGGATTAGGGGAAAGGTGAGGGTCAGGCTTCGGGGAAGGTTACGGTTAGGGTTCGGGTTAGGGTTAGGGTTAGGGGACGGGGACGGTTTAGGGTCCAGGTGAGGGTCCGACAACGCTTTAGGGGGAGCGTACGTGTGAGGGCGCGGGTTAGTGTTAGCGTACGGGTTAGGATTAGGGGACGGGTGAGGGTCAGGCTTCGGGGAAGGGATACGGTTAGGGTTCGGGCTAGGGTTAGGGTTAGGGGACGGGGACGGTTTAGGGTCCAGGTGAGGGTACGACAACACTTTAGGGGGAGCGTACGTGTGAGGGCGCGGGTTAGTGTTAGCGTACGGGTTAGGATTAGGGGACGGGTGAGGGTCAGGCTTCGGGGAAGGGTTAGGGTTAGGGTTCGGGCTAGGGTTAGTGATAGCGGACGGGGACGGTTTAGGGTCCAGGTGAGGGTCCGACAACGCTTTAGGGGGAGCGTACGTGTGAGGGCGCGGGTTAGTGTTAGCGTACGGGTTAGGATTAGGGGACGGGTGAGGGTCAGGCTTCGGGGAAGGGTTACGGTTAGGGTTCGGGCTAGGGTTAGGGTTAGGGGACGGGGACGGTTTAGGGTCCAGGTGAGGTTACGACAACACTTTAGGGGGAGAGTACATGTGAGGGCGCGGGTTAGTGTTAGCGTACGGGTTAGTATTAGGGGACGGGTGAGGGTCAGGCTTCGGGGAAGGGTTACGGTTAGGGTTCGGCCTAGGGATAGGGTTAGGGGACGGGGACGGTTTAGGGTCCATTTGAGGGTACGACAACGCTTTAGGGGGAGCGTACGTGTGAGGGCGCGGGTTAGTGTTAGCGTACGGGTTAGGATTAGGGGACGGGTGAGGGTCAGGCTTCGGGGAAGGGTTAGCGTTAGGGTTCGGGCTAGGGTTAGGGTTAGGGGACGGGGACGGTTTAGGGTCCAGGTGAGGGTCCGACAGCGCTTTATGGTGAGCGTACGTGTGAGGGCGCGGGTTAGTGTTAGCGTACGGGTTAGGATTAGGGGACGGGTGAGGGTCAGGCTTCGGGGAAGTGTTACGGTTAGGGTTCGGGCTAGGGTTAGGGTTAGGGGACGGGGACGGTTTAGGGTCCAGGTGAGGGTACGACAACACTTTAGGGGGAGCGTACGTGTGAGGGCGCGGGTTAGTGTTAGCGTACGGGTTAGGTTTAGGGGACGGGTGAGGGTCAGGCTTCGGGGAAGGGTTAGGGTTAGGTTTCGGGCTAGGGTTAGGGTTAGCGGACGGGGACGGTTTAGGGTCCAGGTGAGGGTCCGACAACGCTTTAGGGGGAGCGTACGTGTGAGGGCGCGGGTTAGTGTTAGCGTACGGGTTAGGATTAGGGGACGGGTGAGGGTCAGGCTTCGGGGAAGTGTTAGGGTTAGGGTTCGGGCTAGGGTTAGGGTTAGGGGCCGGGTACGGTTTAGGGTCCAGGTGAGGGTCCGACAACGCTTTAGGGGGAGCGTACGTGTGAGGGCGCGGGTTAGTGTTAGCGTACGGGTTAGGATTAGGGGACAGGTGAGGGTCAGGCTTCGGGGAAGGTTACGGTTAGGGTTCGGGCTAGGGTTAGGGTTAGGGGACGGGGACGGTTTAGGGTCCAGGTGAGGGTCCGACAACGCTTTAGGGGGAGCGTACGTGTGAGGGCGCGGGTTAGTGTTAGCGTACGGGTTAGGATTAGGGGACGGGTGAGGGTCAGGCTTCGTGGAAGGGTTACGGTTAGGGTTCGGGCTAGGGTTAGGTTTAGGGGACGGGGACGGTTTAGGGTCCAGGTGAGGGTACGACAACACTTTAGGGGGAGCGTACGTGTAAGGGCGCGGGTTAGTGTTATCGTACGGGTTAGGATTAGGGGACGGGTGAGGGTCAGGCTTCGGGGAAGGGTTAGGGTTAGGGTTCAGGCTAGGGTTAGGGTTCGGGACGGGGAGGGTTTAGGGTCCAGGTGAGGGTACGACAACCCTTTAGGGGGAGCGTACGTGTGAGGGTGCGGGTTAGTGTTAGCGTACGGGTTAGGATTAGGGGACGGGTGAGGGTCAGGCTTCGGGGAAGGGTTAGCGTTAGGGTTCGGGCTAGGGTTAGGGTTAGGGGACGGGGACGGTTTAGGGTCCAGGTGAGGGTCCGACAACGCTTTAGGGGGAGCGTACGTGTGAAGGCGCGGGTTAGTGTTAGCGTACGGGTTAGGATTAGGGGATGGGTGAGGGTCAGGCTTCGGGGAAGGGTTACGGTTAGGGTTCGGGCTAGGGTTAGGGTTAGGGGACGGGGACGGTTTAGGGTCCAGGTGAGGGTACGACAACACTTTAGGGGGAGCGTACGTGTGAGGGCGCGGGTTAGTGTTAGCGTACGGGTTAGGATTAGGGGACGGGTGAGGGTCAGGCTTCGGGGAATGGTTAGGGTTAGGGTTCGGGCTAGGGTTAGGGTTAGCGGACGGGGACGGTTTAGGGTCCAGGTGAGGGTCCGACAACGCTTTAGGGGGAGCGTACGTGTGAGGGCGCGGGTTAGTGTTAGCGTACGGGTTAGGATTAGGGGACGGGTGAGGGTCAGGCTTCGGGGAAGGGTTACGGTTAGGGTTCGGGCTAGGGTTAGGGTTAGGGGACGGGGACGGTTTAGGGTCCAGGTGAGGGTACGACAACACTTTAGGGGGAGACTACGTGTGAGGGCGCGGGTTAATGATAGCGTACGGGTTAGGATTAGGGGACGGGTGAGGGTCAGGCTTCGGGGAAGGGTTACGGTTAGGGTTCGGGCTACGGTTAGGGTTAGGGGACGGGGACGGTTTAGGGTCCAGGTGAGGGTACGACAACACTTTAGGGGGAGCGTACGTGTGAGGGCGCGGGTTAGTGTTAGCGTACGGGTTAGGATTAGGGGACGGGTGAGGGTCAGGCTTCGGGGAAGGGTTAGGGTTAGGGTTCGGGCTAGGGTTAGGGATAGCGGACGGGGACGGTTTAGGGTCCAGGTGAGGGTCCGACAACGCTTTAGGGGGAGCGTACGTGTGAGGGCGCGGGTTAGTGTTAGCGTACGGGTTAGGATTAGGGGACGGGTGAGGGTCAGGCTTCGGGGAAGGGTTACGGTTAGGGTTCGGGCTAGGGTTAGGGTTAGGGGACGGGGACGGTTTAGGGTCCAGGTGAGGTTACGACAACACTTTAGGGGGAGAGTACATGTGAGGGCGCGGGTTAGTGTTAGCGTACGGGTTAGTATTAGGGGACGGGTGAGGGTCAGGCTTCGGGGAAGGGTTACGGTTAGGGTTCGGCCTAGGGATAGGGTTAGGGGACGGGGACGGTTTAGGGTCCATTTGAGGGTACGACAACGCTTTAGGGGGAGCGTACGTGTGAGGGCGCGGGTTAGTGTTAGCGTACGGGTTAGGATTAGGGGACGGGTGAGGGTCAGGCTTCGGGGAAGGGTTAGCGTTAGGGTTCGGGCTAGGGTTAGGGTTAGGGGACGGGGACGGTTTAGGGTCCAGGTGAGGGTCCGACAGCGCTTTATGGTGAGCGTACGTGTGAGGGCGCGGGTTAGTGTTAGCGTACGGGTTAGGATTAGGGGACGGGTGAGGGTCAGGCTTCGGGGAAGTGTTACGGTTAGGGTTCGGGCTAGGGTTAGGGTTAGGGGACGGGGACGGTTTAGGGTCCAGATGAGGGTACGACAACACTTTAGGGGGAGCGTACGTGTGAGGGCGCGGGTTAGTGTTAGCGTACGGGTTAGGTTTAGGGGACGGGTGAGGGTCAGGCTTCGGGGAAGGGTTAGGGTTAGGTTTCGGGCTAGGGTTAGGGTTAGCGGACGGGGACGGTTTAGGGTCCAGGTGCGGGTCCGACAACGCTTTAGGGGGAGCGTACGTGTGAGGGCGCGGGTTAGTGTTAGCGTACGGGTTAGGATTAGGGGACGGGTGAGGGTCAGGCTTCGGGGAAGTGTTAGGGTTAGGGTTCGGGCTAGGGTTAGGGTTAGGGGCCGGGTACGGTTTAGGGTCCAGGTGAGGGTCCGACAACGCTTTAGGGGGAGCGTACGTGTGAGGGCGCGGGTTAGTGTTAGCGTACGGGTTAGGATTAGGGGACAGGTGAGGGTCAGGCTTCGGGGAAGGTTACGGTTAGGGTTCGGGCTAGGGTTAGGGTTAGGGGACGGGGACGGTTTAGGGTCCAGGTGAGGGTCCGACAACGCTTTAGGGGGAGCGTACGTGTGAGGGCGCGGGTTAGTGTTAGCGTACGGGTTAGGATTAGGGGACGGGTGAGGGTCAGGCTTCGTGGAAGGGTTACGGTTAGGGTTCGGGCTAGGGTTAGGTTTAGGGGACGGGGACGGTTTAGGGTCCAGGTGAGGGTACGACAACACTTTAGGGGGAGCGTACGTGTAAGGGCGCGGGTTAGTGTTATCGTACGGGTTAGGATTAGGGGACGGGTGAGGGTCAGGCTTCGGGGAAGGGTTAGGGTTAGGGTTCAGGCTAGGGTTAGGGTTCGGGACGGGGAGGGTTTAGGGTCCAGGTGAGCGTACGACAACCCTTTAGGGGGAGCGTACGTGTGAGGGTGCGGGTTAGTGTTAGCGTACGGGTTAGGATTAGGGGACGGGTGAGGGTCAGGCTTCGGGGAAGGGTTAGCGTTAGGGTTCGGGCTAGGGTTAGGGTTAGGGGACGGGGACGGTTTAGGGTCCAGGTGAGGGTCCGACAACGCTTTAGGGGGAGCGTACGTGTGAAGGCGCGGGTTAGTGTTAGCGTACGGGTTAGGATTAGGGGACGGGTGAGGGTCAGGCTTCGGGGAATGGTTAGGGTTAGGGTTCGGGCTAGGGTTAGGGTTAGCGGACGGGGACGGTTTAGGGTCCAGGTGAGGGTCCGACAACGCTTTAGGGGGAGCGTACGTGTGAGGGCGCGGGTTAGTGTTAGCGTACGGGTTAGGATTAGGGGACGGGTGAGGGTCAGGCTTCGGGGAAGGGTTACGGTTAGGGTTCGGGCTAGGGTTAGGGTTAGGGGACGGGGACGGTTTAGGATCCAGGTGAGGGTACGACAACACTTTAGGGGGAGACTACGTGTGAGGGCGCGGGTTAATGATAGCGTACGGGTTAGGATTAGGGGACGGGTGAGGGTCAGGCTTCGGGGAAGGGTTACGGTTAGGGTTCGGGCTACGGTTAGGGTTAGGGGACGGGGACGGTTTAGGGTCCATTTGAGGGTACGACAACGCTTTATGGGGAGCGTACGTGTGAGGGCGCGGGTTAGTGTTAGCGTACGGGTTAGGATTAGGGGACGTGTGAGGGTCAGGCTTCAGGGCAGGGTTACGGTTAGGGTTCGGGCTAGGGTTAGGGTTAGGGGACGGGGACGGTTTAGGGTCCAGGTGAGTGTACGACAACACTTTAGGGGGAGCGTACGTGTAAGGGCGCGGGTTAGTGTTAGCGTACGGGTTAGGATTAGCGGACGGGTGAGGGTCAGGCTTCGGGGAAGGGTTACGGTTAGGGTTCGGGCTAGGGTTAGGGTTAGGGGACGGGGACGGTATAGGGTCCAGGTGAGGGTCCGACAACGCTTTAGGGGGAGCGTACGTGTGAGGGCGCGGGTTAGTGTTAGCGTACGGGTTAGGATTATGGGACGGGTGAGGGTCAGGCTTCGGGGAAGGGTTAGGGTTAGGGTTCGGGATAGGGTTAGGGTTAGAGGACGGGGACGGTTTAGGGTCCAGGTGAGGGCCCGACAACACTTTAGGGGGAGCGTACGTGTGAGGGCGCGGGTTAGTGTTAGCGTACGGGTTAGGATTAGGGGACGGGTGAGGTTCAAGCTTCTGGGAAGGGTTAGGGTTAGGGTTCGGGCTAGGGTTAGGGTTAGGGGACGGGGACGGTTTCGGGTCCAGGTGAGGGTACGACAACGCTTTAGGGTGAGCATACGTGTGAGGGCGCGGGTTAGTGTTAGCGTACGGGTTAGGATTAGGGGACGGGTGAGAGTCAGGCTTCGGGGAAGGGTTAGGGTTAGGGTTCGGGCTAGGGTTAGGGTTAGGGGACGGGGACGGTTTAGGGTCCAGGTGAGGGTCCGACAACGCTTTAGGGGGAGTGTACGTGTGAGGGCGCGGGTTAGTGTTAGTGTACGGGTTAGGATTAGGGGATGGGTGAGGGTCAGGCTTCTGGGAAGGGTTAGGTTTAGGGTTCGGGCTAGGGTTAGGGTTAGGGGACGGGGACGGTTTAGGGTCCAGGTGAGGGTCCGACAACACTTTAGGGGGAGCGTACGTGTGAGGGCGCGGGTTAGTGTTAGCGTACGGGTTAGGATTAGGGGACGGGTGAGGATCAGGCTTCGGGGAAGGGTTACGGTTAGGGTTCGGCCTAGGGATAGGGTTAGGGGACGGAAACGGTTTAGGGTCCATTTGAGGGTACGACAACGCTTTAGGGGGAGCGTACGTGTGAGGGCGCGGGTTAGTGTTAGTGTACGGGTTAGGATTAGGGGACTGGTGAGAGTCAGGCTTCGGGGAAGGGTTACGGTTAGGGTTCGGGTTAGGGTTAGGGTTAGGGGACGGGGACGGTTTAGGGTCCAGGTAAGGGTACGACAACACTTTAGGGGGAGCGTACGTGTGAGGGCGCGGTTTAGTGTTAGCGTACGTGTTAGGATTAGGGGACGGGTGAGGGTCAGGCTTCGGGGAAGTGTTACGGTTAGGGGTCGTGCTAGGGTTAGGGTTAGGGGACGGGGACGGTTTAGGGTCCAGGTGAGGGTCCGACAACGCCTTAGGGGGAGCGTACGTGTGAGGGCGCGGGTTAGTGTTAGCGTACGGGTTAGGATTAGGGGACGGGTGAGGGTCAGGCTTCTGGGAAGGGTTAGGGTTAGGGTTCGGGCTAGGGTTAGGGTTAGGGGACGGGGACGGTTTAGGGTCCAGGTGAGGGTACGACAACGCTTTAGGGGGAGCGTACGTGTGAGGGAGCGGGTTAGTGTTAGCATACGGGTTAGGATTAGGGGACGGGTGAGGGTCAGGCTTCGGGGAAGGGTTAGGGTTAGGATTCGGGCTAGGGTTAGGGTTAGGGGACGGGGACGGTTTAGGGTCCAGGTGAGGGTCCGACAACGCTTTTGGGGGAGCGTACGTGTGAGGGCGCGGGTTAGTGTTAGCGTACGGGTTAGGATTAGGGGATGGGTGAGGGTCAGGCTTCTGGGAAGGGTTAGGGTTAGGGTTCGGGCTAGGGTTAGGGTTAGGGGATGGGGACGGTTTAGGGTCCAGGTGAGGGTCCGACAACGCTTTAGGGGGAGCGTACGTGTGAGGGCGCGGGTTAGTGTTAGCGTACGGGTTAGGATTAGGGGACGGGTGAGGGTCAGGCTTCGGGGAAGGGTTAGGGTTAGGGTTCGGGCTAGGGTTAGGGTTCGGGACGGGGAGGATTTAGGGTCCAGGTTAGGGTACGACAACCCTTTAGGGGGAGCGTACGTGTGAGGGTGCGGGTTAGTGTTAGCGTACGGGTTAGGATTAGGGGACGGGTGAGGATCAGGCTTCGGGGAAGGGTTAGGGTTAGGGTTCGGGCTAGGGTTAGGGTTAGGGGACGGGGACGGTTTAGGGGCCAGGTGAGGGTACGACAACACTTTAGGGGGAGCGTACGTTTGAGGGCGCGGGTTAGTGTTAGCGTACGGGTTAGGATTAGGGGACGGGTGAGGGTCAGGCTTCGGGGAAGGGTTACGGTTAGGGTTCGGGCTACGGTTAGGGTTAGGGGACGGGGACGGTTTAGGGTCCAGGTGAGGGTACGACAACACTTTAGGGGGAGCATACGTGTGAGGGCGCGGGTTAGTGTTAGCGTACGGGTTAGGATTAGGGGACGGGTGTGGGTGAGGCTTCGGGGAAGAGTTACGGTTAGGGATCGGGCTAGGGATAGGGTTAGGGGACGGGGACGGTTTAGGGTCCATGTGAGGGTACGACAACACTTTAGGGGGAGCGTACGTGTGAGGGCGCAGGTTAGTGTTAGCGTACGGGTTAGGATTAGGGGACGGGAGAGGGTCAGGCTTCTGGGAAGGGTTAGGGTTAGGGTTCGGGCTAGGGTTAGGGTTCGGGACGGGGAAGTTTTAGGGTCCAGGTGAGGGTACGACAACCCTTTAGGCGGAGCGTACGTGTGAGGGTGCGGGTTAGTGTTAGCGTACGGGTTAGGATTAGGGGACGGGTGAGGATCAGGCTTCGGGGAAGGGTTAGGGTTAGGGTTCGGGCTAGGGTTAGGGTTAGGGGACGGCGACGGTTTAGGGTCCAGGTGAGGGTACGACAACACTTTAGGGTGAGCGTACGTGTGAGGGCGCGGGTTAGTGTTAGCGTACGTGTTAGGATTAGGGGACGGGTGAGGGTCAGGCTTCGGGGAAGGGTTACGGTTTGGGTTCGGGCTAGGGTTAGGGTTAGGGGACGGGGACGGTTTAGGGTCCAGGTGAGGGTCCGACAACGCTTTAGGGGGAGCGTACGTGTGAGGGCGCGGGTTAGTGTTAGCGTACGGGTTAGGATTAGGGGACGGGTGAGGGTCAGGCTTCGGGGAAGGGTTAGGGTTAGGGTTCGGGCTAGGGTTAGGGTTAGGGGACGGGGAGGGTTTAGGGTCCAGGTGAGGGTACGACAACACTTTAGGGGGAGAGGACGTGTGAGGGCGCGGGTTAGTGTTAGCGTACGGGTTAGGATTAGGGGACGGGTGAGGGTCAGGCTTCGGGGAAGGGTTACGGTTAGGGTTCGGGCTAGGGTTAGGGTTAGGGGACGGGGACGGTTTAGGGTCCATTTGAGGGTACGACAACGCTTTAGGGGGAGCGTACGTGTGAGGGCGCGGGTTAGTGTTAGCGTACGGGTTAGGATTAGGGGACTGCTGAGGGTCAGGCTTCGGGGAAGGGTTAGGGTTAGGGTTCGGGCTAGGGTTAGGGTTCGGGACGGGGAGGGTTTAGGGTCCAGGTTAGGGTACGACAACGCTTTAGGGGGAGCGTACGTGTGAGGGTGCGGGTTAGTGTTAGCGTACGGATTAGGATTAGGGGACGGGTGAGGATCAGGCTTTGGGGAAGTGTTAGGGTTAGGGTTCGGGCTAGGGTTAGGGTTAGGGGACGGGGACGGTTTAGGGTCCAGGTGAGGGTACGACAACACTTTAGGGGGAGCGTATGTGTGAGGGCGCGGGTTAGTGTTAGCGTACGGGTTAGGACTAGGGGACGGGTGAGGGTCAGGCTTCTGGGAAGGGTTAGGGTTAGGGTTTGGCCTAGGGTTAGGGTTAGGGGACGGGGACGGTTTAGGGTCCAGGTCAGGGTACGACAACACTTTAGGGGGAGCGTACGTTTGAGGGCGCGGGTTATTGTTAGCGTACGGGTTAGGATTAGGGGATGGGTGAGGGTCAGGCTTCTGGGAAGGGTTAGGGTTAGGGTTCGGGCTAGGGTTAGAGTTAGGGGACGGGGACGCTTTAGGGTCCAGTTGAGGGTCCGACAACGCTTTAGGGGGAGCGTACGTGTGAGGGCGCGGGTTAGTGTTAGCGTACGCGTTAGGATTAGGAGACGGGTGAGGGTCAGGCTTCGGGGAAGGATTACGGTTAGGGTTCGGGCTAGGGTTAGGGTTAGGGGACGGGGACGGTTTAGGGTCCAGGTGAGGGTACGACAACACTTTAGGGGGAGCGTACGTTTGAGGGCGTGGGTTAGTGTTAGCGGACGGGTTAGGATTAGGGGACGGGTGAGGGTCAGGCTTCGGGGAAGGTTTACGGTTAGGGTTCGGGCTAGGGTTAGGGTTAGGGGACGGGGACGGTTTAGGGTCCAGGTGAGGGTACGACAACACTTTAGGGGGAGCGTACGTGTGAGGGCGCGGGGTAGTGTTAGCGTACGGGTTAGGATTAGGGGACGGGTGAGGGTCAGGCTTCTGGGAAGGGTTAGGGTTAGGGTTCGGGCTAGGGTTAGGGTTAGGGGACGGGGACGGTTTAGGGTCCAGGTGAGGGTCCGACAACGCTTTAGGGGAAGCGTACGTGTGAGGGCGCGGGTTAGTGCTAGCGTACGGGTTAGAATTAGGGGACGGGTGAGGGTCAGGCTTCGGGGAAGGGTTAGGGTTAGGGTTCGGGCTAGGGATAGGGTTCGGGACGGGGAGGGTTTAGGGTCCAGGTGAGGGTACGACAACCCTTTAGGGGGAGCGTACGTGTGAGGGTGCGGGTTAGTGTTAGCGTACGGGTTAGGATTAGGGGACGGGTGAGGATCAGGCTTCGGGGAAGGGTTAGGGTTAGGGTTCGGGCTAGGGTTAGGGTTAGGGGACGGGGACGGTTTAGGGTCCAGGTGAGGGTACGACAACACTTTAGGGGGAGCGTACGTGTGAGGGCGCGGGTTACTGTTAGCGTACGGGTTAGGATTAGGGGACGGGTGAGGGTCAGGCTTCGGGGAAGGGTTAGGGTTAGGGTTCGGCCTAGGGTTAGGGTTATGGGACGGGGACGGTTTAGGGTCCAGGTGAGGGTCCGACAACGCTTTAGGGGGAGCGTACGTGTGAGGGCGCAGGTTAGTGTTAGCGTACGGGTTAGGATTAGGGGACGGGTGAGGGTCAGGCTTCTGGGAAGTGTTAGTGTTAGGGTTCGGGCTAATGTTAGGGTTAGGGGACGGGGACGGTTTAGGGTCCAGGTGAGGGTCCGACTACGCTTTAGGGGGAGCGTACGTGTGAGGGCGCGGGTTAGTGTTACCGTACGGGTTAGGATTAGGGGACGGGTGAGGGTCAGGCTTCGGGGAAGTGTTAGGGTTAGGGTCCGGGCTAGGGTTAGGGTTCGGGACGGGGACGGTTTAGGGTCCAGGTGAGGGTACGACAACCCTTTAGGGGGAGCGTACGTGTGAGGGTGTGGGTTAGTGTTAGCGTACGGGTTAGGATTAGGGGACGGGTGAGGGTCAGGCTTCGGGGAAGGGTTAGGGTTAGGGTTCGGCCTAGGGTTAGGGTTAGGGGACGGGGACGGTTTAGGGTCCAGGTGAGGGTCCGACAACGCTTTAGGGGGAGCGTACGTGTGAGGGCGTGGGTTAGTGTTAGCGTACGGGTTAGGATTAGGGGATGGGTGAGGGTCAGGCTTCTGGGAAGGGTTAGGGTTAGGGTTCGGGCTAGGGTTAGTGTTAAGGGACGGGGACGGTTTAGGTTCCAGGTGAGGGTCCGACAACGCTTTAGGGGGAGCGTACGTGTGAGGGCGCGGGTTAGTGTTAGCGTACGGGTTAGGATTAGGGGACGGGTGAGGGTCAGGCTTCGGGGAAGGGTTAGGGGTAGGGTTCGGGCTAGGGTTAGGGTTCGGGATGGGGAGGGTTTAGGGTCCAGGTGAGGGTACGACAACCCTTTAGGGGGAGCGTACGTGTGAGGGTGCGGGTTAGTGTTAGCGTACGGGTTAGGATTAGGGGACGGGTGAGGATCAGGCTTCGGGGAAGGTTTAGGGTTAGGGTTCGGGCTAGGGTTAGGGTTAGGGGACGGGGACGGTTTAGGGTCCAGGTGAGGGTACGACAACACTTTAGGGGGAGCATACGTGTGAGGGCGCGGGTTAGTGTTAGCGTACGGGTTAGGATTAGGGGACGGGTGAGGGTCAGGCTTCGGGGAAGGGTTACGGTTAGGGTTCGGGCTAGGGTTACGGTTAGGGGACGGGGACGGTTTAGGGTCCAGGTGAGGGTCCGACAACGCTTTAGGGGGAGCGTACGTGTGAGGGCGCGGGTTAGTGTTAGCGTACGGGTTAGGATTAGGGGACGGGTGAGGGTCAGGCTTCTGGGAAGGGTTAGGGTTAGGGTTCGGGCTAGGGTTAGGGTTAGGGGACGGGGACGGTTTAGGGTCCAGGTTAGGGTACGACAACGCTTTAGGGTGAGCGTACGTGTGAGGGCGCGGGTTAGTGTTAGCGTACGGGTTAGGATTAGGGGACAGGTGAGGGTCAGGCTTCGGGGAAGGGTTAGGGTTAGGGTTCGGGCTAGGGTTACGGTTAGGGGACGGGGACGGTTTAGGGTCCAGGTGAGGGTACGACAACACTTTAGGGGGAGCGTACGTGTGAGGGCGCGGGTTAGTGTTAGCGTATGGGTGAGGATTAGGGGACGGGTGAGGGTCAGGCTTCGGGGAAGGGTTACGGTTAGGGTTCGGGCTAGGGTTAGGGTTAGGGGACGGGGACGGTTTAGGGTCCAGGTGAGGGTCCGACAACGCTTTAGGGGGAGCGTACGTGTGAGGGCGCGGGTTAGTGTTAGCGTACGGGTTAGGATTAGGGGATGGGTGAGGGTCACGCTTCTCTGAAGGGTTAGGGTTAGGGTTCGGGCTAGTGTTAGGGTTAGGGGACGGGGACGGTTTAGGGTCCAGGTGAGGGTACGACAACACTTTAGGGGGAGCGTACGTGTGAGGGTGCGGGTTAGTGTTAGCGTACGGGTTAGGATTAGGGGACGGGTGAGGATCAGGCTTCGGGGAAGGGTTAGGGTTAGGGTTCGGGCTAGGGTTAGGGTTAGGGGACGGGGACGGTTTAGGGTCCAGGTGAGGGTACGACAACACTTTAGGGGGAGCGTACGTCTGAGGGCGCGGGTTAGTGTTAGCGTACGGGTTAGGATTAGGGGACGGGTTAGGGTCAGGCTTCGGGGAAGGGTTAGGGTTAGGGTTCGGGCTAGGGTTAGGGTTTGGGACGGGGAGGGTTTAGGGTCCAGGTGAGGGTACGACAACCCTTTAGGGGGAGCGTACGTGTGAGGGTGCGGGTTAGTGTTAGCGTACGGGTTAGGATTAGGGGACGGGTGAGGATCAGGCTTCGGGGAAGGGTTAGGGTTAGGGTTCGGGCTAGGTTTAGGTTTAGGGGACGGGGACGCTTTAGGGTCCAGGTGAGGGTACGACAACACTTTAGGGGGAGCGTACGTGTGAGGGCGCGGGTTAGTGTTAGCGTACGGGTTAGGATTAGGGGACGGGTGAGGGTCAGGCTTCGGGGAAGTGTTAGGGTTAGGGTTCCGCCTAGGGTTAGGGTTAGGGGACGGGGACGGTTTAGTGTCCAGGTGAGGGTCCTACAACGCTCTAGGGGGAGGGTACGTGTGAGGGCGCGGGTTAGTGTTAGCGTACGGGTTAGGATTAGGGGATGGGTGAGGGTCAGGCTTCGGGGAAGGGTTAGGGTTAGGGTTCGGGCTAGGGTTAGGGTTAGGGGACGGGGACGGTTTAGGGTCCAGGTGAGGGTCCGACAACGCTTTAGGGGGAGCGTACGTGTGAGGGCGCGGGTTAGTGTTAGCGTACGGGTTAGGATTAGGGGACGGGTGAGGGTCAGGCTTCGGGGAAGGGTTAGGGTTAGGGTTCGGGCTAGGGTTAGGGTTCGGGACGGGGAGGGTTTAGGGTCCAGGTGAGGGTACGACAACCCTTTAGGGGGAGCGTACGTGTGAGGGTGCGGGTTAGTGTTAGCGTACGGGTTAGGATTAGGTGACGGGTGAGGATCAGGCTTCGGGGAAGGGTTAGGGTTAGGGTTCGGGCTAGGGTTAGGGTTAGGGGACGGGGACGGTTTAGGGTCCAGGTGAGGGTACGACAACACTTTAGGGGGAGCGTACGTGTGAGGGCGCGGGTTAGTGTTAGCGTACGGGTTAGGATTAGGGTACGGGTGAGGGTCAGGCTTCGGGGAAGGGTTACGGTTAGGGTTCGGGCTAGGGTTAGGGTTAGGGGACGGGGACGGTTTAGGTTCCAGGTGAGGGTCCGACAATGCTTTAGGGGGAGCGTACGTGTGAGGACGCGGGTTAGTGTTAGCGTACGGTTTAGGATTAGGGGACGGGTGAGGGTCAGGCTTCCGGGAAGGGTTAGGGTTAGGGTTCGGGCTAGGGTTAGGGTTAGGGGACGGGGACGGTTTAGGGTCCAGGTGAGGGTCCGACAACGCTTTAGGGGGAGCGTACGTGTGAGGGCGCGGGTTAGTGTTACCGTACGGGTTAGGATTAGGGGACGGGTGAGGGTCAGGCTTCGGGGAAGGGTTACGGTTAGGGTTCGGGCTAGGGTTAGGGTTAGGGGACGGGGACGGTTTAGGGTCCAGGTGAGGGTACGACAACACTTTAGGGGGAGAGTACGTGTGAGGGCGCGGGTTAGTGTTAGGGTACGGGTTAGGATTAGGGGACGGGTGAGGGTCAGGCTTCGGGGAAGGGTTAGGGTTAGGGTTCGGGCTAGGGTTAGGGTTAGGGACGGCGACGGTTTAGGGTCCAGGTGAGGGTACGACAACGCTTTAGGATGAGCGTACGTGTGAGGGCGCAGGTTAGTGTTAGCGTACGGGTTAGGATTAGGGGACGGGTGAGGGTCAGGCTTCGGGGAAGTGTTAGGGTTAGGGTTTGGGCTAGGGTTAGGGTTAGGGGACGGGGACGGTTTAGGGTCCAGGTGAGGGTCCGACAACGCTTTAGGGGGAGCGTACGTGTGAGGGCGCGGGTTAGTGTTAGCGTACGGGTTAGGATTAGGGGACGGGTGAGGGTCAGGCTTCGGGGAAGGGTTAGGGTTAGGGTTCGGGCTAGGGTTAGGGTTCGGGACGGGGAGGGTTTAGGGTCCAGGTGAGGGTACGACAACACTTTAGGGGGAGCGTACGTGTGAGGGTGCGGGTTAGTGTTAGCGTACGGGTTAGGATTAGGGGACGGGTGAGGATCAGGCTTCGGTGAAGGGTTAGGGTTAGGGTTCGGGCTAGGGTTAGGGTTAGGGGACGGGGACGGTTTAGGGTCCAGGTGAGGGTACGACAACACTTTAGGGGGAGCGTACGTGTGAGGGCGCGTGTTAGTGTTAGCGTACGGGTTAGGATTAGGGGACGGGTGAGGGTCAGGCTTCGGGGAAGGGTTAGGGTTAGGGTTTGGCCTAGGGTTAGGGTTAGGGGACGGGGACGGTTTAGGGTCCAGGTGAGGGTCCGACAACGCTTTAGGGGGAGCGTACGTGTGAGGGCGTGGGTTAGTGTTAGCGTACGGGTTAGGATTAGGGGATGGGTGAGGGTCAGGCTTCTGGGAAGGGTTAGGGTTAGGGTTCGGGCTAGGGTTAGGGTTAGGGGACGGGGACGGTTTAGGTTCCAGGTGAGGGTCCGACAACGCTTTAGGGGGAGCGTACGTGTGAGGACGCGGGTTAGTGTTAGCGTACGGTTTAGGATTAGGGGACGGGTGAGGGTCAGGCTTCGGGGAAGGGTTAGGGTTATGGTTCGGGCTAGGGTTAGGGTTAGGGGACGGGGACGGTTTAGGGTCCAGGTGAGGGTCCGACAACGCTTTAGGGGGAGCGTACGTGTGAGGGCGCGGGTTAGTGTTAGCGTACGGGTTAGGATTAGGGGACGGGTGAGGGTCAGGCTTCGGGGAAGGGTTACGGTTAGGGTTCGGGCTAGGGTTAGGGTTAGGGGACGGGGACGGTTTAGGGTCCAGGTGAGGGTACGACAACACTTTAGGGGGAGAGTACGTGTGAGGGCGCGGGTTAGTGTTAGGGTACGGGTTAGGATTAGGGGACGGGTGAGGGTCAGGCTTCGGGGAAGGGTTAGGGTTAGGGTTCGGGCTAGGGTTAGGGTTAGGGACGGCGACGGTTTAGGGTCCAGGTGAGGGTAGGACAACGCTTTAGGATGAGCGTACGTGTGAGGGCGCAGGTTAGTGTTAGCGTACGGGTTAGGATTAGGGGACGGGTGAGGGTCAGGCTTCGGGGAAGTGTTAGGGTTAGGGTTTGGGCTAGGGTTAGGGTTAGGGGACGGGGACGGTTTAGGGTCCAGGTGAGGGTCCGACAACGCTTTAGGGGGAGCGTACGTGTGAGGGCGCGGGTTAGTGTTAGCGTACGGGTTAGGATTAGGGGACGGGTGAGGGTCAGGCTTCGGGGAAGGGTTAGGGTTAGGGTTCGGGCTAGGGTTAGGGTTCGGGACGGGGAGGGTTTAGGGTCCAGGTGAGGGTACGACAACACTTTAGGGGGAGCGTACGTGTGAGGGTGCGGGTTAGTGTTAGCGTACGGGTTAGGATTAGGGGACGGGTGAGGATCAGGCTTCGGTGAAGGGTTAGGGTTAGGGTTCGGGCTAGGGTTAGGGTTAGGGGACGGGGACGGTTTAGGGTCCAGGTGAGGGTACGACAACACTTTAGGGGGAGCGTACGTGTGAGGGCGCGGGTTAGTGTTAGCGTACGGGTTAGGATTAGGGGACGGGTGAGGGTCAGGCTTCGGGGAAGGGTTAGGGTTAGGGTTCGGGCTAGGGTTAGGGATAGCGGACGGGGACGGTTTAGGGTCCAGGTGAGGGTCCGACAACGCTTTAGGGGGAGCGTACGTGTGAGGGCGCGGGTTAGTGTTAGCGTACGGGTTAGGATTAGGGGACGGGTGAGGGTCAGGCTTCGGGGAAGGGTTACGGTTAGGGTTCGGGCTAGGGTTAGGGTTAGGGGACGGGGACGGTTTAGGGTCCAGGTGAGGGTACGACAACACTTTAGGGGGAGAGTACATGTGAGGGCGCGGGTTAGTGTTAGCGTACGGGTTAGTATTAGGGGACGGGTGAGGGTCAGGCTTCGGGGAAGGGTTACGGTTAGGGTTCGGCCTAGGGATAGGGTTAGGGGACGGGGACGGTTTAGGGTCCATTTGAGTGTACGACAACGCTTTAGGGGGAGCGTACGTGTGAGGGCGCGGGTTATTGTTAGCGTACGGGTTAGGATTAGGGGACGGGTGAGGGTCAGGCTTCGGGGAAGGGTTAGGGTTAGGTTTCGGGCTAGGGTTAGGGTTAGCGGACGGGGACGGTTTAGGGTCCAGGTGAGGGTCCGACAACGCTTTAGGGGGAGCGTACGTGTGAGGGCGCGGGTTAGTGTTAGCGTACGGGTTAGGATTAGGGGACGGGTGAGGGTCAGGCTTCGGGGAAGTGTTAGGGTTAGGGTTCGGGCTAGGGTTAGGGTTAGGGGCCGGGTACGGTTTAGGGTCCAGGTGAGGGTCCGACAACGCTTTAGGGGGAGCGTACGTGTGAGGGCGCGGGTTAGTGTTAGCGTACGGGTTAGGATTAGGGGACAGGTGAGGGTCAGGCTTCGGGGAAGGTTACGGTTAGGGTTCGGGCTAGGGTTAGGGTTAGGGGACGGGGACGGTTTAGGGTCCAGGTGAGGGTCCGACAACGCTTTAGGCGGAGCGTACGTGTGAGGGCGCGGGTTAGTGTTAGCGTACGGGTTAGGATTAGGGGACGGGTGAGGGTCAGGCTTCGTGGAAGGGTTACGGTTAGGGTTCGGGCTAGGGTTAGGTTTAGGGGACGGGGACGGTTTAGGGTCCAGGTGAGGGTACGACAACACTTTAGGGGGAGCGTACGTGTAAGGGCGCGGGTTAGTGTTATCGTACGGGTTAGGATTAGGGGACGGGTGAGGGTCAGGCTTCGGGGAAGGGTTAGGGTTAGGGTTCAGGCTAGGGTTAGGGTTCGGGACGGGGAGGGTTTAGGGTCCAGGTGAGGGTACGACAACCCTTTAGGGGGAGCGTACGTGTGAGGGTGCGGGTTAGTGTTAGCGTACGGGTTAGGATTAGGGGACGGGTGAGGGTCAGGCTTCGGGGAAGGGTTAGCGTTAGGGTTCGGGCTAGGGTTAGGGTTAGGGGACGGGGACGGTTTAGGGTCCAGGTGAGGGTCCGACAACGCTTTAGGGGGAGCGTACGTGTGAAGGCGCGGGTTAGTGTTAGCGTACGGGTTAGGATTAGGGGATGGGTGAGGGTCAGGCTTCGGGGAAGGGTTACGGTTAGGGTTCGGGCTAGGGTTAGGGTTAGGGGACGGGGACGGTTTAGGGTCCAGGTGAGGGTACGACAACACTTTAGGGGGAGCGTACGTGTGAGGGCGCGGGTTAGTGTTAGCGTACGGGTTAGGATTAGGGGACGGGTGAGGGTCAGGCTTCGGGGAAGGGTTAGGGTTAGGGTTCGGGCTAGGGTTAGGGTTAGCGGACGGGGACGGTTTAGGGTCCAGGTGAGGGTCCGACAACGCTTTAGGGGGAGCGTACGTGTGAGGGCGCGGGTTAGTGTTAGCGTACGGGTTAGGATTAGGGGACGGGTGAGGGTCAGGCTTCGGGGAAGGGTTACGGTTAGGGTTCGGGCTAGGGTTAGGGTTAGGGGACGGGGACGGTTTAGGGTCCAGGTGAGGGTACGACAACACTTTAGGGGGAGACTACGTGTGAGGGCGCGGGTTAATGATAGCGTACGGGTTAGGATTAGGGGACGGGTGAGGGTCAGGCTTCGGGGAAGGGTTACGGTTAGGGTTCGGGCTAGGGTTAGGGTTAGGGGACGGGGACGGTTTAGGGTCCATTTGAGGGTACGACAACGCTTTATGGGGAGCGTACGTGTGAGGGCGCGGGTTAGTGTTAGCGTACGGGTTAGGATTAGGGGACGTGTGAGGGTCAGGTTTCAGGGCAGGGTTACGGTTAGGGTTCGGGCTAGGGTTAGGGTTAGGGGACGGGGACGGTTTAGGGTCCAGGTGAGTGTACGACAACACTTTAGGGGGAGCGTACGTGTGAGGGCGCGGGTTAGTGTTAGCGTACGGGTTAGGATTAGGGGACGGGTGAGGGTCAGGCTTCGGGGAAGGGTTAGGGTTAGGGTTCGGGCTAGGGTTAGGGTTAGGGGACGGGGACGGTTTAGGGTCCAGGTGAGGGTCCGACAACGCTTTAGGGGGAGCGTACGTGTGAGGGCGCGGGTTAGTGTTAGCGTACGGGTTAGGATTATGGGACGGGTGAGGGTCAGGCTTCGGGGAAGGGTTAGGGTTAGGGTTCGGGATAGGGTTAGGGTTAGAGGACGGGGACGGTTTAGGGTCCAGGTGAGGGCCCGACAACACTTTAGGGGGAGCGTACGTGTGAGGGCGCGGGTTAGTGTTAGCGTACGGGTTAGGTTTAGGGGACGGGTGAGGTTCAAGCTTCTGGGAAGGGTTAGGGTTAGGGTTCGGGCTAGGGTTAGGGTTAGGGGACGGGGACGGTTTCGGGTCCAGGTGAGGGTACGACAACGCTTTAGGGTGAGCATACGTGTGAGGGCGCGGGTTAGTGTTAGCGTACGGGTTAGGATTAGGGGACGGGTGAGAGTCAGGCTTCGGGGAAGGGTTAGGGTTAGGGTTCGGGCTAGGGTTAGGGTTAGGGGACGGGGACGGTTTAGGGTCCAGGTGAGGGTCCGACAACGCTTTAGGGGGAGTGTACGTGTGAGGGCGCGGGTTAGTGTTAGTGTACGGGTTAGGATTAGGGGATGGGTGAGGGTCAGGCTTCTGGGAAGGGTTAGGTTTAGGGTTCGGGCTAGGGTTAGGGTTAGGGGACGGGGACGGTTTAGGGTCCAGGTGAGGGTCCGACAACGCTTTAGGGGGAGCGTACGTGTGAGGGCGCGGGTTAGTGTTAGCGTACGGGTTAGGATTAGGGGACGGGTGAGGATCAGGCTTCGGGGAAGGGTTACGGTTAGGGTTCGGCCTAGGGATAGGGTTAGGGGACGGGAACGGTTTAGGGTCCATTTGAGGGTACGACAACGCTTTAGGGGGAGCGTACGTGTGAGGGCGCGGGTTAGTGTTAGCGTACGGGTTAGGATTAGGGGACTGGTGAGAGTCAGGCTTCGGGGAAGGGTTACGGTTAGGGTTCGGGCTAGGGTTAGGGTTAGGGGACGGGGACGGTTTAGGGTCCAGGTGAGGGTACGACAACACTTTAGGGGGAGCGTACGTGTGAGGGCGCGGTTTAGTGTTAGCGTACGTGTTAGGATTAGGGGACGGGTGAGGGTCAGGCTTCGGGGAAGGGTTACGGTTAGGGGTCGTGCTAGGGTTAGGGTTAGGGGACGGGGACGGTTTAGGGTCCAGGTGAGGGTCCGACAACGCTTTAGGGGGAGCGTACGTGTGAGGGCGCGGGTTAGTGTTAGCGTACGGGTTAGGATTATGGGACGGGTGAGGGTCAGGCTTCGGGGAAGGGTTAGGGTTAGGGTTCGGGATAGGGTTAGGGTTAGAGGACGGGGACGGTTTAGGGTCCAGGTGAGGGCCCGACAACACTTTAGGGGGAGCGTACGTGTGAGGGCGCGGGTTAGTGTTAGCGTACGGGTTAGGTTTAGGGGACGGGTGAGGTTCAAGCTTCTGGGAAGGGTTAGGGTTAGGGTTCGGGCTAGGGTTAGGGTTAGGGGACGGGGACGGTTTCGGGTCCAGGTGAGGGTACGACAACGCTTTAGGGTGAGCATACGTGTGAGGGCGCGGGTTAGTGTTAGCGTACGGGTTAGGATTAGGGGACGGGTGAGAGTCAGGCTTCGGGGAAGGGTTAGGGTTAGGGTTCGGGCTAGGGTTAGGGTTAGGGGACGGGGACGGTTTAGGGTCCAGGTGAGGGTCCGACAACGCTTTAGGGGGAGTGTACGTGTGAGGGCGCGGGTTAGTGTTAGTGTACGGGTTAGGATTAGGGGATGGGTGAGGGTCAGGCTTCTGGGAAGGGTTAGGTTTAGGGTTCGGGCTAGGGTTAGGGTTAGGGGACGGGGACGGTTTAGGGTCCAGGTGAGGGTCCGACAACGCTTTAGGGGGAGCGTACGTGTGAGGGCGCGGGTTAGTGTTAGCGTACGGGTTAGGATTAGGGGACGGGTGAGGATCAGGCTTCGGGGAAGGGTTACGGTTAGGGTTCGGCCTAGGGATAGGGTTAGGGGACGGGAACGGTTTAGGGTCCATTTGAGGGTACGACAACGCTTTAGGGGGAGCGTACGTGTGAGGGCGCGGGTTAGTGTTAGCGTACGGGTTAGGATTAGGGGACTGGTGAGAGTCAGGCTTCGGGGAAGGGTTACGGTTAGGGTTCGGGCTAGGGTTAGGGTTAGGGGACGGGGACGGTTTAGGGTCCAGGTGAGGGTACGACAACACTTTAGGGGGAGCGTACGTGTGAGGGCGCGGTTTAGTGTTAGCGTACGTGTTAGGATTAGGGGACGGGTGAGGGTCAGGCTTCGGGGAAGGGTTACGGTTAGGGGTCGTGCTAGGGTTAGGGTTAGGGGACGGGGACGGTTTAGGGTCCAGGTGAGGGTCCGACAACGCCTTAGGGGGAGCGTACGTGTGAGGGCGCGGGTTAGTGTTAGCGTACGGGTTAGGATTAGGGGACGGGTGAGGGTCAGGCTTCTGGGAAGGGTTAGGGTTAGGGTTCGGGCTAGGGTTAGGGTTAGGTTTAGGGGACGGGGACGGTTTAGGGTCCAGGTGAGGGTACGACAACGCTTTAGGGGGAGCGTACGTGTGAGGGAGCGGGTTAGTGTTAGCATACGGGTTAGGATTAGGGGACGGGTGAGGGTCAGGCTTCGGGGAAGGGTTAGGGTTAGGATTCGGGCTAGGGTTAGGGTTAGGGGACGGGGACGGTTTAGGGTCCAGGTGAGGGTCCGACAACGCTTTTGGGGGAGCGTACGTGTGAGGGCGCGGGTTAGTGTTAGCGTACGGGTTAGGATTAGGGGATGGGTGAGGGTCAGGCTTCTGGGAAGGGTTAGGGTTAGGGTTCGGGCTAGGGTTAGGGTTAGGGGATGGGGACGGTTTAGGGTCCAGGTGAGGGTCCGACAACGCTTTAGGGGGAGCGTACGTGTGAGGGCGCGGGTTAGTGTTAGCGTACGGGTTAGGATTAGGGGACGGGTGAGGGTCAGGCTTCGGGGAAGGGTTAGGGTTAGGGTTCGGGCTAGGGTTAGGGTTCGGGACGGGGAGGATTTAGGGTCCAGGTTAGGGTACGACAACCCTTTAGGGGGAGCGTACGTGTGAGGGTGCGGGTTAGTGTTAGCGTACGGGTTAGGATTAGGGGACGGGTGAGGATCAGACTTCGGGGAAGGGTTAGGGTTAGGGTTCGGGCTAGGGTTAGGGTTAGGGGACGGGGACGGTTTAGGGTCCAGGTGAGGGTACGACAACACTTTAGGGGGAGCATACGTGTGAGGGCGCGGGTTAGTGTTAGCGTACGGGTTAGGATTAGGGGACGGGTGAGGATCAGACTTCGGGGAAGGGTTAGGGTTAGGGTTCGGGCTAGGGTTAGGGTTCGGGACGGGGAAGTTTTAGGGTCCAGGTGAGGGTACGACAACCCTTTAGGCGGAGCGTACGTGTGAGGGTGCGGGTTAGTGTTAGCGTACGGGTTAGGATTCGGGGACGGGTGAGGATCAGGCTTCGGGGAAGGGTTAGGGTTAGGGTTCGGGCTAGGGTTAGGGTTAGGGGACGGCGACGGTTTAGGGTCCAGGTGAGGGTATGACAACACTTTAGGGTGAGCGTACGTGTGAGGGCGCGGGTTAGTGTTAGCGTACGGGTTAGGATTAGGGGACGGGTGAGGGTCAGGCTTCGGGGAAGGGTTACGGTTAGGGTTCGGGCTAGGGTTAGGGTTAGGGGACGGGGACGGTTTAGGGTCCAGGTGAGGGTCCGACAACGCTTTAGGGGGAGCGTACGTGTGAGGGCGCGGGTTAGTGTTAGCGTACGGGTTAGGATTAGGGGACGTGTGAGGGTCAGGCTTCGGGGAAGGGTTAGGGTTAGGGTTCGGGCTAGGGTTAGGGTTAGGGGACGGGGAGGGTTTAGGGTCCAGGTGAGGGTACGACAACACTTTAGGGGGAGAGGACGTGTGAGGGCGCGGGTTAGTGTTAGCGTACGGGTTAGGATTAGGGGACGGGTGAGGGTCAGGCTTCGGGGAAGGGTTACGGTTAGGGTTCGGGCTAGGGTTAGGGTTAGGGGACGGGGACGGTTTAGGGTCCATTTGAGGGTACGACAACGCTTTAGGGGGAGCGTACGTGTGAGGGCGCGCGTTAGTGTTAGCGTACGGGTTAGGATTAGGGGACTGCTGAGGGTCAGGCTTCGGGGAAGGGTTACGGTTAGGGTTCGGGCTAGGGTTAGGGTTAGGGGACGGGGACGGTTTAGGGTCCAGGTGAGGGTACGACAACACTTTAGGGGGAGCGTACGTGTGAGGGCGCGGGTTAGTGTTAGCGTACGTGTTAGGATTAGGGGACGGGTGAGGGTCAGCCTTCAGGGAAGGGTTACGGTTAGTGTTCGGGCTAGGGTTAGGGTTAGGGGACGGGGACGGTTTAGGGTCCAGGTGAGGGTACGACAACGCTTTAGGGTGAGCGTACGTGTGAGGGAGCGGGTTAGTGTTAGCGTACGGGTTAGGATTAGGGGACGGGTGAGGGTCAGGCTTCGGGGAAGGGCTACGGTTAGGGTTCGGGCTAGGGTTAGGGTTAGGGGATGGGCACGGTTTAGGGTCCAGGTGAGGGTCCGACAACGCTTTAGGGGGAGCGTACGTGTGAGGGCCCGGGTTAGTGTTAGCGTACGGGTTAGGATTAGGGGATGGGTGAGGGTCAGGCTTCTGGGAAGGGTTAGGGTTAGGGTTCGGGCTAGGGTTAGGTTTAGGGGATGGGGACGGTTTAGGGTCCAGGTGAGGGTCCGACAACGCTTTAGGGGGAGCGTACGTGTGAGGGCGCGGGTTAGTTTTAGCGTACGGGTTAGGATTAGGGGACGGGTGAGGGTCAGGCTTCGGGGAAGGGTTAGGGTTAGGGTTCGGGCTAGGGTTAGGGTTCGGGACGGGGAGGGTTTAGGGTCCAGGTTAGGGTACGACAACGCTTTAGGGGGAGCGTACGTGTGAGGGTGCGGGTTAGTGTTAGCGTACGGATTAGGATTAGGGGACGGGTGAGGATCAGGCTTTGGGGAAGTGTTAGGGTTAGGGTTCGGGCTAGGGTTAGGGTTAGGGGACGGGGACGGTTTAGGGTCCAGGTGAGGGTACGACAACACTTTAGGGGGAGCGTATGTGTGAGGGCGCGGGTTAGTGTTAGCGTACGGGTTAGGACTAGGGGACGGGTGAGGGTCAGGCTTCTGGGAAGGGTTAGGGTTAGGGTTTGGCCTAGGGTTAGGGTTAGGGGACGGGGACGGTTTAGGGTCCAGGTGAGGGTACGACAACACTTTAGGGGGAGCGTACGTTTGAGGGCGCGGGTTATTGTTAGCGTACGGGTTAGGATTAGGGGATGGGTGAGGGTCAGGCTTCGGGGAAGGGTTAGGGTTAGGGTTCGGGCTAGGGTTAGAGTTAGGGGACGGGGACGCTTTAGGGTCCAGTTGAGAGTCCGACAACGCTTTAGGGGGAGCGTACGTGTGAGGGCGCGGGTTAGTGTTAGCGTACGGGTTAGGATTAGGAGACGGGTGAGGGTCAGGCTTCGGGGAAGGATTACGGTTAGGGTTCGGGCTAGGGTTAGGGTTAGGGGAAGGGGACGGTTTAGGGTCCAGGTGAGGGTACGACAACACTTTAGGGGGAGCGTACGTTTGAGGGCGTGGGTTAGTGTTAGCGGACGGGTTAGGATTAGGGGACGGGTGAGGGTCAGGCTTCGGGGAAGGTTTACGGTTAGGGTTCGGGCTAGGGTTAGGGTTAGGGGACGGGGACGGTTTAGGGTCCAGGTGAGGGTACGACAACACTTTAGGGGGAGCGTACGTGTGAGGGCGCGGGGTAGTGTTAGCGTACGGGTTAGGATTAGGGGACGGGTGAGGGTCAGGCTTCTGGGAAGGGTTAGGGTTAGGGTTCGGGCTAGGGTTAGGGTTAGGGGACGGGGACGGTTTAGGGTCCAGGTGCGGGTCCGACAACGCTTTAGGGGAAGCGTACGTGTGAGGGCGCGGGTTAGTGTTAGCGTACGGGTTAGGATTAGGGGACGGGTGAGGGTCAGGCTTCTGGGAAGTGTTAGTGTTAGGGTTCGGGCTAATGTTAGGGTTAGGGGACGGAGACGGTTTAGGGTCCAGGTGAGGGTCCGACTACGCTTTAGGGGGAGCGTACGTGTGAGGGCGCGGGTTAGTGTTACCGTACGGGTTAGGATTAGGGGACGGGTGAGGGTCAGGCTTCGGGGAAGTGTTAGGGTTAGGGTCCGGGCTAGGGTTAGGGTTCGGGACGGGGACGGTTTAGGGTCCAGGTGAGGGTACGACAAAACTTTAGGGGGAGCGTACGTGTGAGGGCGTGGGTTAGTGTTAGCGTACGGGTTAGGATTAGGGGATGGGTGAGGGTCAGGCTTCTGGGAAGGGTTAGGGTTAGGTTTCGGGCTAGGGTTAGGGTTAGGGGACGGGGACGGTTTAGGGTCCAGGTGAGGGTCCGACAACGCTTTAGGGGGAGCGTACGTGTGAGGGCGCGGGTTAGTGTTAGCGTACGGGTTAGGATTAGGGGACAGGTGAGGGTCAGGCTTCGGGGAAGGGTTAGGGTTAGGGTTTGGGCTAGGGTTAGGGTTCGGGACGGGGAGGGTTTAGGGTCCAGGTGAGGGTACGACAACCCTTTAGGGGGAGCGTACGTGTGAGGGTGCGGGTTAGTGTTAGCGTACGGGTAAGGATTAGGGGACGGGTGAGGATCAGGCTTCGGGGAAGGGTTAGGGTTAGGGTTCGGGCTAGGGTTAGGGTTAGGGGACGGGGACAGTTTAGGGTCCAGGTGAGGGTACGACAACACTTTAGGGGGAGCGTACGTGTGAGGGCGCGTGTTAGTGTTAGCGTACGGGTTAGGATTAGGGGACGGGTGAGGGTCAGGCTTCGGGGAAGGGTTAGGGTTAGGGTTCGGCCTAGGGTTAGGGTTAGGGGACGGGGACGGTTTAGGGTCCAGGTGAGGGTCCGACAACGCTTTAGGGGGAGCGTACGTGTGAGGGCGTGGGTTAGTGTTAGCGTACGGGTTAGGATTAGGGGATGGGTGAGGGTCAGGCTTCTGGGAAGGGTTAGGGTTAGGGTTCGGGCTAGGGTTAGGGTTAAGGGACGGGGACGGTTTAGGTTCCAGGTGAGGGTCCGACAACGCTTTAGGGGGAGCGTACGTGTGAGGGCGCGGGTTAGTGTTAGCGTACGGGTTAGGATTAGGGGACGGGTGAGGGTCAGGCTTCGGGGAAGGGTTAGGGGTAGGGTTCGGGCTAGGGTTAGGGTTCGGGATGGGGAGGGTTTAGGGTCCAGGTGAGGGTACGACAACCCTTTAGGGGGAGCGTACGTGTGAGGGTGCGGGTTAGTGTTAGCGTACGGGTTAGGATTAGGGGACGGGTGAGGATCAGGCTTCGGGGAAGGTTTAGGGTTAGGGTTCGGGCTAGGGTTAGGGTTAGGGGACGGGGACGGTTTAGGGTCCAGGTGAGGGTACGACAACACTTTAGGGGGAGCATACGTGTGAGGGCGCGGGTTAGTGTTAGCGTACGGGTTAGGATTAGGGGACGGGTGAGGGTCAGGCTTCGGGGAAGGGTTACGGTTAGGGTTCGGGCTAGGGTTACGGTTAGGGGACGGGGACGGTTTAGGGTCCAGGTGAGGGTCCGACAACGCTTTAGGGGGAGCGTACGTGTGAGGGCGCGGGTTAGTGTTAGCGTACGGGTTAGGATTAGGGGACGGGTGAGGGTCAGGCTTCTGGGAAGGGTTAGGGTTAGGGTTCGGGCTAGGGTTAGGGTTAGGGGACGGGGACGGTTTAGGGTCCAGGTTAGGGTACGACAACGCTTTAGGGTGAGCGTACGTGTGAGGGCGCGGGTTAGTGTTAGCGTACGGGTTAGGATTAGGGGACAGGTGAGGGTCAGGCTTCGGGGAAGGGTTAGGGTTAGGGTTCGGGCTAGGGTTACGGTTAGGGGACAGGGACGGTTTAGGGTCCAGGTGAGGGTACGACAACACTTTAGGGGGAGCGTACGTGTGAGGGCGCGGGTTAGTGTTAGCGTATGGGTGAGGATTAGGGGACGGGTGAGGGTCAGGCTTCGGGGAAGGGTTACGGTTAGGGTTCGGGCTAGGGTTAGGTTTAGGGGACGGGGACGGTTTAGGGTCCAGGTGAGGGTCCGACAACGCTTTAGGGGGAGCGTACGTGTGAGGGCGCGGGTTAGTGTTAGCGTACGGGTTAGGATTAAGGGATGGGTGAGGGTCACGCTTCTCTGAAGGGTTAGGGTTAGGGTTCGGGCTAGTGTTAGGGTTAGGGGACGGGGACGGTTTAGGGTCCAGGTGAGGGTACGACAACACTTTAGGGGGAGCGTACGTGTGAGGGTGCGGGTTAGTGTTAGCGTACGGGTTAGGATTAGGGGACGGGTGAGGATCAGGCTTCGGGGAAGGGTTAGGGTTAGGGTTCGGGCTAGGGTTAGGGTTAGGGGACGGGGACGGTTTAGGGTCCAGGTGAGGGTACGACAACACTTTAGGGGGAGCGTACGTGTGAGGGCGCGGGTTAGTGTTAGCGTACGGGTTAGGATTAGGGGACGGGTGAGGGTCAGGCTTCGGGGAAGGGTTAGGGTTAGGGTTCGGGCTAGGGTTAGGGTTTGGGACGGGGAGGGTTTAGGGTCCAGGTGAGGGTACGACAACCCTTTAGGGGGAGCGTACGTGTGAGGGTGCGGGTTAGTGTTAGCGTACGGGTTAGGATTAGGGGACGGGTGAGGATCAGGCTTCGGGGAAGGGTTAGGGTTAGGGTTCGGGCTAGGGTTAGGTTTAGGGGACGGGGACGCTTTAGGGTCCAGGTGAGGGTACGACAACACTTTAGGGGGAGCGTACGTGTGAGGGCGCGGGTTAGTGTTAGCGTACGGGTTAGGATTAGGGGACGGGTGAGGGTCAGGCTTCGGGGAAGTGTTAGGGTTAGGGTTCCGCCTAGGGTTAGGGTTAGGGGACGGGGACGGTTTAGTGTCCAGGTGAGGGTCCTACAACGCTCTAGGGGGAGCGTACGTGTGAGGGCGCGGGTTAGTGTTAGCGTACGGGTTAGGATTAGGGGATGGGTGAGGGTCAGGCTTCGGGGAAGGGTTAGGGTTAGGGTTCGGGCTAGGGTTAGGGTTAGGGGACGGGGACGGTTTAGGGTCCAGGTGAGGGTCCGACAACGCTTTAGGGGGAGCGTACGTGTGAGGGCGCGGGTTAGTGTTAGCGTACGGGTTAGGATTAGGGGACGGGTGAGGGTCAGGCTTCGGGGAAGGGTTAGGGTTAGGGTTCGGGCTAGGGTTAGGGTTCGGGACGGGGAGGGTTTAGGGTCCAGGTGAGGGTACGACAACCCTTTAGGGGGAGCGTACGTGTGAGGGTGCGGGTTAGTGTTAGCGTACGGGTTAGGATTAGGGGACGGGTGAGGATCAGGCTTCGGGGAAGGGTTAGGGTTAGGGTTCGGGCTAGGGTTAGGGTTAGGGGACGGGGACGGTTTAGGGTCCAGGTGAGGGTACGACAACACTTTAGCGGGAGCGTACGTGTGAGGGCGCGGGTTAGTGTTAGCGGACGGGTTAGGATTAGGGTACGGGTGAGGGTCAGGCTTCGGGGAAGGGTTACGGTTAGGGTTCGGGCTAGGGTTAGGGTTAGGGGACGGGGACGGTTTAGGTTCCAGGTGAGGGTCCGACAACGCTTTAGGGGGAGCGTACGTGTGAGGACGCGGGTTAGTGTTAGCGTACGGTTTAGGATTAGGGGACGGGTGAGGGTCAGGCTTCGGGGAAGGGTTAGGGTTATGGTTCGGGCTAGGGTTAGGGTTAGGGGACGGGGACGGTTTAGGGTCCAGGTGAGGGTCCGACAACGCTTTAGGGGGAGCATACGTGTGAGGGCGCGGGTTAGTGTTACCGTACGGGTTAGGATTAGGGGACGGGTGAGGGTCAGGCTTCGGGGAAGGGTTACGGTTAGGGTTCGGGCTAGGGTTAGGGTTAGGGGACGGGGACTGTTTAGGGTCCAGGTGAGGGTACGACAACACTTTAGGGGGAGAGTACGTGTGAGGGCGCGGGTTAGTGTTAGGGTACGGGTTAGGATTAGGGGACGGGTGAGGGTCAGGCTTCGGGGAAGGGTTAGGGTTAGGGTTCGGGCTAGGGTTAGGGTTAGGGACGGCGACGGTTTAGGGTCCAGGTGAGGGTACGACAACGCTTTAGGATGAGCGTACGTGTGAGGGCGCAGGTTAGTGTTAGCGTACGGGTTAGGATTAGGGGACGGGTGAGGGTCAGGCTTCGGGGAAGTGTTAGGGTTAGGGTTTGGGCTAGGGTTAGGGTTAGGGGACGGGGACGGTTTAGGGTCCAGGTGAGGGTCCGACAACGCTTTAGGGGGAGCGTACGTGTGAGGGCGCGGGTTAGTGTTAGCGTACGGGTTAGGATTAGGGGACGGGTGAGGGTCAGGCTTCGGGGAAGGGTTAGGGTTAGGGTTCGGGCTAGGGTTAGGGTTCGGGACGGGGAGGGTTTAGGGTCCAGGTGAGGGTACGACAACACTTTAGGGGGAGCGTACGTGTGAGGGTGCGGGTTAGTGTTAGCGTACGGGTTAGGATTAGGGGACGGGTGAGGATCAGGCTTCGGTGAAGGGTTAGGGTTAGGGTTCGGGCTAGGGTTAGGGTTAGGGGACGGGGACGGTTTAGGGTCCAGGTGAGGGTACGACAACACTTTAGGGGGAGCGTACGTGTGAGGGCGCGTGTTAGTGTTAGCGTACGGGTTAGGATTAGGGGACGGGTGAGGGTCAGGCTTCGGGGAAGGGTTAGGGTTAGGGTTTGGCCTAGGGTTAGGGTTAGGGGACGGGGACGGTTTAGGGTCCAGGTGAGGGTCCGACAACGCTTTAGGGGGAGCGTACGTGTGAGGGCGTGGGTTAGTGTTAGCGTACGGGTTAGGATTAGGGGATGGGTGAGGGTCAGGCTTCTGGGAAGGGTTAGGGTTAGGGTTCGGGCTAGGGTTAGGGTTAGGGGACGGGGACGGTTTAGGTTCCAGGTGAGGGTCCGACAACGCTTTAGGGGGAGCGTACGTGTGAGGACGCGGGTTAGTGTTAGCGTACGGTTTAGGATTAGGGGACGGGTGAGGGTCAGGCTTCGGGGAAGGTTTAGGGTTATGGTTCGGGCTAGGGTTAGGGTTAGGCGACGGGGACGGTTTAGGGTCCAGGTGAGGGTCCGACAACGCTTTAGGGGGAGCGTACGTGTGAGGGCGCGGGTTAGTGTTAGCGTACGGGTTAGGATTAGGGGACGGGTGAGGGTCAGGCTTCGGGGAAGGGTTACGGTTAGGGTTCGGGCTAGGGTTAGGGTTAGGGGACGGGGACGGTTTAGGGTCCAGGTGAGGGTACGACAACACTTTAGGGGGAGAGTACGTGTGAGGGCGCGGGTTAGTGTTAGGGTACGGGTTAGGATTAGGGGACGGGTGAGGGTCAGGCTTCGGGGAAGGGTTAGGGTTAGGGTTCGGGCTAGGGTTAGGGTTAGGGACGGCGACGGTTTAGGGTCCAGGTGAGGGTACGACAACGCTTTAGGATGAGCGTACGTGTGAGGGCGCAGGTTAGTGTTAGCGTACGGGTTAGGATTAGGGGACGGGTGAGGGTCAGGCTTCGGGGAAGTGTTAGGGTTAGGGTTTGGGCTAGGGTTAGGGTTAGGGGACGGGGACGGTTTAGGGTCCAGGTGAGGGTCCGACAACGCTTTAGGGGGAGCGTACGTGTGAGGGCGCGGGTTAGTGTTAGCGTACGGGTTAGGATTAGGGGACGGGTGAGGGTCAGGCTTCGGGGAAGGGTTAGGGTTAGGGTTCGGGCTAGGGTTAGGGTTCGGGACGGGGAGGGTTTAGGGTCCAGGTGAGGGTACGACAACACTTTAGGGGGAGCGTACGTGTGAGGGTGCGGGTTAGTGTTAGCGTACGGGTTAGGATTAGGGGACGGGTGAGGATCAGGCTTCGGTGAAGGGTTAGGGTTAGGGTTCGGGCTAGGGTTAGGGTTAGGGGACGGGGACGGTTTAGGGTCCAGGTGAGGGTACGACAACACTTTAGGGGGAGCGTACGTGTGAGGGCGCGTGTTAGTGTTAGCGTACGGGTTAGGATTAGGGGACGGGTGAGGGTCAGGCTTCGGGGAAGGGTTAGGGTTAGGGTTTGGCCTAGGGTTAGGGTTAGGGGACGGGGACGGTTTAGGGTCCAGGTGAGGGTCCGACAACGCTTTAGGGGGAGCGTACGTGTGAGGGCGTGGGTTAGTGTTAGCGTACGGGTTAGGATTAGGGGATGGGTGAGGGTCAGGCTTCTGGGAAGGGTTAGGGTTAGGGTTCGGGCTAGGGTTAGGGTTAGGGGACGGGAACGGTTTAGGGTCCAGGTGAGGGTCCGACAACGCTTTAGGGGGAGCGTACGTGTGAGGGCGCGGGTTAGTGTTAGCGTACGGGTTAGGATTAGGGGACGGGTGAGTGTCAGGCTTCGGGGAAGGGTTAGGGGTAGGGTTCGGGCTAGGGTTAGGGTTCGGGATGGGGAGGGTTTAGGGTCCAGGTGAGGGTACGAAAACCCTTTAGGGGGAGCGTACGTGTGAGGGTGCGGGTTAGTGTTAGCGTACGGGTTAGGATTAGGGGACGGGTGAGGATCAGGCTTCGGGGAAGGGTTAGGGTTAGGGTTCGGGCTAGGGTTAGGGTTAGGGGACGGGGACGGTTTAGGGTCCAGGTGAGGGTACGACAACACTTTAGGGGGAGCGTACGTGTGAGGGCGCGGGTTAGTGTTAGCGTACGGGTTAGGATTAGGGGACGGGTGAGGGTCAGGCTTCGGGGAAGGGTTACGGTTAGGGTTCGGGCTAGGGTTAGGGTTAGGGGACGGGGACGGTTTAGGGTCCAGGTGAGGGTCCGACAACGCTTTAGGGGGAGCGTACGTGTGAGCGCGCGGGTTAGTGTTAGCGTACGGGTTAGGATTAGGGGACGGGTGAGGGTCAGGCTTCTGGGAAGGGTTAGGGTTAGGGTTCGGGCTAGGGTTAGGGTTAGGGGACGGGGACGGTTTAGGGTCCAGGTTAGGGTACGACAACGCTTTAGGGTGAGCGTACGTTTGAGGGCGCGGGTTAGTGTTAGCGTACGGGTTAGGATTAGGGGACGGGTGAGGGTCAGGCTTCGGGGAAGGGTTAGGGTTAGGGTTCGGGCTAGGGTTACGGTTAGGGGACGGGGACGGTTTAGGGTCCAGGTGAGGGTACGACAACACTTTAGGGGGAGCGTACGTGTGAGGTCGCGGGTTAGTGTTAGCGTACGGGTTAGGATTAGGGGACGGGTGAGGGTCAGGCTTCGGGGAAGGGTTACGGTTAGGGTTCGGGCTAGGGTTAGGGTTAGGGGACGGGGACGGTTTAGGGTCCAGGTGAGGGTCCGACAACGCTTTAGGGGGAGCGTACGTGTGAGGGCGCGGGATAGTGTTAGCGTACGGGTTAGGATTAGGGGACGGGTGAGGGTCAGGCTTCTTGGAAGGGTTAGGGTTAGGGTTCGGGCTAGGGTTAGGGTTAGGGGACGGGGACGGTTTAGGGTCCAGGTGAGGGTACGACAACACTTTAGGGGGAGCGTACGTGTGAGGGTGCGGGTTAGTGTTAGCGTACGGGTTAGGATTAGGGGACGGGTGACCGTCAGGCTTCGGGGAAGGGTTAGGGTTAGGGTTCGGGCTAGGGTTAGGGTTAGGGGACGGGGACGGTTTAGGGTCCAGGTGAGGGTACGACAACACTTTAGGGGGAGCGTACGTGTGAGGGCGCGGGTTAGTGTTAGCGTACGGGTTAGGATTAGGGGACGGGTGAGGGTCAGGCTTCGGGGAAGTGTTAGGGTTAGGGTTCGGGCTACGGTTAGGGTTCGGGACGGGGAGGGTTTAGGGTCCAGGTGAGGGTACGACAACCCTTTAGGGGGAGCGTACGTGTGAGGGTGCGGGTTAGTGTTAGCGTACGGGTTAGGATTAGGGGACGGGTGAGTATCAGGCTTCGGGGAAGGGTTAGGGTTAGGGTTCGGGCTAGGGTTAGGGTTAGGGGACGGGGACGCTTTAGGGTCCAGGTGAGGGTACGACAACACTTTAGGGGGAGCGTACGTGTGAGGGCGCGGGTTAGTGTTAGCGTACGGGTTAGGATTAGGGGACGGGTGAGGGTCAGGCTTCGGGGAAGTGTTAGGGTTAGGGTTCCGCCTAGGGTTAGGGTTAGGGGACGGGGACGGTTTAGGGTCCAGGTGAGGGTCCGACAACGCTTTAGGGGGAGCGTACGTGTGAGGGCGCGGGTTAGTGTTAGCGTACGGGTTAGGATTAGGGGATGGGTGAGGGTCAGGCTTCTGGGAAGGGTTAGGGTTAGGGTTCGGGCTAGGGTTAGGGTTAGGGGACGGGGACGGTTTAGGGTCCAGGTGAGGGTCCGACAACGCTTTAGGGGGAGCGTACGTGTGAGGGCGCGGGTTAGTGTTAGCGTACGGGTTAGGATTAGGGGACGGGTGAGGGTCAGGCTTTGGGGAAGGGTTAGGGTTAGGGTTCGGGCTAGGGTTAGGGTTCGGGACGGGGAGGGTTTAGGGTCCAGGTGAGGGTACGACAACCCTTTAGGGGGAGCGTACGTGTGAGGGTGCGGGTTAGTGTTAGCGTACGGGTTAGGATTAGGGGACGGGTGAGGATCAGGCTTCGGGGAAGGGTTAGGGTTAGGGTTCGGGCTAGGGTTAGGGTTAGGGGACGGGGACGGTTTAGGGTCCAGGTGAGGGTACGACCACACTTTAGGGGGAGCGTACGTGTGAGGGCGCGGGTTAGTGTTAGCGTACGGGTTAGGATTAGGGGACGGGTGAGGGTCAGGCTTCGGGGAAGGGTTACGGTTAGGGTTCGGGCTAGGGTTAGGGTTAGGGGACGGGGACGGTTTAGGTTCCAGGTGAGGGTCCGACAACGCTTTAGGGGGAGCGTACGTGTGAGGGCGCGGGTTAGTGTTAGCGTACGGTTTAGGATTAGGGGACGGGTGAGGGTCAGGCTTCGGGGAAGGGTTGGGTTATGGTTCGGGCTAGGGTTAGGGTTAGGGGACGGGGACGGTTTAGGGTCCAGGTGAGGGTACGACAACACTTTAGGGGGAGCGTACGTGTGAGGGCGCGGGTTAGTGTTAGCGTACGGGTTAGGATTAGGAGACGAGTGAGGGTCACGCTTCGGGGAAGGGTTAGGGTTAGGGTTCGGGCTAGGGTTAGGGTTAGGGGACGGGCACGGTTTAGGGTTCAGGTGAGGGTACGACAACGCTTTAGGGTGAACGTATGTGTGAGGGCGCGGGTTAGTGTTAGCGTACGGGTTAGGATTAGGGGACGGGTGAGGGTCAGGCTTCGGGGAAGGGTTAGGGTTAGGGTTCGGGTTAGGGTTAGGGTTAGGGGACGGGGACGGTTTAGAGTCCAGGTGAGGGTCCGACAACGCTTTAGGGGGAGCGTACGTGTGAGGGCGCGGGTTAGTGTTAGCGTACGGGTTAGGATTAGGGGATGGGTGAGGGTCAGGCTACTGGGAAGGTTTAGGGTTAGGGTTCGGGCTAGGGTTAGGGTTAGGGGACGGGGACGGTTTAGGGTCCAGGTGAGGGTCCGACAACGCTTTAGGGGGAGCGTACGTGTGAGGGCGCGGGTTAGTGTTAGCGTACGGGTTAGGATTAGGGGATGGGTGAGGGTCAGGCTTCTGGGACGGGTTAGTGTTAGGGTTCGGGCTAGGGTTAGGGTTAGGGGACGGGGACGGTTTAGGGTCCAGGTGAGGGTCCGACAACGCTTTAGTGGGAGCGTACGTGTGAGGGCGCGGGTTAGTGTTAGCGTACGGGTTAGGATTAGGGGACGAGTGAGGGTCACGCTTCGGGGAAGGGTTAGGGTTAGGGTTCGGTCTAGGGTTAGGGTTCGGGACGGGGAGGGTTTAGGGTCCAGGTGAGGGTACGACAACCCTTTAGGGGGAGCGTACGTGTGAGGGTGCGGGTTAGTGTTAGCGTACGGGTTAGGATTAGGGGACGGGTGAGGATCAGGCTTCGGGGAAGGGTTAGGGTTAGGGTTCGGGCTAGGGTTAGGGTTAGGGGACGGGGACGGTTTAGGGTCCAGGTGAGGGTACGACAACACTTTAGGGGGAGCGTACGTGTGAGGGTGCGGGTTAGTGTTAGCGTACGGGTTAGGATTAGGGGACGGGTGAGGGTCAGGCTTCGGGGAAGGGTTACGGTTAGGGTTCGGGCTAGGGTTAGGGTTAGGGGACGGGGACGGTTTAGGGTCCAGGTGAGGGTCCGACAACGCTTTAGGGGGAGCGTACGTGTGAGGGCGCGGGTTAGTGTTAGCGTACGGGTTAGGATTAGGGGATGGGTGAGGGTCAGGCTTCGGGAAGGGTTAGGGTTAGGGTTCGGGCTAGGGTTAGGGTTAGGGGACGGGGACGGTTTAGGGTCCAGGTGAGGGTACGACAACACTTTAGGGGGAGCGTACGTGTGAGGGCACGGGTTAGTGTTAGCGTACGGGTTAGGATTAGGGGACGGGTGAGGGTCAGGCTTCGGGGAAGGGTTAGGGTTAGGGTTCGGCCTAGGGTTAGGGTTAGGGGACGGGGACGGTTTAGGGTCCAGGTGAGGGTACGACAACACTTTAGGGGGAGCGTACGTGTGAGGGCACGGGGTAGTGTTAGCGTACGGGTTAGGATTAGGGGATGGGTGAGGGTCAGGCCTCTGGGAAATGTTAGGGTTAGGGTTCGGGCTAGGGTTAGGGTTAGGGGAAGGGGACGGTTTAGGGTCCAGGTGAGGGTCCGACAACGCTTTAGGGGGAGCGTACGTGTGAGGGCGCGGGTTAGTGTTAGCGTACGGGTTAGGATTAGGGGACGGGTGAGGGTCAGGCTTCGGGGAAGGGTTAGGGTTAGGGTTCGGGCTAGGGTTAGGGTTCGGGACGGGGAGGGTTTAGGGTCCAGGTGAGGGTACGACAACCCTTTAGGGGGAGCGTACGTGTGAGGGTGCGGGTTAGTGTTAGCGTACGGGTTAGGATTAGGGGACGGGTGAGGGTTAGGCTTCGGGGAAGGGTTACGGTTAGGGTTCGGGCTAGGGTTAGGGTTAGGGGACGGGGACGGTTTAGGGTCCAGGTGAGGGTCTGACAACTCTTTAGGGGGAGCGTACGTGTGAGGGCGCGGGTTAGTGTTAGCGTACGGGTTAGGATTAGGGGACGGGTGAGGGTCAGGCTTCGGGGAAGGGTTACGGTTAGGGTTCGGGCTAGGGTTAGGGTTAGGGGACGGGGACGGTTTAGGGTCCAGGTGAGGGTACGACAACACTTTAGGGGGAGAGTACGTGTGAGGGCGCGGGTTAGTGTTAGCGTACGGGTTAGGATTAGGGGACGGGTGAGGGTCAGGCTTCGGGGAAGGGTTAGGGTTAGGGTTCGGGCTAGGGTTAGGGTTAGGGACGGGGACGGTTTAGGGTCCAGGTGAGGGTACGACAACGCTTTAGGGTGAGCGTACGTGTGAGGGCGCGGGTTAGTGTTAGCGTACGGGTTAGGATTAGGGGACGGGTGAGGGTCAGGCTTCGGGGAAGGGTTAGGGTTAGGGTTCGGGCTAGGGTTAGGGTTAGGGGACGGGGACGGTTTAGGGTCCAGGTGAGGGTCCGACAACGCTTTAGGGGGAGCGTACGTGTGAGGGCGCGGGTTAGTGTTAGCGTACGGGTTAGGATTAGGGGATGGGTGAGGGTTAGGCTTCTGGGACGGGTTAGTGTTAGGGTTCGGGCTAGGGTTAGGGTTAGGGGACGGGGACGGTTTAGGGTCCAGGTGAGGGTCCGACAACGCTTTAGTGGGAGCGTACGTGTGAGGGCGCGGGTTAGTGTTAGCGTACGGGTTAGGATTAGGGGACGGGTGAGGGTCACGCTTCGGGGAAGGGTTAGGGTTAGGGTTCGGTCTAGGGTTAGGGTTCGGGACGGGGAGGGTTTAGGGTCCAGGTGAGGGTACGTCAACACTTTAGGGGGAGCGTACGTGTGAGGGTGCGGGTTAGTGTTAGCGTACGGGTTAGGATTAGGGGACGGGTGAGGATCAGGCTTCGGGGAAGGGTTAGGGTTAGGGTTCGGGCTAGGGTTAGGGTTAGGGGACGGGGACGGTTTAGGGTCCAGGTGAGGGTACGACAACACTTTAGGGGGAGCGTACGTGTGAGGGTGCAGGTTAGTGTTAGCGTACGGGTTAGGATTAGGGGACGGGTGAGGGTCAGGCTTCGGGGAAGGGTTACGGTTAGGGTTCGGGCTAGGGTTAGGGTTAGGGGACGGGGACGGTTTAGGGTCCAGGTGAGGGTCCGACAACGCTTTAGGGGGAGCGTACGTGTGAGGGCGTGGGTTAGTGTTAGCGTACGGGTTAGGATTAGGGGATGGGTGAGGGTCAGGCTTCGGGAAGGGTTAGGGTTAGGGTTCGGGCTAGGGTTAGGGTTAGGGGACGGGGACGGTTTAGGGTCCAGGTGAGGGTACGACAACACTTTAGGGGGAGCGTACGTGTGAGGGCGCGGGTTAGTGTTAGCGTACGGGTTAGGATTAGGGGACGGGTGAGGGTCAGGCTTCGGGGAAGGGTTAGGGTTAGGGTTCGGCCTAGGGTTAGGGTTAGGGGACGGGGACGGTTTAGGGTCCAGGTGAGGGTACGACAACGCTTTAGGGTGAGCGTACGTGTGAGGGCGCGGGTTAGTGTTAGCGTACGGGTTAGGATTAGGGGACGGGTGAGGGTCAGGCTTCGGGGAAGGGTTAGGTTTAGGGTTCGGGCTAGGGTTAGGGTTAGGGGACGGGGACGGTTTAGGGTCCAGGTGAGGGTCCGACAACGCTTTAGGGGGAGCGTACGTGTGAGGGCGCGGGTTAGTGTTAGCGTACGTGTTAGGATTAGGGGACGGGTGAGGGTCAGGCTTCTGGGAAGGGTTAGGGTTAGGGTTCGGGCTAGGGTTAGGGTTAGGGGACGGGGACGGTTTAGGGTCCAGGTGAGGGTCCGACAACGCTTTAGGGGGAGCGTACGTGTGAGGGCGCGGGTTAGTGTTAGCGTACGGGTTAGGATTAGGGGACGGGTGAGGATCAGGCTTCGGGGTAGGGTTAGGGTTAGGGTTCGGGCTAGGGTTAGGGTTCGGGACGGGAAGGGTTTAGGGTCCAGGTGAGGGTACGACAACCCTTTAGGGGGAGCGTACGTGTGAGGGTGCGGGTTAGTGTTAGCGTACGGGTTAGGATTAGGGGACGGGTGAGGATCAGGCTTCGGGGAAGGGTTAGGGTTAGGGTTCGGGCTAGGGTTAGGGTTAGGGGACGGGGACGGTTTAGGGTCCAGGTGAGGGTACGACAACACTTTAGGGGGAGCGTACGTGTGAGGGCGCGGGTTAGTGTTAGCGTACGGGTTAGGATTAGGGGACGGGTGAGGATCAGGCTTCGGGGAAGGGTTAGGGTTAGGGTTCGGGCTAGGGTTAGGGTTAGGGCTAGGGTTAGGGTTAGGGGACGGGGACGGTTTTGGGTCCAGGTGAGGGTCCGACAACGCTTTAGGGGTAGCGTACGTATGAGGGCGCAGGTTAGTGTTAGCGTACGGGTTAGGATTAGGGGATGGGTGAGGGTCAGGCTTCTGGGAAGGGTTAGGGTTAGGGTTCGGGCTAGGGTTAGGGTTAGGGGACGGGAAAGGTTTAGGGTCCAGGTGAGGGTCCGACAACGCTTTAGGGGGAGCGTACGTGTGAGGGCGCGGGTAAGTGTTAGCATACGGGTTAGGATTAGGGGACGGGTGAGGGTCAGGCTTCGGGGAAGGGTTACGGTTAGGGTTCGGGCTAGGGTTAGGGTTAGGGGACGGGGACGGTTTAGGGTCCAGGTGAGGGTCCGACAACGCTTTAGTGGGAGCGTACGTGTGAGGGCGCGGGTTAGTGTTAGCGTACGGGTTAGGATTAGGGGACGAGTGAGGGTCACGCTTCGGGGAAGGGTTAGGGTTAGGGTTCGGTCTAGGGTTAGGGTTCGGGACGGGGAGGGTTTAGGGTCCAGGTGAGGGTACGACAACCCTTTAGGGGGAGCGTACGTGTGAGGGTGCGGGTTAGTGTTAGCGTACGGGTTAGGATTAGGGGACGGGTGAGGATCAGGCTTCGGGGAAGGGTTAGGGTTAGGGTTCGGGCTAGGGTTAGGGTTAGGGGACGGGGACGGTTTAGGGTCCAGGTGAGGGTACGACAACACTTTAGGGGGAGCGTACGTGTGAGGGTGCGGGTTAGTGTTAGCGTACGGGTTAGGATTAGGGGACGGGTGAGGGTCAGGCTTCGGGGAAGGGTTACGGTTAGGGTTCGGGCTAGGGTTAGGGTTAGGGGACGGGGACGGTTTAGGGTCCAGGTGAGGGTCCGACAACGCTTTAGGGGGAGCGTACGTGTGAGGGCGCGGGTTAGTGTTAGCGTACGGGTTAGGATTAGGGGATGGGTGAGGGTTAGGCTTCTGGGACGGGTTAGTGTTAGGGTTCGGGCTAGGGTTAGGGTTAGGGGACGGGGACGGTTTAGGGTCCAGGTGAGGGTCCGACAACGCTTTAGTGGGAGCGTACGTGTGAGGGCGCGGGTTAGTGTTAGCGTACGGGTTAGGATTAGGGGACGGGTGAGGGTCACGCTTCGGGGAAGGGTTAGGGTTAGGGTTCGGTCTAGGGTTAGGGTTCGGGACGGGGAGGGTTTAGGGTCCAGGTGAGGGTACGTCAACACTTTAGGGGGAGCGTACGTGTGAGGGTGCGGGTTAGTGTTAGCGTACGGGTTAGGATTAGGGGACGGGTGAGGATCAGGCTTCGGGGAAGGGTTAGGGTTAGGGTTCGGGCTAGGGTTAGGGTTAGGGGACGGGGACGGTTTAGGGTCCAGGTGAGGGTACGACAACACTTTAGGGGGAGCGTACGTGTGAGGGTGCAGGTTAGTGTTAGCGTACGGGTTAGGATTAGGGGACGGGTGAGGGTCAGGCTTCGGGGAAGGGTTACGGTTAGGGTTCGGGCTAGGGTTAGGGTTAGGGGACGGGGACGGTTTAGGGTCCAGGTGAGGGTCCGACAACGCTTTAGGGGGAGCGTACGTGTGAGGGCGTGGGTTAGTGTTAGCGTACGGGTTAGGATTAGGGGATGGGTGAGGGTCAGGCTTCGGGAAGGGTTAGGGTTAGGGTTCGGGCTAGGGTTAGGGTTAGGGGACGGGGACGGTTTAGGGTCCAGGTGAGGGTACGACAACACTTTAGGGGGAGCGTACGTGTGAGGGCGCGGGTTAGTGTTAGCGTACGGGTTAGGATTAGGGGACGGGTGAGGGTCAGGCTTCGGGGAAGGGTTAGGGTTAGGGTTCGGCCTAGGGTTAGGGTTAGGGGACGGGGACGGTTTAGGGTCCAGGTGAGGGTACGACAACGCTTTAGGGTGAGCGTACGTGTGAGGGCGCGGGTTAGTGTTAGCGTACGGGTTAGGATTAGGGGACGGGTGAGGGTCAGGCTTCGGGGAAGGGTTAGGTTTAGGGTTCGGGCTAGGGTTAGGGTTAGGGGACGGGGACGGTTTAGGGTCCAGGTGAGGGTCCGACAACGCTTTAGGGGGAGCGTACGTGTGAGGGCGCGGGTTAGTGTTAGCGTACGTGTTAGGATTAGGGGACGGGTGAGGGTCAGGCTTCTGGGAAGGGTTAGGGTTAGGGTTCGGGCTAGGGTTAGGGTTAGGGGACGGGGACGGTTTAGGGTCCAGGTGAGGGTCCGACAACGCTTTAGGGGGAGCGTACGTGTGAGGGCGCGGGTTAGTGTTAGCGTACGGGTTAGGATTAGGGGACGGGTGAGGATCAGGCTTCGGGGTAGGGTTAGGGTTAGGGTTCGGGCTAGGGTTAGGGTTCGGGACGGGAAGGGTTTAGGGTCCAGGTGAGGGTACGACAACCCTTTAGGGGGAGCGTACGTGTGAGGGTGCGGGTTAGTGTTAGCGTACGGGTTAGGATTAGGGGACGGGTGAGGATCAGGCTTCGGGGAAGGGTTAGGGTTAGGGTTCGGGCTAGGGTTAGGGTTAGGGGACGGGGACGGTTTAGGGTCCAGGTGAGGGTACGACAACACTTTAGGGGGAGCGTACGTGTGAGGGCGCGGGTTAGTGTTAGCGTACGGGTTAGGATTAGGGGACGGGTGAGGATCAGGCTTCGGGGAAGGGTTAGGGTTAGGGTTCGGGCTAGGGTTAGGGTTAGGGCTAGGGTTAGGGTTAGGGGACGGGGACGGTTTTGGGTCCAGGTGAGGGTCCGACAACGCTTTAGGGGTAGCGTACGTATGAGGGCGCAGGTTAGTGTTAGCGTACGGGTTAGGATTAGGGGATGGGTGAGGGTCAGGCTTCTGGGAAGGGTTAGGGTTAGGGTTCGGGCTAGGGTTAGGGTTAGGGGACGGGAAAGGTTTAGGGTCCAGGTGAGGGTCCGACAACGCTTTAGGGGGAGCGTACGTGTGAGGGCGCGGGTAAGTGTTAGCATACGGGTTAGGATTAGGGGACGGGTGAGGGTCAGGCTTCGGGGAAGGGTTACGGTTAGGGTTCGGGCTAGGGTTAGGGTTAGGGGACGGGGACGGTTTAGGGTCCAGGTGACAGTACGACAACACTTTAGGGGGAGAGTACGTGTGAGAGCGCGGATTAGTGTTAGCGTATGGGTTAGGATTAGGGGACGGGTGAGGGTCAGGCTTCGGGGAAGGGTTACGGTTAGGGTTCGGGCTCGGGTTAGGGTTAGGGGACGGGGACGGTTTAGGGTCCATTTGAGGGTACGACAACGCTTTAGGGGGAGCGTACGTGTGAGGGCGCGGGTTAGTGTTAGCGTACGGGTTAGGATTAGGGGACTGGTGAGGGTCAGGCTTCGGGGAAGGGTTACGGTTAGGGTTCGGGCTAGGGTTAGGGTTAGGGGACGGGGACGGTTTGGGGTCCAGGGTGAGGGTACGACAACGCTTTAGGGTGAGCGTACGTGTGAGGGCGCGGGTTAGTGTTAGCGTACGGGTTAGGATTAGGGGACGGGTGAGGGTCAGGCTTCGGGGAAGGGTTAGGGTTTGGGTTCGGGCTAGGGTTAGGGATAGGGGACGGGGACGGTTTAGGGTCCAGGTGAGGGTCCAACAACGCTTTAGGGGGAGCGTACGTGTGAGGGCGCGGGTTAGTGTTAGCGTACGGGTTAGGATTAGGGGATGGGTGAGGGTCAGGCTTCTGGGAAGGGTTAGGGTTAGGGTTCGGGCTAGGGTTAGGGTTAGGGGACGGGGACGGTTTAGGGTCCAGGTGAGGGTCCGACAACGCTTTAGGGGGAGCGTACGTGTGAGGGCGCGGGTTAGTGTTAACGTACGGTTTAGGATTAGGGGACGGGTGAGGGTCAGGCATCGGGGAAGGGTTACGGTTAGGGTTCGGGTTAGGGTTAGGGTTAGGGGACGGGGACGGCTTAGGGTCCAGGTGAGGGTACGACAACACTTTAGGGGGAGAGTACGTGTGAGGGCGTGGGTTAGTGTTAGCGTACGGGTTAGGATTAGGGGACGGGTGAGGGTCAGGCTTCGGGGAAGGGTTACGGTTAGGGTTCGGGCTAGGGTTAGGGTTAGGGGATGGGGACGGTTTAGGGTCCATTTGAGGGTACGACAACACTTTAGGTGGAGCGTACGTGTGAGGGCGCGGGTTAGTGTTACCGTACGGGTTAGGATTAGGGGACTGGTGAGGGTCAGGCTTCGGGGAAGAGTTACGGTTAGGGTTCGGGCTAGGGTTAGGGTTAGGGGACGGGGACGGTTTAGGTTCCAAGTGAGGGTACGACAACACTTTAGGGGGAGCGTACGTGTGAGGGCGCGGGTTAGTGTTAGCGTACGGGTTAGGATTAGGGGACGGGTGAGGGTCAGGCTTCGGGGAAGGGTTAGGGTTAGGGTTCGGGCTAGGGTTAGGGTTAGGGGACGGGGACGGTTTAGGGTCCAGTTGAGGGTACGACAACGCTTTAGGGGGAGCGTACGTGTGAGGGCGCGGGTTAGTGTTAGAGTACGGGTTAGGATTAGGGGACGGGTGAGGGTCAGGCTTCGGGGAAGGGTTACGGTTAGGGATCGTGCTAGGGTTAGGGTTACGGGACGGGGACGGTTTAGGGTCCAGGTGAGGGTACGACAACACTTTAGGGGGAGCGTACGTGTGAGGGCGTGGGTTAGTGTTAGCGTACGGGTTAGGATTAGGGGACGGGTGATTGTCAGGCTTCGGGGGAGGGTTACGGTTAGGGTTCGGGCTAGGGTTAGGGTTAGGGGACGGGGACGGTTTAGGGTCCATTTGAGGGTACGACAACGCTTTAGGGGGAGCGTACGTGTGAGGGCGCGGGTTAGTGTTAGCGTACGGGTTAGGATTAGGGGACTGGTGAGGGTCAGGCTTCGGGGAAGGGTTACGGTTAGGGTTAGGGCTAGGGTTAGGGTTAGGGGACGGGGACGGTTTAGGGTCCAGGTGAGGGTCCAACAACGCTTTAGGGGGAGCGTATGTGTGAGGGCGCGGGTTAGTGTTAGCGTACGGGTTAGGATTAGGGGATGGGTGAGGGTTAGGCTTCTGGGAAGGGTTAGGGTTAGGGTTCGGGCTAGGGTTAGAGTTAGGGGACGGGGACGGTTTAGGGTCCAGGTGAGGGTCCGACAACGCTTTAGGGGGAGCGTACGTGTGAGGGCGCGGGTTAGTGTTAGCGTACGGGTTAGGATTAGGGGACGGGTGAGGGTCAGGCTTCGGGGAAGGGTTACGGTTAGGGTTCGGGCTAGGGTTAGGGTTAGGGGACGGGGACGGTTTAGGGTCCAGGTGAGGGTACGACAACACTTTAGGGGGAGAGTACGTGTGAGGGCGCGGGTTAGTGTTAGCGTACGGGTTAGGATTAGGGGACGGGTGAGGGTCAGGCTTCGGGGAAGGGTTACGGTTAGGGTTCGGGCTAGGGTTAGGGTTAGGGGACGGGGACGGTTTAGGGTCCATTTGAGGGTACGACAACACTTTAGGGGGAGCGTACGTGTGAGGGCGCGGGTTAGTGTTAGCGTACGTGTTAGGATTAGGGGACGGGTGAGGGTCAGGCTTCGGGGAAGGTTTACGGTTAGGGTTCGGGCTAGGGTTAGGGTTAGGGGACGGGGACGGTTTAGGGTCCAGGTGAGGGTACGACAAAACTTTAGGGGGAGCGTACGTGTGAAGGCGCGGGTTAGTGTTAGCGTACGGTTTAGGATTAGGGGACGGGTGAGGGTCAGGCTTCGGGGAAGGGTTACGGTTAGGGTTCTGGCTAGCGTTAGGGTTAGGGGACGGGGACGGTTTACGGTCCAGGTGAGGGTCCGACAACGCTTTAGGGGGAGCGTACGTGTGAGGGCGCGGGTTAGTGTTAGCGTACGGGTTAGGATTAGGGGATGGGTGAGGGTCAGGCTTCGGGGAAGGGTTACGGTTAGGGTTCGGGCTAGGGTTAGGGTTAGAGGACGGGGACGGTTTAGGGTCCAGGTGAGGGTACGACAACGCTTTAGGGGTAGCGTACGTGTGAGGGCGCGGGTTAGTGTTAGCGTACGGGTTAGGATTAGGGGAAAGGTGAGGGTCAGGCTTCGGGGAAGGGTTACGGTTAGGGTTCGGGCTAGGGTGAGGGTTAGGGGACGGGGACGGTTTAGGGTCCAGGTGAGGGTACGACAACACTTTAGGTGGAGCGTACGTGTGAGGACGCGGGTTAGTGTTAGCGTACGGGTTAGGATTAGGGGACGGGTGAGGGTCAGGGTTCGGGGAAGGGTTACGGTTAGGGTTCGGGCTAGGGTTAGGGTTAGGGGACGGGGACGGTTTAGGGTCCAGGTGAGGGAACGACAACACTTTAGGGGGAGCGTACGTGTGAGGGCGCGGGTTAGTGTTAGCGTACAGGTTAGGATTAGGGGATGGGTGAGGATCAGGCTTCTGGGAAGGGTTAGGGTTAGGGTTCGGGCTAGGGTTAGGGTTAGGGGACGGGGACGGTTTAGGGTCCAGGTGAGGGTCCGACAACGCTTTAGGGGGAGCGTACGTGTGAGGGCGCGGGTTAGTGTTAGCGTACGGGTTAGGATTAGGGGACTGGTGAGGGTCAGGCTTCGGGGAAGGGTTACGGTTAGGGTTCGGGCTAGGGTTAGGGTTAGGGGACGGGGACGGTTTAGGGTCCAGGTGAGGGTACGACAACACTTTAGGGGGAGCGTACGTGTGAGGACGCGGGTTAGTGTTAGCGTACGGGTTAGGATTAGGGGACGGGTGAGGGTCAGGGTTCGGGGAAGGGTTACGGTTAGGGTTCGGGCTAGGGTTAGGGTTAGGGGACGGGGACGGTTTAGGGTCCAGGTGAGGGAACGACAACACTTTAGGGGGAGCGTACGTGTGAGGGCGCGGGTTAGTGTTAGCGTACAGGTTAGGATTAGGGGATGGGTGAGGATCAGGCTTCTGGGAAGGGTTAGGGTTAGGGTTCGGGCTAGGGTTAGGGTTAGGGGACGGGGACGGTTTAGGGTCCAGGTGAGGGTCCGACAACGCTTTAGGGGGAGCGTACGTGTGAGGGCGCGGGTTAGTGTTAGCGTACGGGTTAGGATTAGGGGACGGGTGAGGGTCAGGCTTCGGGGAAGGGTTAGGGTTAGGGTTCGGGCTAGAGTTAGGGTTCGGGACGGGGAGGGTTTAGGTTCCAGGTGAGGGTACGACAACCCTTTAGGGGGAGCGTACGTGTGAGGGTGCGGGTTAGTGTTAGCGTACGGGTTAGGATTAGGGGAAGGGTGAGGATCAGGCTTCGGGGAAGGGTTAGGGTTAGGGTTCGGGCTAGGGTTAGGGTTAGGGAACGGGGACGGTTTAGGGTCCAGGTGAGGGTACGACAACACTTTAGGGGGAGCGTACGTGTGAGGGCGCGGGTTAGTGTTAGCGTACGGGTTAGGATTAGGGGACGGGTGAGGGTCAGGCTTCGGGGAAGGGTTAGGGTTAGGGTTCGGCCTAGGGTTAGGGTTAGGGGACGGGGACGGTTTAGGGTCCAGGTGAGGGTACGACAACACTTTAGGGGGAGCGTACGTGTGAGGGCACGGGGTAGTGTTAGCGTACGGGTTAGGATTAGGGGATGGGTGAGGGTCAGGCTTCTGGGAAATGTTAGGGTTAGGGTTCGGGCTAGGGTTAGGGTTAGGGGAAGGGGACGGTTTAGGGTCCAGGTGAGGGTCCGACAACGCTTTAGGGGGAGCGTACGTGTGAGGGCGCGGGTTAGTGTTAGCGTACGGGTTAGGATTAGGGGACGGGTGAGGGTCAGGCTTCGGGGAAGGGTTAGGGTTAGGGTTCGGGCTAGGGTTAGGGTTCGGGACGGGGAGGGTTTAGGGTCCAGGTGAGGGTACGACAACCCTTTAGGGGGAGCGTACGTGTGAGGGTGCGGGTTAGTGTTAGCGTACGGGTTAGGATTAGGGGACGGGTGAGGGTCAGGCTTCGGGGAAGGGTTACGGTTAGGGTTCGGGCTAGGGTTAGGGTTAGGGGACGGGGACGGTTTAGGGTCCAGGTGAGGGTCCGACAACGCTTTAGGGGGAGCGTACGTGTGAGGGCGCGGGTTAGTGTTAGCGTACGGTTTAGGATTAGGGGACGGGTGAGGGTCAGGCTTCGGGGAAGGGTTACGCTTAGGGTTCGGGCTAGGGTTAGGGTTAGGGGACGGGGACGGTTTAGGGTCCAGGTGAGGGTACGACAACACTTTAGGGGGAGAGTACGTGTGAGGGCGCGGGTTAGTGTTAGTGTACGGGTTAGGATTAGGGGACGGGTGAGGGTCAGGCTTCGGGGAAGGGTTAGGGTTAGGGTTCGGGCTAGGGTTAGGGTTAGGGACGGGGACGGTTTAGGGTCCAGGTGAGGGTACGACAACGCTTTAGGGTGAGCGTACGTGTGAGGGCGCGGGTTAGTTTTAGCGTACGGGTTAGGATGAGGGGACGGGTGAGGGTCAGGCTTCGGGGAAGGGTTAGGGTTAGGGTTCGGGCTAGGGTTAGGGTTAGGGGACGGGGACGGTTTAGGGTCCAGGTGAGGGTCCGACAACGCTTTAGGGGGAGCGTACGTGTGAGGGCGCGGGTTAGTGTTAGCGTACGGGTTAGGATTAGGGGATGGGTGAGGGTCAGGCTTCTGGGACGGGTTAGTGTTAGGGTTCGGGCTAGGGTTAGGGTTAGGGGACGGGGACGGTTTAGGGTCCAGGTGAGGGTCCGACAACGCTTTAGTGGGAGCGTACGTGTGAGGGCGCGGGTTAGTGTTAGCGTACGGGTTAGGATTAGGGGACGGGTGAGGGTCACGCTTCGGGGAAGGGTTAGGGTTAGGGTTCGGTCTAGGGTTAGGGTTCGGGACGGGGAGGGTTTAGGGTCCAGGTGAGGGTACGACAACACTTTAGGGGGAGCGTACGTGTGAGGGTGAGGGTTAGTGTTAGCGTACGGGTTAGGATTAGGGGACGGGTGAGGATCAGGCTTCGGGGAAGGGTTAGGGTTAGGGTTCGGGCTAGGGTTAGGGTTAGGGGACGGGGACGGTTTAGGGTCCAGGTGAGGGTACGACAACACTTTAGGGGGAGCGTACGTGTGAGGGTGCGGGTTAGTGTTAGCGTACGGGTTAGGATTAGGGGACGGGTGAGGGTCAGGCTTCGGGGAAGGGTTACGGTTAGGGTTCGGGCTAGGGTTAGGGTTAGGGGACGGGGACGGTTTAGGGTCCAGGTGAGGGTCCGACAACGCTTTAGGGGGAGCGTACGTGTGAGGGCGCGGGTTAGTGTTAGCGTACGGGTTAGGATTAGGGGATGGGTGAGGGTCAGGCTTCGGGAAGGGTTAGGGTTAGGGTTCGGGCTAGGGTTAGGGTTAGGGGACGGGGACGGTTTAGGGTCCAGGTGAGGGTACGACAACACTTTAGGGGGAGCGTACGTGTGAGGGCGCGGGTTAGTGTTAGCGTACGGGTTAGGATTAGGGGACGGGTGAGGGTCAGGCTTCGGGGAAGGGTTAGGGTTAGGGTTCGGCCTAGGGTTAGGGTTAGGGGACGGGGACGGTTTAGGGTCCAGGTGAGGGTACGACAACGCTTTAGGGTGAGCGTACGTGTGAGGGCGCGGGTTAGTGTTAGCGTACGGGTTAGGATTAGGGGACGGGTGAGGGTCATGCTTCGGGGAAGGGTTAGGTTTAGGGTTCGGGCTAGGGTTAGGGTTAGGGGACGGGGACGGTTTAGGGTCCAGGTGAGGGTCCGACAACGCTTTAGGGGGAGCGTACGTGTGAGGGCGCGGGTTAGTGTTAGCGTACGGGTTAGGATTAGGGGACGGGTGAGGGTCAGGCTTCTGGGAAGTGTTAGGGTTAGGTTTCGGGCTAGGGTTAGGGTTAGGGGACGGGGACGGTTTAGGGTCCAGGTGAGGGTCCGACAACGCTTTAGGGGGAGCGTACGTGTGAGGGCGCGGGTTAGTGTTAGCGTACGGGTTAGGATTAGGGGACGGGTGAGGATCAGGCTTCGGGGAAGGGTTAGGGTTAGGGTTCGGGCTAGGGTTAGGGTTAGGGCTAGGGTTAGGGTTAGGGGACGGGGACGGTTTTGGGTCCAGGTGAGGGTCCGACAACGCTTTAGGGGGAGCGTACGTATGAGGACGCAGGTTAGTGTTAGCGTACGGGTTAGGATTAGGGGATGGGTGAGGGTCAGGCTTCTGGGAAGGGTTAGGGTTAGGGTTCGGGCTAGGGTTAGGGTTAGGGGACGGGAAAGGTTTAGGGTCCAGGTGAGGGTCCGACAACGCTTTAGGGGGAGCGTACGTGTGAGGGCGCGGGTAAGTGTTAGCATACGGGTTAGGATTAGGGGACGGGTGAGGGTCAGGCTTCGGGGAAGGGTTACGGTTAGGGTTCGGGCTAGGGTTAGGGTTAGGGGACGGGGACGGTTTAGGGTCCAGGTGACGGTATGACAACACTTTAGGGGGAGAGTACGTGTGAGAGCGCGGATTAGTGTTAGCGTACGGGTTAGGATTAGGGGACGGGTGAGGGTCAGGCTTCGGGGAAGGTTTACGGTTAGGGTTCGGGCTAGGGTTAGGGTTAGGGGACGGGGACGGTTTAGGGTCCATTTGAGGGTACGACAACGCTTTAGGGGGAACGTACGTGTGAGGGCGCGGGTTAGTGTTAGCGTACGGGTTAGGATTAGGGGACTGGTGAGGGTCAGGCTTCGGGGAAGGGTTACGGTTAGGGTTCGGGCTAGGGTTAGGGTTAGGGGACGGGGACGGTTTAGGGTCCAGGGTGAGGGTACGACAACGCTTTAGGGTGAGCGTACGTGTGAGGGCGCGGGTTAGTGTTAGCGTACGGGTTAGGATTAGGGGACGGGTGAGGGTCAGGCTTCGGGGAAGGGTTAGGGTTTGGGTTCGGGCTAGGGTTAGGGATAGGGGACGGGGACGGTTTAGGGTCCACGTGAGGGTCCAACAACGCTTTAGGGGGAGCGTACGTGTGAGGGCGCGGGTTAGTGTTAGCGTACGGGTTAGGATTAGGGGATGGGTGAGGGTCAGGCTTCTGGGAAGGGTTAGGGTTAGGGTTCGGGCTAGGGTTAGGGTTAGGGGACGGGGACGGTTTAGGGTCCAGGTGATGGTCCGACAACGCTTTAGGGGGAGCGTACGTGTGAGGGCGCGGGTTAGTGTTAGCGTACGGGTTAGGATTAGGGGACGGGTGAGGGTCAGGCATCGGGGAAGGGTTACGGTTAGGGTTCGGGCTAGGGTTAGGGTTAGGGGACGGGGACGGTTTAGGGTCCAGGTGAGGGTACGACAACACTTCAGGGGGAGAGTACGTGTGAGGGCGTGGGTTAGTGTTAGCGTACGGGTTAGGATTAGGAGACGGGTGAGGGTCAGGCTTCGGGGAAGGGTTACGGTTAGGGTTCGGGCTAGGGTTAGGGTTAGGGGACGGGGACGGTTTAGGGTCCATTTGAGGGTACGACAACGCTTTAGGGGGAGCGTACGTGTGAGGGCGCGGGTTAGTGTTAGCGTACGGGTTAGGATTAGGGGACTGGTGAGGGTCAGGCTTCGGGGAAGAGTTACGGTTAGGGTTCGGGCTAGGGTTAGGGTTAGGGGACGGGGACGGTTTAGGGTCCAGGTGAGGGTACGACAACACTTTAGGGGGAGCGTACGTGTGAGGGCGCGGGTTAGTGTTAGCGTACGGGTTAGGATTAGGGGACGGGTGAGGGTCAGGCTTCGGGGAAGGGTTAGGGTTAGGGTTCGGGCTAGGGTTAGGGTTAGGGGACGGGGACGGTTTAGGGTCCAGTTGAGGGTACGACAACGCTTTAGGGGGAGCGTACGTGTGAGGGCGCGGGTTAGTGTTAGAATACGGGTTAGGATTAGGGGACGGGTGAGGGTCAGGCTTCGGGGAAGGGTTAGGGATAGGGTTCGGGCTATGGTTAGGGTTACGGGACGGGGACGGTTTAGGGTCCAGGTGAGGGTACGACAACACTTTAGGGGGAGCGTACGTGTGAGGGCGTGGGTTAGTGTTAGCGTACGGGTTAGGATTAGGGGACGGGTGATTGTCAGGCTTCGGGGGAGGGTTACGGTTAGGGTTCGGGCTATGGTTAGGGTTAGGGGACGGGGACGGTTTAGGGTCCATTTGAGGGTACGACAACGCTTTAGGGGGAGCGTACGTGTGAGGGCGCGGGTTAGTGTTAGCGTACGGGTTAGGATTAGGGGACTGGTGAGGGTCAGGCTTCGGGGAAGGGTTACGGTTAGGGTTCGGGCTAGGGTTAGGGTTAGGGGACGGGGACGGTTTAGGGTCCCCGGTGAGGGTACGACAACGCTTTAGGGTGAGCGTACGTGTGAGGGCGCGGGTTAGTGTTAGCGTACGGGTTAGGATTAGGGGACGGGTGAGGGTCAGGCTTCGGGGAAGGGTTAGGGCTTGGGTTCGGGCTAGGGTTAGGGATAGGGGACGGGGACGGTTTAGGGTCCAGGTGAGGGTCCAACAACGCTTTAGGGGGAGCGTATGTGTGAGGGCACGGGTTAGTGTTAGCGTACGGGTTAGGATTAGGGGATGGGTGAGGGTCAGGCTTCTGGGAAGGGTTAGGGTTAGGGTTCGGGCTAGGGTTAGGGTTAGGGGACGGGGACGGTTTAGGGTCCAGGTGAGGGTCCGACAACGCTTTAGGGGGAGCGTACGTGTGAGGGCGCGGGTTAGTGTTAGCGTACGGGTTAGGATTAGGGGACGGGTGAGGGTCAGGCTTCGGGGAAGGGTTACGGTTAGGGTTCTAGCTAGGGTTAGGGTTAGGGGACGGGGACGGTTTAGGGTCCAGGTGAGGGTACGACAACACTTTAGGGGGAGAGTACGTGTGAGGGCGCGGGTTAGTGTTAGCGTACGGGTTAGGATTAGGGGACGGGTGAGGGTCAGGCTTCGGGGAAGGGTTACGGTTAGGGTTCGGGCTAGGGTTAGGGTTAGGGGACGGGGACGGTTTAGGGTCCATTTGAGGGTACGACAACGCTTTAGGGGGAGCGTACGTGTGAGGGCGCGGGTTAGTGTTAGCGTACGGGTTAGGATTAGGGGACTGGTGAGTGTCAGGCTTCGGGGAAGAGTTACGGTTAGGGTTCGGGCTAGGGTTAGGGTTAGGGGACGGGGACGGTTTAGGGTCCAGGTGAGGGTACGACAACACTTTAGGGGGAGCGTACGTGTGAGGGCGCGGGTTAGTGTTAGCGTACGTGTTAGGATTAGGGGACGGGTGAGGGTCAGGCTTCGGGGAAGGGTTACGGTTAGGGTTCGGGCTAGGGTTAGGGTTAGGGGACGGGGACGGTTTAGGGTCCAGTTGAGGGTACGACAACGCTTTAGGGGGAGCGTACGTGTGAGGGCGCGGGTTAGTGTTAGAGTACGGGTTAGGATTAGGGGACGGGTGAGGGTCAGGCTTCGGGGAAGGGTTACGGTTAGGGTTCGGGCTAGGGTTAGGGTTACGGGACGGGGACGGTTTAGGGTCCAGGTGAGGGTACGACAACACTTTAGGGGGAGCGTACGTGTGAGGGCGTGGGTTAGTGTTAGCGTACGGGTTAGGATTAGGGGACGGTTGATTGTCAGGCTTCGGGGGAGAGTTACGGTTAGGGTTCGGGCTAGGGTTAGGGTTAGGGGACGGGGACGGTTTAGGGTCCAGGTGAGGGTACGACAACGCTTTAGGGGGAGCGTACGTGTGAGGGCGCGGGTTAGTGTTAGCGTACGGGTTAGGATTAGGGGACTGGTGAGGGTCAGGCTTCGGGGAAGGGTTACGGTTAGGGTTCGGGCTAGGGTTAGGGTTAGGGGACGGGGACGGTTTAGGGTCCAGGTGAGGGTACGACAACACTTTAGGGGGAGCGTACGTGTGAGGGCGCGGGTTAGTGTTAGCGTACGGGTTAGGATTAGGGGACGGGTGAGGGTCAGGCTTCGGGGAAGGGTTACGGTTAGGGTTCGGGCTAGGGTTAGGGTTAGGGGACGGGGACGGTTTAGGGTCCAGGTGAGGGAACGACAACACTTTAGGGGGAGCGTACGTGTGAGGGCGCGGGTTAGTGTTAGCGTACAGGTTAGGATTAGGGGATGGGTGAGGATCAGGCTTCTGGGAAGGGTTAGGGTTAGGGTTCGGGCTAGGGTTAGGGTTAGGGGACAGGGACGGTTTAGGGTCCAGGTGAGGGTCCGACAACGCTTTAGGGGGAGCGTACGTGTGAGGGCGCGGTTTAGTGTTAGCGTACGGGTTAGGATTAGGGGACGGGTGAGGGTCAGGCTTCGGGGAAGGGTTAGGGTTAGGGTTCGGGCTAGAGTTAGGGTTTGGGACGGGGAGGGTTTAGGGTCCAGGTGAGGGTACGACAACCCTTTAGGGGGAGCGTACGTGTGAGGGTGCGGGTTAGTGTTAGCGTACGGGTTAGGATTAGGGGATGGGTGAGGATCAGGCTTCGGGGAAGGGTTAGGGTTAGGGTTCGGGCTAGGGTTAGGGTTAGGGGACGGGGACGGTTTAGGGTCCAGGTGAGGGTACGACAACACTTTAGGGGGAGCGTACGTGTGAGGGCGCGGGTTAGTGTTAGCGTACGGGTTAGGAGTAGGGGACAGGTGAGGGTCAGGCTTCTGGGAAGGGTTACGGTTAGGGTTCGGGCTAGGGTTAGGGTTAGGGGACGGGGACGGTTTAGGGTCCAGGTGAGGGTCCGACAACGCTTTAGGGGGAGCGTACGTGTGAGGGCGCGGGTTAGTGTTAGCGTACGGGTTAGGATTAGGGGACGGGTGAGGGTCAGGCTTCGGGGAAGGGTTAGGGTTAGGGTTCGGGCTAGGGTTAGGGTTAGGGGACGGGGACGGTTTAGGGTCCATTTGAGGGTACGACAACGCTTTAGGGGGAGCGTACGTGTGAGGGCGCGGGTTAGTGTTAGCGTACGGGTTAGGATTATGGGACTGGTGAGGGTCAGGCTTCGGGGAAGGGTTACGGTTAGGGTTCGGGCTAGGGTTAGGGTTAGGGGACGGGGACGGTTTAGGGTTCAGGTGAGGGTACGACAACACTTTAGGGGGAGCGTACGTGTGAGGGCGTGGGTTAGTGTTAGCGTACGGGTTAGGATTAGGGGACGGGTGAGGGTCAGGCTTCGTGGAAAGGTTACGGTTAGGGTTCGGGCTAGGGTTAGGGTTAGGGGACGGACACGGTTTAGGGTCCAGGTGAGGGTCCGACAACGCTTTAGGGGGAGCGTACGTGTGAGGGCGCGGGTTACTGTTAGCGTACGGGTTAGGATTAGGGGACGGGTGAGGGTCAGGCTTCGGGGAAGGGTTAGGGTTTGGGTTCGGGCTAGGGTTAGGGATAGGGGACGGGGACGGTTTAGGGTCCAGGTGAGGGTCCGACAATGCTTTAGGGGGAGCGTACGTGTGAGGGCGCGGGTTAGTGTTAGCGTACGGGTTAGGATTAGGGGATGGGTGAGGGTCAGGCTTCTGGGAAGGGTTAGGGTTAGGGTTCGGGCTAGGGTTAGGGTTAGGGGACGGGGACGGTTTAGGGTCCAGGTGAGGGTCCGACAACGCTTTAGGGGGAGCGTACGTGTGAGGGCGCGGGTTAGTGTTAGCGTACGGGTTAGGATTAGGGGACGGGTGAGGGTCAGGCTTCGGGGAAGGGTTACGGTTAGGGTTCGGGCTAGGGTTAGGGTTAGGGGACGGGGACGGTTTAGGGTCCAGGTGAGGGTACGACAACACTTTAGGGGGAGAGTACGTGTGAGGGCGCGGGTTAGTGTTAGCGTACGGGTTAGGATTAGGGGACGGGTGAGGGTCAGGCTTCGGGGAAGGGTTACGGTTAGGGTTCGGGCTAGGGTTAGGGTTAGGGGACGGGGACGGTTTAGGGTCCATTTGAGGGTACGACAACGCTTTAGGGGGAGCGTACGTGTGAGGGCGCGGGTTAGTGTTAGCGTACGTGTTAGGATTAGGGGACGGGTGAGGGTCAGGCTTCGGGGAAGGGTTACGGTTAGGGTTCGGGCTAGGGTTAGGGTTAGGGGACGGGGACGGTTTAGGGTCCAGGTGAGGGTACGACAACACTTTAGGGGGAGCGTACGTGTGAGGACGCGGGTTAGTGTTAGCGTACGGGTTAGGATTAGGGGACGGGTGAGGGTCAGGCTTCGGGGAAGGGTTACGGTTAGGGTTCGGGCTAGGGTTAGGGTTAGGGGACGGGGACGGTTTAGGGTCCAGGTGAGGGAACGACAACACTTTAGGGGGAGCGTACGTGTGAGGGCGCGGGTTAGTGTTAGCGTACAGGTTAGGATTAGGGGATGGGTGAGGATCAGGCTTCTGGGAAGGGTTAGGGTTAGGGTTCGGGCTAGGGTTAGGGTTAGGGGACGGGGATGGTTTAGGGTCCAGGTGAGGGTCCGACAACGCTTTAGGGGGAGCGTACGTGTGAGGGCGCGGGTTAGTGTTAGCGTACGGGTTAGGATTAGGGGACGGGTGAGGGTCAGGCTTCGGGGAAGGGTTAGGGTTAGGGTTAGGGCTAGAGTTAGGGTTCGGGACGGGGAGGGTTTAGGGTCCAGGTGAGGGTACGACAACCCTTTAGGGGGAGCGTACGTGTGAGGGTGCGGGTTAGTGTTAGCGTACGGGTTAGGATTAGGGGAAGGGTGAGGATCAGGCTTCGGGGAAGGGTTAGGGTTAGGGTTCGGGCTAGGGTTAGGGTTAGGGGACGGGGACGGTTTAGGGTCCAGGTGAGGGTACGACAACACTTTAGGGGGAGCGTACGTGTGAGCGCGCGGGTTAGTGTTAGCGTACGGGTTAGGATTAGGGGACGGGTGAGGGTCAGGCTTCGGGGAAGGGTTACGGTTAGGGTTCGGGCTAGGGTTAGGGTTAGGGGACGGGGACGGTTTAGGGTCCAGGTGAGGGTCCGACAACGCTTTAGGGGGAGCGTACGTGTGAGGGCGCGGGTTAGTGTTAGCGTACGGGTTAGTATTAGGGGACGGGTGAGGGTCAAGCTTCGGGGAAGGGTTAGGGTTAGGGTTCGGCCTAGGGTTAGGGTTAGGGGACGGGGACGGTTTAGGGTCCAGGTGAGGGTCCGACAACGCTTTAGGGGGAGCGTACGTGTGAGGGCGCGGGTTAGTGTTAGCGTACGGGTTAGGATTAGGGGATGTGTGAGGGTCAGGTTTCTGGGAAGGGTTAGGGTTAGGGTTCGGGCTAGGGTTAGGGTTAGGGGACAGGGACGGTTTAGGGTCCAGGTGAGGGTCCGACAACGCTTTAGGGGGAGCGTACGTGTGAGGGCGCGGGTTAGTGTTAGTGTACGGGTTAGGATTAGGGGACGGGTGAGGGTCAGGCTTCGGGGAAGGGTTAGGGTTAGGGTTCGGGCTAGGGTTAGGGTTCGGGACGGGGAGGGTTTAGGGTCCCGGTGAGGGTACGACAACCCTTTAGGGGGAGCGTACGTGTGAGGGTGCGGGTTAGTGTTAGCGTACGGGTTAGGATTAGGGGACGGGTGAGGATCAGGCTTCGGGGAAGGGTTAGGGTTTGGGTTCGGGCTAGGGTTAGGGTTAGGGGACGGGGACGGTTTAGGGTCCAGGTGAGGGTACGACAACACTTTAGGGGGAGCGTACGTGTGAGGGTGCGGGTTAGTGTTAGCGTACGGGTTAGGATTAGGGGACGGGTGAGGGTCAGGCTTCGGGGAAGGGTTAGGGTTAGGGTTCGGCCTAGGGTTAGGGTTAGGGGACGGGGACGGTTTAGGGTCCAGGTGAGGGTCCGACAACGCTTTAGGGGGAGCGTACGTGTGAGGGCGCGGGTTAGTGTTAGCGTACGGGTTAGGATTAGGGGATGGGTGAGTGTCAGGCTTCTGGGAAAGGTTAGGGTTAGGGTTCGGGCTAGGGTTAGGGTTAGGGGACGGGGACGGTTTAGGGTCCAGGTCAGGGTCCGACAACGCTTTAGGGGGAGCGTACGTGTGAGGGCGCGGGTTAGTGTTAGCGTACGGGTTAGGATTAGGGGACGGGTGAGGGTCAGGTTTCGGGGAAGGGTTAGGGGTAGGGTTCGGGCTAGGGTTAGGGTTCGTGACGGGGAGGGTTTAGGGTCCAGGTGAGGGTACGACAACCCTTTAGGTGGAGCGTACGTGTGAGGGTGCGGGTTAGTGTTAGCGTACGGGTTAGGATTAGGGGACGGGTGAGGGTCAGGCATCGGGGAAGGGTTAGGGTTAGGGTTCGGCCTAGGGTTAGGGTTAGGGGACGGGGACGGTTTAGGGTCCAGGTGAGGGTCCGACAACGCTTTAGGGGGATGGTACGTGTGAGGGTGCGGGTTAGTGTTAGCGTACGGGTTAGGATTAGGGGATGGGTGAGGGTCAGGCTTCTGGGAAGGGTTAGGGTTAGGGTTCGGGCTAGGGTTAGGGTTAGGGGACGGGGACGGTTTAGGGTCCAGGTGAGGGTCCGACAACGCTTTAGGGCGAGTGTACGTGTGAGGGCGCGGGTTAGTGTTAGCGTACGGGTTAGGATTAGGGGACGGGTGAGGGTCAGGTTTCGGGGAAGAGTTAGGGGTAGGGTTCGGGCTAGGGTTAGGGTACGGGACGAGGAGGGTTTAGGGTCCAGGAGAGGGTACGACAACCCTTTAGGGGGAGCGTACGTGTGAGGTTGCGGGTTAGTGTTAGCGTACGGGTTAGGATTAGGGTACGGGTGAGGATCAGGCTTCGGGGAAGGGTTAGGGTTAGGGTTCGGGCTAGGGTTAGGGTTAGGGGACGGGGACGGTTTAGGGTCCAGGTGAGGGTACGACAACACTTTAGGGGGAGCGTACGTGTGAGGGCGCGGGTTAGTGTTAGCGTACGTGTTAGGATTAGGGGACGGGTGAGGGTCAGGCATCGGGGAAGGGTTACGGTTAGGGTTCGGGCTAGGGTTAGGGTTAGGGGACGGGGACGGTTTAGGGTACAGGTGAGGGTCCGACAATGCTTTAGGGGGAGCGTACGTGTGAGGGCGCGGGTTAGTGTTAGCGTACGGGTTAGGATTAGGGGATGGGTGAGGGTCAGGCTTCGGTGAAGGGTTAGGGTTAGGGTTCGGGCTAGGGTTAGGGTTAGGGGACGGGGACGGTTTAGGGTCCAGGTGAGGGTACGACAACACTTTAGGGGGAGCGTACGTGTGAGGGCGCGGGTTAGTGTTAGCGTACGGGTTAGGATTAGGGGACGGGTGAGGGTCAGGCTTCGGGGAAGTGTTAGGGTTAGGGTTCGGGCTAGGGTTAGGGTTCGGGAAGGGGACGGTTTATGGTCCCGGTGAGGGTACGACAACCCTTTAGGGGGAGCGTACGTGTGAGGGTGCGGGTTAGTGTTAGCGTACGGGTTAGGATTAGGGGACGGGTGAGGGTCAGGCTTCGGGGAAGGGTTAGGGTTAGGGTTCGGGCTAGGGTTAGGGTTAGGGGACGGGGACGGTTTAGGGTCCAGGTGAGGGTCCGACAACGCTTTAGGGGGAGCGTACGTGTGAGGGTGTGGGTTAGTGTTAGCGTACGGGTTAGGATTAGGGGACGTGTGAGGATCAGGCTTCGGGGAAGTGTTAGGGTTAGGGTTCGGGCTAGGTTTAGGGTTAGGGGACGGAGACGGTTTAGGGTCCAGGTGAGGGTACGACAACACTTTAGGGGGAGCGTACGTGTGAGGGCGCGCGTTAGTGTTAGCGTACGGGTTAGGATTAGGGGACGGGTGAGTGTCAGGCTTCGGGGAAGGGTTACGGTTAGGGTTCGGGCTAGGGTTAGGGTTAGGGGACGGGGACGGTTTAGGGTCCAGGTGAGGGTCCGACAACGCTTTAGGGGGAGCGTACGTGTGAGGGCGCGGGTTAGTGTTAGCGTACGGGTTAGCATTAGGGGACGGGTGAGGGTTAGGCTTCGGGGAAGGGTTAGGGTTAGGGTTCGGGCTAGGGTTAGGGTTAGGGGACGGGGACGGTTTAGGGTCCAGGTGAGGTTACGACAACACTTTAGGGGGAGCGTACGTGTGAGGGCGCGGGTTAGTGTTAGCGTACGGGTTAGGATTAGGGGACGGGTGAGGGTCAGGCTTCGGGGAAGGGTTAGGGTTAGGGTTCGGCCTAGGGTTAGGATTAGGGGACGGGGACGGTTTAGGGTCCAGGTGAGGGTACGACAACACTTTAGGGGGAGCGTACGTGTGAGGGCGCGGGGTAGTGTTAGCGTACGGGTTAGGATTAGGGGATGGGTGAGGGTCAGGCTTCTGGGAAGGGTTAGGGTTAGGGTTCGGGCTAGGGTTAGGGTTAGGGGACGGGGATGGTTTAGGGTCCAGGTGAGGGTCCGACAACGCTTCAGGGGGAGCGTACGTGTGAGGGTGCGGGTTAGTGTTAGCGTACGGGTTAGGATTAGGGGACGGGTGAGGGTCAGGCTTCGGGGAAGGGTTAGGGTTAGGGTTCGGGCTAGGGTTAGGGTTAGGGGACGGGGACGGTTTAGGGTCCAGGTGAGGGTCCGACAACGCTTTAGGGGGAGCGTACGTGTGAGGGTGCGGGTTAGTGTTAGCGTACGGGTTAGGATTAGGGGACGTGTGAGGATCAGGCTTCGGGGAAGGGTTAGGGTTAGGGTTCGGGCTAGGGTTAGGGTTAGGGGACGGGGACGGTTTAGGGTCCAGGTGAGGGTACGACAACACTTTAGGGGGAGCGTACGTGTGAGGGCGCGGGTTAGTGTTAGCGTACGGGTTAGGATTAGGGCACGGGTGAGGGTCAGGCTTCGGGGAAGGGTTACGGTTAGGGTTCGGGCTAGGGTTAGGGTTAGGGGACGGGGACGGTTTAGGGTCCAGGTGAGGGTCCGACAACGCTTTAGGGGGAGCGTACGTGTGAGGGCGCGGGTTATTGTTAGCGTACGGGTTAGGATTAGGGGATGGGTGAGGGTCAGGCTTCGGGGAAGGGTTAGGGTTAGGGTTCGAGCTAGGGTTAGGGTTCGGGACGGGGAGGGTTTAGGGTCCAGGTGAGGGTACGACAACCCTTTAGGGGGAGCGTAGGTGTGAGGGTGCGGGTTAGTGTTAGCGTACGGGTTAGGATTAGGGGACGGGTGAGGATCAGGCTTCGGGGAAGGGTTAGGGTTAGGGTTCGGGCTAGGGTTAGGGTTAGGGGACGGGGACGGTTTAGGGTCCAGGTGAGGGTACGAAAACACTTTAGGGGGAGCGTACGTGTGAGGGCGCGGGTTACTGTTAGCGTACGGGTTAGGATTAGGGGACGGGTGAGGGTCAGGCTTCGGAGAAGGGTTAGGGTTAGGGTTCGGCCTAGGGTTAGGGTTAGGGGACGGGGACGGTTTAGGGTCCAGGTGAGGGTCCGACAACGCTTTAGGGGGAGCGTACGTGTGAGGGCGCGGGTTAGTGTTAGCGTACGGGTTAGGATTAGGGGACGGGTGAGGGTCAGGCTTCTGGGAAGTGTTAGGGTTAGGGTTCGGGCTAGGGTTAGGGTTAGGGGACGGGGACGGTTTAGGGTCCAGGTGAGGGTCCGACTTCGCTTTAGGGGGAGCGTACGTGTGAGGGCACGGGTTAGTGTTAGCGTACGGGTTAGGATTAGGGGACGGGTGAGGGTCAGGCTTCGGGGAAGGGTTAGGGTTAGGGTTCGGGCTAGGGTTAGGGTTCGGGACGGGGACGGTTTAGGGTCCAGGTGAGGGTACGACAACCCTTTAGGGGGAGCGTACGTGTGAGGGTGCGGGTTAGTGTTAGCGTACGGGTTAGGATTAGGGGACGGGTGAGGGTCAGGCTTCGGGGAAGGGTTAGGGTTAGGGTTCGGGCTAGGGTTAGGGTTAGGGGACGGGGACGGTTTAGGGTCCAGGTGAGGGTCCGACAACGCTTTAGGGGGAGCGTACGTGTGAGGGCGCGGGTTAGTGTTAGCATACGGGTTAGGATTAGGGGACGGGTGAGGGTCACGCTTCGGGGAAGGGTTAGAGTTAGGGTTCGGTCTAGGGTTAGGGTTCGGGACGGGGAGGGTTTAGGGTCCAGGTGAGGGTACGACAACCCTTTAGGGGGAGCGTACGTGTGAGGGTGCGGGTTAGTGTTATCGTACGGGTTAGGATTAGGGGACGGGTGAGGATCAGGCTTCGGGGAAGGGTTAGGGTTAGGGTTCGGGCTAGGGTTAGGGTTAGGGGACGGGGACGGTTTAGGGTCCAGGTGAGGGTACGACAACACTTTAGGGGGAGCGTACGTGTGAGGGCGCGGGTTAGTGTTAGCGTACGGGTTAGGATTAGGGGATGGGTGAGGGTCAGGCTTCTGGGAAGGGTTAGGGTTAGGGTTCGGGCTAGGGTTAGGGTTAGGGGACGGGGACGGTTTAGGGTCCAGGTGAGGGTCCGACAACGCTTTAGGGGGAGCGTACGTGTGAGGGCGCGGGTTAGTGTTAGCGTACGGGTTAGGATTAGGGGACGGGTGAGGGTCAGGCTTCGGGGAAGGGTTAGGGTTAGGGTTCGGGCTAGGGTTAGGGTTCGGGACGGGGAGGGTTTAGGGTCCAGGTGAGGGTACGACAACCCTTTAGGGGGAGTGTACGTGTGAGGGTGCGGGTTAGTGTTAGCGTACGGGTTAGGATTAGGGGACGGGTGAGGATCAGGCTTCGGGGAAGGGTTAGGGTTAGGGTTCGGGCTAGGGTTAGGGTTAGGGGACGGGGACGGTTTAGGGTCCAGGTGAGGGTACGACAACACTTTAGGGGGAGCGTACGTGTGAGGGCGCGTGTTAGTGTTAGCGTACGGGTTAGGATTAGGGGACGGGTGAGGGTCAGGCTTCGGGGAAGGGTTAGGGTTAGGGTTCGGCCTAGGGTTAGGGTTAGGGGACGGGGACGGTTTAGGGTCCAGGTGAGGGTCCGACAACGCTTTAGGGGGAGCGTACGTGTGAGGGCGTGGGTTAGTGTTAGCGTACGGGTTAGGATTAGGGGATGGGTGAGGGTCAGGCTTCTGGGAAGGGTTAGGGTTAGGGTTCGGGCTAGGGTTAGGGTTAGGGGACGGGGACGGTTTAGGGTCCAGGTGAGGGTCCGACAACGCTTTAGGGGGAGCGTACGTGTGAGGGCGCGGGTTAGTGTTAGCGTACGGGTTAGGATTAGGGGACGGGTGAGGGTCAGGCTTCGGGGAAGGGTTAGGGGTAGGGTTCGGGCTAGGGTTAGGGTTCGGGATGGGGAGGGTTTAGGGTCCAGGTGAGGGTACGACAACCCTTTAGGGGGAGCGTACGTGTGAGGGTGCGGGTTAGTGTTAGCGTACGGGTTAGGATTAGGGGACGGGTGAGGATCAGGCTTCGGGGAAGGGTTAGGGTTAGGGTTCGGGCTAGGGTTAGGGTTAGGGGACGGGGACGGTTTAGGGTCCAGGTGAGGGTACGACAACCCTTTAGGGGGAGCGTACGTGTGAGGGTGCGGGTTAGTGTTAACGTACGGGTTAGGATTAGGGGACGGGTGAGGATCAGGCTTCGGGGAAGGGTTAGGGTTAGGGTTCGGGCTAGGGTTAGGGTTAGGGGACGGGGACGGTTTAGGGTCCAGGTGAGGGTACGACAACACTTTAGGGGGAGCGTACGTGTGAGGGCGCGTGTTAGTGTTAGCGTACGGGTTAGGATTAGGGGACGGGTGAGGGTCAGGCTTCGGGGAAGGTTTAGGGTAAGGGTTCGGCCTAGGGTTAGGGTTAGGGGACGGGGACGGTTTAGGGTCCAGGTGAGGGTCCGACAACGCTTTAAGGGGAGCGTACGTGTGAGGGCGTGGGTTAGTGTTAGCGTACGGGTTAGGATTAGGGGATGGCTGAGGGTCAGGCTTCTGGGAAGGGTTAGGGTTAGGGTTCGGGCTAGGGTTAGGGTTAGGGGACGGGGACGGTTTAGGGTCCAGGTGAGGGTACGACAACACTTTAGGGGGAGCGTACGTGTGAGGGCGCGGGTTACTGTTAGCGTACGGGTTAGGATTAGGGAACGGGTGAGGGTCAGGCTTCGGGGAAGGGTTAGGGTTAGGGTTCGGCCTAGGGTTAGGGTTAGGGGACGGGGACGGTTTAGGTTCCAGGTGAGGGTCTGACAACGCTTTAGGGGGAGCGTACGTGTGAGGGCGCGGGTTAGTGTTAGCGTACGGGTTAGGATTAGGGGACGGGTGAGGGTCACGCTTCTGGGAGGTGTTAGGGTTAGGGTTCGGGCTAGGGTTAGGGTTAGGGGACGGGGACGGTGTAGGGTCCAGATGAGGGTACGACTACGCTTTAGGGGGAGCGTACGTGTGAGGGCGCGGGTTAGTGTTAGCGTACGGGTTAGGATTAGGGGACGGGTGAGGGTCAGGTTTCGGGGAAGGGTTAGGGTTAGGATTCGGGCTAGGGTTAGGGTTAGGGGACGGGGACGGTTTAGCGTCCAGGTGAGGGTCCGACAACGCTTTAGGGGGAGCGTACGTGTGAGGGCGCGGGTTAGTGTTAGCATACGGGTTAGGATTAGGGGACGGGTGAGGGTCACGCTTCGGGGAAGGGTTAGAGTTAGGGTTCGGTCTAGGGTTAGGGTTCGGGACGGGGAGGGTTTAGGGTCCAGGTGAGGGTACGACAACCCTTTAGGGGGAGCGTACGTGTGAGGGTGCGGGTTAGTGTTAGCGTACGGGTTAGGATTAGGGGACGGGTGAGGATCAGGCTTCGGGGAAGGGTTAGGGTTAGGGTTCGGGCTAGGGTTAGGGTTAGGGGACGGGGACGGTTTAGGGTCCAGGTGAGGGTACGACAACACTTTAGGGGGAGCGTACGTGTGAGGGCGCGGGTTAGTGTTAGCGTACGGGTTAGGATTAGGGGATGGGTGAGGTTCAGGCTTCTGGGAAGGGTTAGGGTTAGGGTTCGGGCTAGGGTTAGGGTTAGGGGACGGGGACGGTTTAGGGTCCAGGTGAGGGTCCGACAACGCTTTAGGGGGAGCGTACGTGTGAGGGCGCGGGTTAGTGTTAGCGTACGGGTTAGGATTAGGGGACGGGTGAGGGTCAGGCTTCGGGGAAGGGTTAGGGTTAGGGTTCGGGCTAGGGTTAGGGTTCGGGACGGGGAGGGTTTAGGGTCCAGGTGAGGGTACGACAACCCTTTAGGGGGAGCGTACGTGTGAGGGTGCGGGTTAGTGTTAGCGTACGTGTTAGGATTAGGGGACGGGTGAGGATCAGGCTTCGGGGAAGGGTTAGGGTTAGGGTTCGGGCTAGGGTTAGGGTTAGGGGACGGGGACGGTTTAGGGTCCAGGTGAGGGTACGACAACACTTTAGGGGGAGCGTACGTGTGAGGGCGCGTGTTAGTGTTAGCGTACGGGTTAGGATTAGGGGACGGTTGAGGGTCAGGCTTCGGGGAAGGGTTAGGGTTAGGGTTCGGCCTAGGGTTAGGGTTAGGGGACGGGGACGGTTTAGGGTCCAGGTGAGGGTCCGACAACGCTTTATGGGGGAGCGTACGTGTGAGGGCGTGGGTTAGTGTTAGCGTACGGGTTAGGATTAGGGGATGGGTGAGGGTCAGGCTTCTGGGAAGGGTTAGGGTTAGGGTTCGGGCTAGGGTTAGGGTTAGGGGACGGGGACGGTTTAGGGTCCAGGTGAGGGTCCGACAACGCTTTAGGGGGAGCGGACGTGTGAGGGCGCGGGTTAGTGTTAGCGTACGGGTTAGGATTAGGGGATGGGTGAGGGTCAGGCTTCTGGGAAGGGTTAGGGTTAGGGTTCGGGCTAGGGTTAGGGTTAGGGGACGGGGACGGTTTAGGGTCCAGGTGAGGGTCCGACAACGCTTTAGGGGGAGCGTACGTGTGAGGGCGCGGGTTAGTGTTAGCGTACGGGTTAGGATTAGGGGACGGGTGAGGGTCAGGCTTCGGGGAAGGGTTAGGGGTAGGGTTCGGGCTAGGGTTAGGGTTCGGGATGGGGAGGGTATAGGGTCCAGGTGAGGGTACGACAACCCTTTAGGGGGAGCGTACGTGTGAGGGTGCGGGTTAGTGTTAGCGTACGGGTTAGGATTAGGGGACGGGTGAGGATCAGGCTTCGGGGAAGGGTTAGGGTTAGGGTTCGGGCTAGGGTTAGGGTTAGGGGACGGGGACGGTTTAGGGTCCAGGTGAGGGTACGACAACCCTTTAGGGGGAGCGTACGTGTGAGGGTGCGGGTTAGTGTTAACGTACGGGTTAGGATTAGGGGACGGGTGAGGATCAGGCTTCGGGGAAGGGTTAGGGTTAGGGTTCGGGCTAGGGTTAGGGTTAGGGGACGGGGACGGTTTAGGGTCCAGGTGAGGGTACGACAACACTTTAGGGGGAGCGTACGTGTGAGGGCGCGTGTTAGTGTTAGCGTACGGGTTAGGATTAGGGGACGGGTGAGGGTCAGGCTTCGGGGAAGGTTTAGGGTAAGGGTTCGGCCTAGGGTTAGGGTTAGGGGACGGGGACGGTTTAGGGTCCAGGTGAGGGTCCGACAACGCTTTAAGGGGAGCGTACGTGTGAGGGCGTGGGTTAGTGTTAGCGTACGGGTTAGGATTAGGGGATGGCTGAGGGTCAGGCTTCTGGGAAGGGTTAGGGTTAGGGTTCGGGCTAGGGTTAGGGTTAGGGGACGGGGACGGTTTAGGGTCCAGGTGAGGGTACGACAACACTTTAGGGGGAGCGTACGTGTGAGGGCGCGGGTTACTGTTAGCGTACGGGTTAGGATTAGGGAACGGGTGAGGGTCAGGCTTCGGGGAAGGGTTAGGGTTAGGGTTCGGCCTAGGGTTAGGGTTAGGGGACGGGGACGGTTTAGGTTCCAGGTGAGGGTCTGACAACGCTTTAGGGGGAGCGTACGTGTGAGGGCGCGGGTTAGTGTTAGCGTACGGGTTAGGATTAGGGGACGGGTGAGGGTCAGGCTTCTGGGAGGTGTTAGGGTTAGGGTTCGGGCTAGGGTTAGGGTTAGGGGACGGGGACGGTGTAGGGTCCAGATGAGGGTACGACTACGCTTTAGGGGGAGCGTACGTGTGAGGGCGCGGGTTAGTGTTAGCGTACGGGTTAGGATTAGGGGACGGGTGAGGGTCAGGTTTCGGGGAAGGGTTAGGGTTAGGATTCGGGCTAGGGTTAGGGTTAGGGGACGGGGACGGTTTAGCGTCCAGGTGAGGGTCCGACAACGCTTTAGGGGGAGCGTACGTGTGAGGGCGCGGGTTAGTGTTAGCATACGGGTTAGGATTAGGGGACGGGTGAGGGTCACGCTTCGGGGAAGGGTTAGAGTTAGGGTTCGGTCTAGGGTTAGGGTTCGGGACGGGGAGGGTTTAGGGTCCAGGTGAGGGTACGACAACCCTTTAGGGGGAGCGTACGTGTGAGGGTGCGGGTTAGTGTTAGCGTACGGGTTAGGATTAGGGGACGGGTGAGGATCAGGCTTCGGGGAAGGGTTAGGGTTAGGGTTCGGGCTAGGGTTAGGGTTAGGGGACGGGGACGGTTTAGGGTCCAGGTGAGGGTACGACAACACTTTAGGGGGAGCGTACGTGTGAGGGCGCGGGTTAGTGTTAGCGTACGGGTTAGGATTAGGGGATGGGTGAGGTTCAGGCTTCTGGGAAGGGTTAGGGTTAGGGTTCGGGCTAGGGTTAGGGTTAGGGGACGGGGACGGTTTAGGGTCCAGGTGAGGGTCCGACAACGCTTTAGGGGGAGCGTACGTGTGAGGGCGCGGGTTAGTGTTAGCGTACGGGTTAGGATTAGGGGACGGGTGAGGGTCAGGCTTCGGGGAAGGGTTAGGGTTAGGGTTCGGGCTAGGGTTAGGGTTCGGGACGGGGAGGGTTTAGGGTCCAGGTGAGGGTACGACAACCCTTTAGGGGGAGCGTACGTGTGAGGGTGCGGGTTAGTGTTAGCGTACGTGTTAGGATTAGGGGACGGGTGAGGATCAGGCTTCGGGGAAGGGTTAGGGTTAGGGTTCGGGCTAGGGTTAGGGTTAGGGGACGGGGACGGTTTAGGGTCCAGGTGAGGGTACGACAACACTTTAGGGGGAGCGTACGTGTGAGGGCGCGTGTTAGTGTTAGCGTACGGGTTAGGATTAGGGGACGGTTGAGGGTCAGGCTTCGGGGAAGGGTTAGGGTTAGGGTTCGGCCTAGGGTTAGGGTTAGGGGACGGGGACGGTTTAGGGTCCAGGTGAGGGTCCGACAACGCTTTATGGGGGAGCGTACGTGTGAGGGCGTGGGTTAGTGTTAGCGTACGGGTTAGGATTAGGGGATGGGTGAGGGTCAGGCTTCTGGGAAGGGTTAGGGTTAGGGTTCGGGCTAGGGTTAGGGTTAGGGGACGGGGACGGTTTAGGGTCCAGGTGAGGGTCCGACAACGCTTTAGGGGGAGCGTACGTGTGAGGGCGCGGGTTAGTGTTAGCGTACGGGTTAGGATTAGGGGACGGGTGAGGGTCAGGCTTCGGGGAAGGGTTAGGGTAAGGGTTCGGGCTAGGGTTAGGGTTCGGGACGGGGAGGGTTTAGGGTCCAGGTGAGGGTACGACAACCCTTTAGGGGGAGCGTACGTGTGAGGGTGCGGGTTAGTGTTAGCGTACGGGTTAGGATTAGGGGACGGGTGAGGATCAGGCTTCGGGGAAGGGTTAGGGTTAGGGTTCGGGCTAGGGTTAGGGTTAGGGGACGGGGACGGTTTAGGGTCCAGGTGAGGGTACGACAACCCTTTAGGGGGAGCGTACGTGTGAGGGTGCGGGTTAGTGTTAACGTACGGGTTAGGATTAGGGGACGGGTGAGGATCAGGCTTCGGGGAAGGGTTAGGGTTAGGGTTCGGGCTAGGGTTAGGGTTAGGGGACGGGGACGGTTTAGGGTCCAGGTGAGGGTACGACAACACTTTAGGGGGAGCGTACGTGTGAGGGCGCGTGTTAGTGTTAGCGTACGGGTTAGGATTAGGGGACGGGTGAGGGTCAGGCTTCGGGGAAGGGTTAGGGTTAGGGTTCGGCCTAGGGTTACGGTTAGGGGACGGGGACGGTTTAGGGTCCAGGTGAGGGTCCGACAACGCTTTAGGGGGAGCGTTCGTGTGAGGGCGTGGGTTAGTGTTAGCGTACGGGTTAGGATTAGGGGATGGGTGAGGGTCAGGCTTCTGGGAAGGGTTAGGGTTAGGGTTCGGGCTAGGGTTAGGGTTAGGGGACGGGGACGGTTTAGGGTCCAGGTGAGGGTACGACAACACTTTAGGGGGAGCGTACGTGTGAGGGCGTGGGTTACTGTTAGCGTACGGGTTAGGATTAGGGGACGGGTGAGGGTCAGGCTTCGGGGAAGGGTTAGGGTTAGGGTTCGGCCTAGGGTTAGGGTTAGGGGACGGGGACGGTTTAGGGTCCAGGTGAGGGTCCGACAACGCTTTAGGGGGAGCGTACGTGTGAGGGCGCGGGTTAGTGTTAGCGTACGGGTTAGGATTAGGGGACGGGTGAGGGTCAGGCTTCTGGGAAGTGTTAGGGTTAGGGTTCGGGCTAGGGTTAGGGTTAGGGGACGGGGACGGTTTAGGGTCCAGGTGAGGGTCCGACTACGCTTTAGGGGGAGCGTACGTGTGAGGGCGCGGGTTAGTGTTAGCGTACGGGTTAGGATTAGGGGACGGGTGAGGGTCAGGCTTCGGGGAAGGGTTAGGGTTAGGGTTCGGGCTAGGGTTAGGGTTCGGGACGGGGACGGTTTAGGGTCCAGGTGAGGGTACGACAACCCTTTAGGGGGAGCGTACGTGTGAGGGTGCGGGTTAGTGTTAGCGTATGGGTTAGGATTAGGGGACGGGTGAGGGTCAGGCTTCGGGGAAGGGTTAGGGTTAGGGTTCGGGCTACGGTTAGGGTTAGGGGACGGGGACGGTTTAGGGTCCAGGTGAGGGTCCGACAACGCTTTAGGGGGAGCGTACGTGTGAGGGCGCGGGTTAGTGTTAGCATACGGGTTAGGATTAGGGGACGGGTGAGGGTCACGCTTCGGGGAAGGGTTAGGGTTAGGGTTCGGTCTAGGGTTAGGGTTCGGGACGGGGAGGGTTTAGGGTCCAGGTGAGGGTACGACAACCCTTTAGGGGGAGCGTACGTGTGAGGGTGCGGGTTAGTGTTAGCGTACGGGTTAGGATTAGGGACGGGTGAGGATCAGGCTTCGGGGAAGGGTTAGGGTTAGGGTTCGGGCTAGGGTTAGGGTTAGGGGACGGGGACGGTTTAGGGTCCAGGTGAGGGTACGACAACACTTTAGGGGGAGCGTACGTGTGAGGGCGCGGGTTAGTGTTAGCGTACGGGTTAGGATTAGGGGATGGGTGAGGGTCAGGCTTCTGGGAAGGGTTAGGGTTAGGGTTCGGGCTAGGGTTAGGGTTAGGGGACGGGGACGGTTTAGGGTCCAGGTGAGGGTCCGACAACGCTTTAGGGGGAGCGTACGTGTGAGGGCGCGGGTTAGTGTTAGCGTACGGGTTAGGATTAGGGGACGGGTGAGGGTCAGGCTTCGGGGAAGGGTTAGGGTTAGGGTTCGGGCTAGGGTTAGGGTTCGGGACGGGGAGGGTTTAGGGTCCAGGTGAGGGTACGACAACGCTTTAGGGTGAGCGTACGTGTGAGGGCGCGGGTTAGTGTTAGCGTACGGGTTAGGATTAGGGGACGGGTGAGGGTCAGGCTTCGGGGAAGGGTTAGGATTAGGGTTCGGGCTAGGGTTACGGTTAGGGGACGGGGACGGTTTAGGGTCCAGGTGAGGGTACGACAACACTTTAGGGGGAGCGTACGTGTGAGGGCGCGGGTTAGTGTTAGCGTACGGGTTAGGATTAGGGGACGGGTGAGGGTCAGGCTTCGGGGAAGGGTTACGGTTAGGGTTCGGGCTAGGGTTAGGATTAGGGGACGGGGACGGTTTAGGGTCCAAGTGAGGGTCCGACAACGCTTTAGGGGGAGCGTACGTGTGAGGTCGCGGGTTAGTGTTAGCGTACGGGTTAGGATTAGGGGACGGGTGAGGGTCAGGCTTCTGGGAAGGGTTAGGGTTAGGGTTCGGGCTAGGGTTAGGGTTAGGGGACGGGGACGGTTTAGGGTCCAGGTTAGGGTACGACAACGCTTTAGGGTGAGCGTACGTGTGAGGGCGCGGGTTAGTGTTAGCGTACGGTTTAGGATTAGGGGACGGGTGAGGGTCAGGCTTCTGGGAAGGGTTAGGGTTAGGGTTCGGGCTAGTGTTAGGGTTAGGGGACGGAGACGGTTTAGGGTCCAGGTGAGGGTACGACAACACTTTAGGGGGAGCGTACGTGTGAGGGTGCGGGTTAGTGTTAGCGTACGGGTTAGGATTAGGGGACGGGAGAGGATCAGGCTTCGGGGAAGGGTTAGGGTTAGGGTTCGGGCTAGGGTTAGGGTTAGGGGACGGGGACGGTTTAGGGTCCAGGTGAGGGTACGACAACACTTTAGGGGGAGCGTACGTGTGAGGGCGCGGGTTAGTGTTAGCGTACGGGTTAGGATTAGGGGACGGGTGAGGGTCAGGCTTCGGGGAAGGGTTAGGGTTAGGGTTCGGGCTAGGGTTAGGGTTCGGGACGGGGAGGGTTTAGGGTGCAGGTGAGGGTACGACAACCCTTTAGGGGGAGCGTACGTGTGAGGGTGCGGGTTAGTGTTAGCGTACGGGTTAGGATTAGGGGACGGGTGAGGATCAGGCTTCGGGGAAGGGTTAGGGTTAGGGTTCGGGCTAGGGTTATGGTTAGGGGACGGGGACGCTTTAGGGTCCAGGTGAGGGTACGACAACACTTTAGGGGGAGCGTACGTGTGAGGGCGCGTGTTAGTGTTAGCGTACGGGTTAGGATTAGGGGACGGGTGAGGGTCAGGCTTCGGGGAAGGGTTAGGGTTAGGGTTCGGCCTAGGGTTAGGGTTAGGGGACGGGGACGGTTTAGGGTCCAGGTGAGGGTCCGACAACGCTTTAGGGGGAGCGTTCGTGTGAGGGCGTGAGTTAGTGTTAGCGTACGGGTTAGGATTAGGGGATGGGTGAGGGTCAGGCTTCTGGGAAGGGTTACGGTTAGGGTTCGGGCTAGGGTTAGGGTTAGGGGACGGGGACGGTTTAGGGTCCAGGTGAGGGTACGACAACGCTTTAGGGGGAGCGTACGTGTTAGGGCGCGGGTTAGTGTTAGCGTACGGGTTAGGATTAGGGGACGGGTGAGGGTCAGGTTTCGGGGAAGGGTTACGGTTAGGGTTCGGGCTAGGGTTAGGGTTAGGGGACGGGGACGGTTTAGGGTCCAGGTGAGGGTCCGACAACGCTTTAGGGGGAGCGTACGTGTGAGGGCGCGGGTTAGTGTTAACGTACGGGTTAGGATTAGGGGACGGGTGAGGGTCAGGCTTCGGGGAAGGGTTACGGTTAGGGTTCGGGCTAGGGTTAGGGTTAGGGGACGGGGACGGTTTAGGTTCCAGGTGAGGGTCCGACAACGCTTTAGGGGGAGCGTACGTGTGAGGGCGCGGGTTAGTGTTAGCGTACGGTTTAGGATTAGGGGACGGGTGAGGGTCAGGCTTCGGGGAAGGGTTGGGTTATGGTTCGGGCTAGGGTTAGGGTTAGGGGACGGGGACGGTTTAGGGTCCAGGTGAGGGTACGACAACACTTTAGGGTGAGCGTACGTGTGAGGGCGCGGGTTAGTGTTAGCGTACGGGTTAGGATTAGGGGACGGGTGAGGGTCAGGCTTCTGGGTCGGGTTAGTGTTAGGGTTCGGGCTAGGGTTAGGGTTAGGGGACGGGGACGGTTTAGGGTCCAGGTGAGGGTCCGACAACGCTTTAGTGGGAGCGTACGTGTGAGGGCGCGGGTTAGTGTTAGCGTACGGGTTAGGATTAGGGGACGGGTGAGGGTCACGCTTCGGGGAAGGGTTAGGGTTAGGGTTCGGTCTAGGGTTAGGGTTCGGGACGGGGAGGGTTTAGGGTCCAGGTGAGGGTACGACAACCCTTTAGGGGGAGCGTACGTGTGAGGGTGCGGGTTAGTGTTAGCGTACGGGTTAGGATTAGGGGACGGGTGAGGATCAGGCTTCGGGGAAGTGTTAGGGTTAGGGTTCGGGCTAGGGTTAGGGTTAGGGGACGGGGACGGTTTAGGGTCCAGGTGAGGGTACGACAACACTTTAGGGGGAGCGTACGTGTGAGGGCGCGGGTTAGTGTTAGCGTACGGGTTAGGATTAGGGGACGGGTGAGGGTCAGGCTTCGGGGAAGGGTTACGGTTAGGGTTCGGGCTAGGGTTAGGGTTAGGGGACGGGGACGGTTTACGGTCCAGGTGAGGGTCCGACAACGCTTTACGGGGAGCGTACGTGTGAGGGCGCGGTTTAGTGTTAGCGTACGGGTTGGGATTAGGGGATGGGTGACGGTCAGGCTTCGGGGAAGGGTTAGGGTTAGGGTTCGGGCTAGGGTTAGGGTTAGGGGACGGGGACGGTTTAGGGTCCAGGTGAGGGTACGACAACGCTTTAGGGGGAGCGTACGTGTGAGGGCGCGGGTTAGTGTTAGCGTACGGGTTAGGATTAGGGGACGGGTGAGGGTCAGGCTTCGGGGAAGGGTTAGGGTTAGGGTTCGGGCTAGGGTTAGGGTTAGGGGACGGGGACGGTTTAGGGTCCAGGTGAGGGTCCGACAACGCTTTAGGGGGAGCGTACGTGTGAGGGCGCGGGTTAGTGTTAGCGTACGGGTTAGGATTAGGGGACGGGTGAGGGTCAGGCTTCGGGGAAGGGTTACGGTTAGGGTTCGGGCTAGGGTTAGGGTTAGGGGACGGAGACGGTTTAGGGTCCAGGTGAGGGTACGACAACGCTTTAGGGGGAGCGTACGTGTGAGGGCGCGGGTTAGTGTTAGCGTACGGGTTAGGATTAGGGGACGGGTGAGGGTCAGGCTTCGGGGAAGGGTTAGGGTTAGGGTTCGGGCTAGGGTTAGGGTTAGGGGACGGGGACGGTTTAGGGTCCAGGTGAGGGTCCGACAACACTTTAGGGGGAGCGTAGGTGTGAGGGCGCGGGTTAGTGTTAGCGTACGGTTTAGGATTAGGGGACGGGTGAGGGTCAGGCTTCTGGGAAGTGTTAGGGTTAGGGTTCGGGCTAGTGTTAGGGTTAGGGGACGGGGACGGTTTAGGGTCCAGGTGAGGGTACGACAACGCTTTAGGGTGAGCGTATGTGTGAGGGCGTGGGTTAGTGTTAGCGTACGGGTTAGGATTATGGGACGGGTGAGGGTCAGGCTTCGGGGAAGGTTTAGGGTTAGCGTTCGGGCTAGGGTTAGGGTTAGGGGACGGGGACGGTTTAGGGTCCAGGTGAGGGTCCGACAACGCTTTAGGGGGAGCGTACGTGTGAGGGCGCGGGTTAGTGTTAGCGTACGGGTTAGGATTACGGGATGGGTGAGGGTCAGGCTTCTGGGAAGGGTTAGGGTTAGGGTTCGGGCTAGGGTTAGGGTTAGGGGACGGGGACGGTTTAGGGTCCAGGTGAGGGTCCGACTACGCTTTAGGGGGAGCGTTCGTGTGAGGGCGTGGGTTAGTGTTAGCGTACGGGTTAGGATTAGGGGATGGGTGAGGGTCAGGCTTCGGGGAACGGTTACGGTTAGGGTTCGGGCTAGGGTTAGGGTTAGGGGACGGGGACGGTTTAGGGTCCATTTGAGGGTACGACAACGCTTTAGGGGGAGCGTACGTGTGAGGGCGTGGGTTAGTGTTAGCGTACGGGTTAGGATTAGGGGACTGGTGAGGGTCAGGCTTCGGGGAAGGGTTATGGTTAGGGTTCGGGCTAGGGTTAGGGTTAGGGTTCGGGCTAGGGTTGGGGTTAGGGGACAGGGACGGTTTAGGGTCCAGGTGAGGGTACGACAACACTTTAGGGGGAGCGTACGTGTGAGGGCGCGGGTTAGTGTTAGCGTACGTGTTAGGATTAGGGGACGGGTGAGGGTCAGGCTTCGGGGAAGGGTTAGGGTTAGGGTTTGGGCTAGGGTTAGGGTTATGGGACAGGGACGGTTTAGGGTCCAGGTGAGGGTACAACAACACTTTAGGGGGAGCGTACGTGTGAGGGCGCGGGTTAGTGTTAGCGTACGGGTTAGGATTAGGGAACGGGTGAGGGTCTGGCTTCGGGGAAGGGTTACGGTTAGGGTTCGGGCTAGGGTTAGGGTTAGGGGACGGGGACGGTTTAGGGTCCAGGTGAGGGTCCGACAACGATTTAGGGGGAGCGTACGTGTGAGGGCGCGGGTTAGTGTTAGCGTACGGGTTAGGATTAGGGGACGGGTGAGGGTCAGGCTTCTGGGAAGGGTTAGGGTTAGGGTTCGGGCTAGGGTTAGGGTTAGGGGACGGGGACGGTTTAGGGTCCAGGTGAGGGTACGACAACGCTTTAGGGGGAGCGTACGTGTGAGGGCGCGGGTTAGTGTTAGCGCACGGGTTAGGATTAGGGGACGGGTGAGGGTCAGGCTTCGGGGAAGGGTTAGGGTTAGGGTTCGGGCTAGGGTTAGGGTTAGGGGACGGGGACGGTTTAGGGTCCAGGTGAGGGTCCAACAACGCTTTAGGGGGAGCGTACGTGTGAGGGCGCGGGTTAGTGTTAGCGTACGGGTTAGGATTAGGGGACGGGTGAGGGTCAGGCTTCGGGGAAGGGTTACGGTTAGGGTTCGGGCTAGGGTTAGGGTTAGGGGACGGAGACGGTTTAGGGTCCAGGTGAGGGTCCGACAACGCTTTAGGGGGAGCGTACGTGTGAGGGCGCGGGTTAGTGTTAGCGTACGGGTTAGGATTAGGGGATGGGTGAGGGTCAGGCTTCGGGGAAGTGTTAGGGTTAGGGTTCGGGCTAGGGTTAGGGTTAGGGGACGGGGACGGTTTAGGGTCCAGGTGAGGGTACGACAACACTTTAGGGGGAGCGTAGGTGTGAGGGCGCGGGTTAGTGTTAGCGTACGGTTTAGGATTAGGGGACGGGTGAGGGTCAGGCTTCTGGGAAGTGTTAGGGTTAGGGTTCGGGCTAGGGTTAGGGTTAGGGGACGGGGACGGTTTAGGGTCCAGGTGAGGGTACGACAACGCTTTAGGGTGAGCGTATGTGTGAGGGCGTGGGTTAGTGTTAGCGTACGGGTTAGGATTATGGGACGGGTGAGGGTCAGGCTTCGGGGAAGGTTTAGGGTTAGCGTTCGGGCTAGGGTTAGGGTTAGGGGACGGGGACGGTTTAGGGTCCATTTGAGGGTACGACAACGCTTTAGGGGGAGCGTACGTGTGAGGGCGTGGGTTAGTGTTAGCGTACGGGTTAGGATTAGGGGACTGGTGAGGGTCAGGCTTCGGGGAAGGGTTATGGTTAGGGTTCGGGCTAGGGTTAGGGTTAGGGTTCGGGCTAGGGTTGGGGTTAGGGGACAGGGACGGTTTAGGGTCCAGGTGAGGGTACGACAACACTTTAGGGGGAGCGTACGTGTGAGGGCGCGGGTTAGTGTTAGCGTACGTGTTAGGATTAGGGGACGGGTGAGGGTCAGGCTTCGGGGAAGGGTTAGGGTTAGGGTTTGGGCTAGGGTTAGGGTTAGGGGACAGGGACGGTTTAGGGTCCAGGTGAGGGTACAACAACACTTTAGGGGGAGCGTACGTGTGAGGGCGCGGGTTAGTGTTAGCGTACGGGTTAGGATTAGGGAACGGGTGAGGGTCTGGCTTCGGGGAAGGGTTACGGTTAGGGTTCGGGCTAGGGTTAGGGTTAGGGGACGGGGACGGTTTAGGGTCCAGGTGAGGGTCCGACAACGATTTAGGGGGAGCGTACGTGTGAGGGCGCGGGTTAGTGTTAGCGTACGGGTTAGGATTAGGGGACGGGTGAGTGTCAGGCTTCGGGGAAGGGTTAGGGTTAGTGTTCGGGCTAGGGTTAGGGTTAGGGGACGGGGACGGTTTAGGGTCCAGGTGAGGGTACGACAACACTTTAGGGGGAGCGTATGTGTGAGGGCGCGGGTTAGTGTTAGCGTACGGGTTAGGATTAGGGGACGGGTGAGGGTCAGGCTTCGGGGAAGGGTTAGGGTTAGGGTTCGGGCTAGGGTTAGGGTTAGGGGACGGGGACGGTTTAGGGTCCAGGTGAGGGTCCGACAACGCTTTAGGGGGAGCGTACGTGTGAGGGCGCGGGTTAGTGTTAGCGTACGTGTTAGGATTAGGGGATGGGTGAGGGTCAGGCTTCTGGGAAGGGTTAGGGTTAGGGTTCGGGCTAGGGTTAGGATTAGGGGACGGGGACTGTTTAGGGTCCAGGTGAGGGTTCGACAACGCTTTAGGGGGAGCGTACGTGTGAGGGCGCGGGTTAGTGTTAGCGTACGGGTTAGGATTAGGGGACGGGTGAGGGTCAGGCTTCGGGGAAGGGTTAGGGTTAGGGTTCGGGCTAGGGTTAGGGTTCGGGACGGGGAGGGTTTAGGGTCCAGGTGAGGGTACGACAACCCTTTAGGGGGAGCGTACGTGTGAGGGTGCGGGTTAGTGTTAGCGTACGGGTTAGGATTAGGGGACGGGTGAGGATCAGGCTTCGGGGAAGGGTTAGGGTTAGGGTTCGGGCTAGGGTTAACGTTAGGGGACGGGGACGGTTTAGGGTCCAGGTGAGGGTACGACAACACTTTAGGGGGAGCGTACGTGTGAGGGCGCGCGTTAGTGTTAGCGTACGGGTTAGGATTAGGGGACGGGTGAGGGTCAGGCTTCGGGGAAGGGTTACGGTTAGGGTTCGGGCTAGGGTTAGGGTTAGGGGACGGGGACGGTTTAGGGTCCAGGTGAGGGTACGACAACGCTTTAGGGTGAGCGTACGTGTGAGGGCGCGGGTTACTGTTAGCGTACGGGTTAGGATTAGGGGACGGGTGAGGGTCAGGCTTCGGGGAAGGGTTAGGGTTAGGGTTCGGGCTAGGGTTAGGGTTAGGGGACGGGGATGGTTTAGGGTCCAGGTGAGGGTCCGACAACGCTTTAGGGGGAGCGTACGTGTGAGGGCGCGGGTTAGTGTTAGCGTACGGGTTAGGATTAGGGGATGGGTGAGGGTCAGGCTTCTGGGAAGGGTTAGGGTTAGGGTTCGGGCTAGGGTTAGGGTTAGGGGACGGGGACGGTTTAGGGTCCAGGTGAGGGTCCGACAACGCTTTAGGGGGAGCGTACGTGTGAGGGCGCGGGTTAGTGTTAGCGTACGGGTTAGGATTAGGGGACGGGTGAGGGTCAGGCTTCGGGGAAGGGTTAGGGTTAGGGTTCGGGCTAGGGTTAGGGTTAGGGGACGGGGACGGTTTAGGGTCCAGGTGAGGGTACGACAACACTTTAGGGGGAGCGTACGTGTGAGGGCGCGGGTTAGTGTTAGCGTACGTGTTAGGATTAGGGGACGGGTGAGGGTCAGGCTTCGGGGAAGGGTTACGGTTAGGGTCGGGCTAGGGTTAGGGTTAGGGGACGGGGACGGTTTAGGGTCCAGGTGAGGGTACGACAACACTTTAGGGGGAGCGTACGTGTGAGGGCGCGGGTTAGTGTTAGCGTACGGGTTAGGATTAGGGGACGAGTGAGGGTCAGGCTTCGGGGAAGGGTTACGGTTAGGGTTCGGGCTAGGGTTAGGGTTAGGGTACGGGGACGGTTTAGGGTCCAGGTGAGGGTCCGACAACGCTTTAGGGGGAGCGTAGGTGTGAGGGCGCGGGTTAGTGTTAGCGTACGGGTTAGGATTAGGGGACGGGTGAGGGTCAGGCTTCGGGGAAGGGTTAGGGTTAGGGTTCGGGGTAGGGTTAGGGTTAGGGGACGGGGACGGTTTAGGGTCCAGGTGAGGGTACGACAACGCTTTAGGGGGAGCGTACGTGTGAGGGCGCGGGTTAGTGTTAGCGTACGGGTTAGGATTAGGGGACGGGTGAGGGTCAGGCTTCTGGGAAGGTTTAGGGTTAGGGTTCGGGCTACGGTTAGGGTTAGGGGACGGGGACGGTTTAGGGTCCAGGTGAGGGTACGACAACGCTTTAGGGTGAGCGATGGTGTGAGGGCGCGGGTTAGTGTTAGCGTACGGGTTAGGATTAGGGGACGGGTGAGGGTCAGGCTTCGGGGAAGGGTTAGGGTTAGGGTTCGGGCTAGGGTTAGGGTTAGGGGACGGGGACGGTTTAGGGTCCAGGTGAGGGTCCGACAACGCTTTAGGGGGAGCGTACGTGTGAGGGCGCGGGTTAGTGTTAGCGTACGGGTTAGGATTAGGGGATGGGTGAGGGTCAGGTTTCTGGGAAGGGTTAGAGTTAGGGTTCGGGCTAGGGTTAGGGTTAGGGGACGGGGATGGTTTAGGGTCCAGGTGAGCGTCCGACAACGCTTTAGGGGGAGCGTACGTGTGAGGGCGCGGGTTAGTGTTAGCGTACGGGTTAGGATTAGGGGACGGGTGAGGGTCAGGCTTCGGGGAAGGGTTACGGTTAGGGTTCGGGCTAGGGTTAGGGTTAGGGGACGGGGACGGTTTAGGGTCCAGGTGAGGGTACGACAACACTTTAGGGGGAGCGTACGTGTGAGGGCGTGTGTTAGTGTTAGCGTACGGGTTAGGATTAGGGGACGGGTGAGGGTCAGGTTTCGGGGGAGGGTTACGGTTAGGGTTCGGGCTAGGGTTAGGGTTAGGGGACGGGGACGGTTTAGGGTCCAGGTGAGGGTACGACAACGCTTTAGGGTGAGCGTACGTGTGAGGGCGCGGGTTAGTGTTAGCGTACGGGTTAGGATTAGGGGACGGGTGAGGCTCAGGCTTCGGGGAAGGGTTAGGGTTAGGGTTCGGGCTAGGGTTAGGGTTAGGGGACGGGGACGGTTTAGGGTCCAGGTGAGGGTACGACAACGCTTTAGGGTGAGCGTACGTGTGAGGGCGCGGGTTAGTGTTAGCGTACGGGTTAGGATTAGGGGACGGGTGAGGGTCAGGTTTCGGGGGAGGGTTACGGTTAGGGTTCGGGCTAGGGTTAGGGTTAGGGGACGGGGACGGTTTAGGGTTCAGGTGAGGGTACGACAACGCTTTAGGGTGAGCGTATGTGTGAGGGCGCGGGTTAGTGTTACCGTACGGGTTAGGATTAGGGGACGGGTGAGGGTCAGGCTTCGGGGAAGGGTTAGGGTTAGGGTTCGGGCTAGGGTTAGGGTTAGGGGACGGGGACGGTTTAGGGTTCAGGTGAGGGTACGACAACGCTTTAGGGGGAGCGTACGTGTGAGGGCGCGGGTTAGTGTTAGCGTACGGGTTAGGATTAGGGGATGGGTGAGGGTCAGGCTTCTGGGAAGGGTTAGGGTTAGGGTTCGGGCTAGGGTTAGGGGACGGGGACGGTTTAGGGTCCAGGTGAGGGTCCGACAACGCTTTAGGGGGAGCGTACGTGTGAGGGCGCGGGTTAGTGTTAGCGTACGGGTTAGGATTAGGGTACGGGTGAGGGTCAGGCTTCGGGGAAGGGTTAGGTTTAGGGTTCGGGATAGGGTTAGGTTTCGGGACGGGGAGGGTTTAGGGTCCAGGTGAGGGTACTACAACCCTTTAGTGGGAGCGTACGTGTGAGGGTGCGGGTTAGTGTTAGCGTACGGGTTAGGATTAGGGGACGGGTGAGGATCAGGCTTCGGGGAAGGGTTAGGGTTAGGGTTTGGGCTAGGGTTAGGGTTAGGGGACGGGGACGGTTTAGGGTCCAGGTAAGGGTACGACAACACTTTAGGGGGAGCGTATGTGTGAGGGCGCGGGTTAGCGTTAGCGTACGGGTTAGGATTAGGGGACGGGTGAGGGTCAGGCTTCGGGGAAGGGTTAGGGTTAGTGTTCGGGCTAGGGTTAGGGTTAGGGGACGGGGACGGTTTAGGGTCCAGGTGAGGGTCTGACAACGCTTTAGGGGGAGCGTACGTGTGAGGGCGCGGGTTAGTGTTAACGTACGGATTAGGATTAGGGGACGGGTGAGGGTCAGGCTTCAGGGAAGGGTTAGGAGTAGGGTTCGGGCTAGGGTTAGGGTTCGGGACGGGGAGGGTTTAGGGTCCAGGTGAGGGTACGACAACCCTTTAGGGGGAGCGTACGTGTGAGGGTGCGGGTTAGTGTTAGCGTACTGGTTAGGATTAGGGGACGGGTGAGGATCAGGCTTCGGGGAAGGGTTACGGTTAGGGTTCGGGCTAGGGTTAGGGTTAGGGGACGGGGACGGTTTAGGGTCCAGGTGAGGGTACGAGAACCCTTTAGGGGGAGCGTACGTGTGAGGGCGCGGGTTAGTGTTAGCGTACGGGTTAGGATTAGGGGACGGGTGAGGATCAGGCTTCGGGGAAGTGTTAGGGTTAGGGTTCGGGCTAGGGTTAGGGTTAGGGGACGGGGACGGTTTAGGGTCCAGGTGAGGGTACGACAACACTTTAGGGGGAGCGTACGTGTGAGGGCGCGGGTTAGTGTTAGCGTACGGGTTAGGATTAGGGGACGGGTGAGGGTCAGGCTTTGGGGAAGGGTTACGGTTAGGGTTCGGGCTAGGGTTAGGGTTAGGGGACGGGGACGGTTTAGGGTCCAGGTGAGGGTCCGACAACGCTTTAGGGGGAGCGTACGTGTGAGGGCGCGGGTTAGTGTTAGCGTACGGGTTAGGATTAGGGGATCGGTGAGGGTCAGGCTTCGGGGAAGGGTTAGGGTTAGGGTTCGGGCTAGGGTTAGGGTTAGGGGACAGGGACGGTTTAGGGTCCAGGTGAGGGTACGACAACACTTTAGGGGGAGAGTACGTGTGAGGGCGCGGGTTAGTGTTAGCGTACGGGTTAGGATTAGGGGACGGGTGAGGGTCAGGCTTCGGGGAAGGGTTAGGGTTAGGGTTCGGGATAGGGTTAGGGTTCGGGACGGGGACGGTTTAGGGTCCAGGTGAGGGTACGACAACACTTTAGGGGGAGCGTACGTGTGAGGGTGCGGGTTAGTGTTAGCGTACGGGTTAGGATTAGGGGACGGGTGAGAGTCAGGCTTCGGGGAAGGGTTAGGGTTAGGGTTCGGGCTAGGGTTAGGGTTAGGGGACGGGGACGGTTTAGGGTCCAGGTGAGGGTCCGACAACGCTTTAGGGGGAGCGTACGTGTGAGGGCGCGGGTTAGTGTTAGCGTACGGGTTAGGATTAGGGGATGGGTGAGGGTCAGGCTTCTGGGAAGGGTTAGGGTTAGGGTTCGGGCTAGGGTTAGGGTTAGGGGACGGGGACGGTTTAGGGTCCAGGTGAGGGTCCGACAACGCTTCAGGGGGAGCGTACGTGTGAGGGCGCGGGTTAATGTTAGCGTACGGGTTAGGATTAGGGGACGGGTGAGGGTCACGCTTCGGGGAAGGGTTAGGGTTAGGGTTCGGGCTAGGGTTAGGGTTCGGGACGGGGAGGGTTTAGGGTCCAGGTGAGGGTACGACAACCCTTTAGGGGGAGCGTACGTGTGAGGGTGCGGGTTAGTGTTAGCGTACGGGTTAGGATTAGGGGACGGGTGAGGATCAGGCTTCGGGGAAGGGTTAGGGTTAGGGTTCGGGCTAGGGTTAGGGTTAGGGGACGGGGACGGTTTAGGGTCCAGGTAAGCGTACGACAACACTTTAGGGGGAGCGTACGTGTGAGGGCGCGGGTTAGTGTTAGCGTACGGGTTAGCATTAGGGGACGGGTGAGGGTCAGGCTTCGGGGAAGGGTTAGGGTTAGAGTTCGGCCTAGGGTTAGGGTTAGGGGACGGGGACGGTTTAGGGTCCAGGTGAGGGTCCGACAACGCTTTAGGGGGAGCGTACGTGTGAGGGCGCGGGTTAGTGTTAGCGTACGGGTTAGGAATAGGGGATGGGTGAGGGTCAGGCTTCTGGGAAGGGTTAGGGTTAGGGTTCGGGCTAGGGTTAGGGTTAGGGGACGGGGACGGTTTAGGGTCCAAGTGAGGGTCCGACAACGCTTTAGGGGGAGCGTACGTGTGAGGGCGCAGGTTAGTGTTAGCGTACGGGTTAGGATTAGGGGACGGGTGAGGGTCAGGCTTCGGGGAAGGGTTAGGGGTAGGGTTCTGTCTAGGGTTAGGGTTCGGGACGGGGAGGGTTTAGGGTCCAGGTGAGGGTACGACAACCCTTTAGGGGGAGCGTACGTGTGAGGGTGCGGGTTAGTGTTAGCGTACTGGTTAGGATTAGGGGACGGGTGAGGATCAGGCTTCGGGGAAGGGTTAGGGTTAGGGTTCGGGCTAGGGTTAGGGTTAGGGGACGGGGACGGTTTAGGGTCCAGGTGAGGGTACGGCAACACTTTAGGGGGAGCGTACGTGTGAGGGCGCTGGTTAGTGTTAGCGTACGGGTTAGGATTAGGGGACGGGTGAGGGTCAGGCTTCGGGGAAGTTTTACGGTTAGGGTTCGGGCTAGGGTTAGGGTTAGGGGACGGGGACGGTTTAGGGTCCAGGTGAGGGTCCGACAACGCTTTAGGGGGAGCGTACGTGTGAGGGCGCGGGTTAGTGTTAGCGTACGGGTTAGGATTAGGGGATGGGTGAGGGTCAGGCTTCGGGGAAGGGTTAGGGTTAGGGTTCGGGCTAGGGTTAGGGTTAGGGGACGGGGACAGTTTAGGGTCCAGGTGAGGGTACGACAACACTTTAGGGGGAGCGTACGTGTGAGGGCGCGGGTTAGTGTTAGCGTACGGGTTAGGATTAGGGGACGGGTGAGGGTCAGGCTTCGGGGAAGGGTTAGGGTTAGGGTTCGGGCTAGGGTTAGGGTTCGGGACGGGGACGGTTTAGGGTCCAGGTGAGGGTACGACAACCCTTTAGGGGGAGCGTACGTGTGAGGGTGCGGGTTAGTGTTAGCGTACGGGTTAGGATTAGGGGACGGGTGAGGGTCAGGCTTTGGGGAAGGGTTAGGGTTAGGGTTCGGGCTAGGGTTAGGGTTAGGGGACGGGGACGGTTTAGGGTCCAGGTGAGGGTCCGACAACGCTTTAGGGGGAGCGTACGTGTGAGGGCGCGGGTTAGTGTTAGCGTACGGGTTAGGATTAGGGGATGGGTGAGGGTCAGGCTTCTGGGAAGGGTTAGGGTTAGGGTTCGGGCTAGGGTTAGGGTTAGGGGACGGGGACGGTTTAGGGTCCAGGTGAGGGTCCGACAACGCTTTAGGGGGAGCGTACGTGTGAGGGCGTGGGTTAGTGTTAGCGTACGGGTTAGGATTAGGGGACGGGTGAGGGTCACGCTTCGGGGAAGGGTTAGGGTTGGGGCTAGGGTTAGGGTTCGGGACGGGGAGGGTTTAGGGTCCAGGTGAGGGTACGACAACGCTTTAGGGTGAGCGTACGTGTGAGGGCGCGGGTTAGTGTTAGCGTACGGGTTAGGATTAGGGGATGTGTGAGGGTCAGGTTTCTGGGAAGGGTTAGAGTTAGGGTTCGGGCTAGGGTTAGGGTTAGGGGACGGGGATGGTTTAGGGTCCAGGTGAGCGTCCGACAACGCTTTAGGGGGAGCGTACGTGTGAGGGCGCGGGTTAGTGTTACCGTACGGGTTAGGATTAGGGGACGGGTGAGGGTCAGGCTTCGGGGAAGGGTTACGGTTAGGGTTCGGGCTAGGGTTAGGGTTAGGGGACGGGGACGGTTTAGGGTCCAGGTGAGGGTACGACAACACTTTAGGGGGAGCGTACGTGTGAGGGCGTGGGTTAGTGTTAGCGTACGGGTTAGGATTAGGGGACGGGTGAGGGTCAGGTTTCGGGGGAGGGTTACGGTTAGGGTTCGGGCTAGGGTTAGGGTTAGGGGACGGGGACGGTTTAGGGTCCAGGTGAGGGTACGACAACGCTTTAGGGTGAGCGTACGTGTGAGGGCGCGGGTTAGTGTTAGCGTACGGGTTAGGATTAGGGGACGGCTGAGGGTCAGGCTTCGGGGAAGGGTTAGGGTTAGGGTTCGGGCTAGGGTTAGGGTTAGGGGACGGGGACGGTTTAGGGTCCAGGTGAGGGTACGACAACGCTTTAGGGTGAGCGTACGTGTGAGGGCGCGGGTTAGTGTTAGCGTACGGGTTAGGATTAGGGGACGGGTGAGGGTCAGGTTTCGGGGGAGGGTTACGGTTAGGGTTCGGGCTAGGGTTAGGGTTAGGGGACGGGGACGGTTTAGGGTTCAGATGAGGGTACGACAACGCTTTAGGGTGAGCGTATGTGTGAGGGCGCGGGTTAGTGTTACCGTACGGGTTAGGATTAGGGGACGGGTGAGGGTCAGGCTTCGGGGAAGGGTTAGGGTTAGGGTTCGGGCTAGGGTTAGGGTTAGGGGACGGGGACGGTTTAGGGTCCAGGTGAGGGTCCGACAACGCTTTAGGGGGAGCGTACGTGTGAGGGCGCAGGTTAGTGTTAGCGTACGGGTTATGATTAGGGGATGGGTGAGGGTCACGCTTCTGGGAAGGGTTAGGGTTAGGGTTCGGGCTAGGGTTAGGGGACGGGGACGGTTTAGGGTCCAGGTGAGGGTCCGACAACGCTTTAGGGGGAGCGTACGTGTGAGGGCGCGGGTTAGTGTTAGCGTACGGGTTAGGATTAGGGTACGGGTGAGGGTCAGGCTTCGGGGAAGGGTTAGGTTTAGGGTTCGGGATAGGGTTAGGTTTCGGGACGGGGAGGGTTTAGGGTCCAGGTGAGGGTACTACAACCCTTTAGTGGGAGCGTACGTGTGAGGGTGCGGGTTAGTGTTAGCGTACGGGTTAGGATTAGGGGACGGGTGAGGATCAGGCTTCGGGGAAGGGTTAGGGTTAGGGTTTGGGCTAGGGTTAGGGTTAGGGGACGGGGACGGTTTTGGGTCCAGGTAAGGGTACGACAACACTTTAGGGGGAGCGTATGTGTGAGGGCGCGGGTTAGCGTTAGCGTACGGGTTAGGATTAGGGGACGGGTGAGGGTCAGGCTTCGGGGAAGGGTTAGGGTTAGGGTTCGGCCTAGGGTTAGGGTTAGGGGACGGGGACGGTTTAGGGTCCAGGTGAGGGTCCGACAACGCTTTAGGGGGAGCGTACGTGTGAGGGCGCGGGTTAGTGTTAGCGTACGGGTTAGGATTAGGGGATGGGTGAGGGTCAGGCTTCTGGGAAGGGTTAGGGTTAGTGTTCGGGCTAGGGTTAGGGTTAGGGGACGGGGACGGTTTAGGGTCCAGGTGAGGGTCTGACAACGCTTTAGGGGGAGCGTACGTGTGAGGGCGCGGGTTAGTGTTAACGTACGGGTTAGGATTAGGGGACGGGTGAGGGTCAGGCTTCAAGGAAGGGTTAGGAGTAGGGTTCGGGCTAGGGTTAGGGTTCGGGACGGGGAGGGTTTAGGGTCCAGGTGAGGGTACGACAACCCTTTAGGGGGAGCGTACGTGTGAGGGTGCGGGTTAGTGTTAGCGTACTGGTTAGGATTAGGGGACGGGTGACGATCAGGCTTCGGGGAAGGGTTACGGTTAGGGTTCGGGCTAGGGTTAGGGTTAGGGGACGGGGACGGTTTAGGGTGCAGGTGAGGGTACGACAACCCTTTAGGGGGAGCGTACGTGTGAGGGCGCGGGTTAGTGTTAGCGTACGGGTTAGGATTAGGGGACGGGTGAGGATCAGGCTTCGGGGAAGGGTTAGGGTTAGGGTTCGGGCTAGGGTTAGGGTTAGGGGACAGGGACGGTTTAGGGTCCAGGTGAGGGTACGACAACACTTTAGGGGGAGCGTACGTGTGAGGGTGCGGGTTAGTGTTAGCGTACGGGTTAGGATTAGGGGACGGGTGAGGATCAGGCTTCGGGGAAGGGTTAGGGTTAGGGTTCGGGCTAGGGTTAGGGTTAGGGGACGGGGACGGTTTAGGGTCCAGGTAAGCGTACGACAACACTTTAGGGGGAGCGTACCTGTGAGGGCGCGGGTTAGTGTTAGCGTACGGGTTAGCATTAGGGGACGGGTGAGGGTCAGGCTTCGGGGAAGGGTTAGGGTTAGGGTTCGGCCTAGGGTTAGGGTTAGGGGACGGGGACGGTTTATGGTCCAGGTGAGGGTCCGACAACGCTTTAGGGGGAGCGTACGTGTGAGGGCGCGGGTTAGTGTTAGCGTACGGGTTAGGAATAGGGGATGGGTGAGGGTCAGGCTTCTGGGAAGGGTTAGGGTTAGGGTTCGGGCTAGGGTTAGGGTTAGGGGACGGGGACGGTTTAGGGTCCAAGTGAGGGTCCGACAACGCTTTAGGGGGAGCGTACGTGTGAGGGCGCAGGTTAGTGTTAGCGTACGGGTTAGGATTAGGGGACGGGTGAGGGTCAGGCTTCGGGAAAGGGTTAGGGGTAGGGTTCTGTCTAGGGTTAGGGTTCGGGACGGGGAGGGTTTAGGGTCCAGGTGAGGGTACGACAACCCTTTAGGGGGAGCGTACGTGTGAGGGTGCGGGTTAGTGTTAGCGTACTGGTTAGGATTAGGGGACGGGTGAGGATCAGGCTTCGGGGAAGGGTTAGGGTTAGGGTTCGGGCTAGGGTTAGGGTTAGGGGACGGGGACGGTTTAGGGTCCAGGTGAGGGTACGGCAACACTTTAGGGGGAGCGTACGTGTGAGGGCGCTGGTTAGTGTTAGCGTACGGGTTAGGATTAGGGGACGGGTGAGGGTCAGGCTTCGGGGAAGGTTTACGGTTAGGGTTCGGGCTAGGGTTAGGGTTAGGGGACGGGGACGGTTTAGGGTCCAGGTAAGGGTCCGACAACGCTTTAGGGGGAGCGTACGTGTGAGGGCGCGGGTTAGTGTTAGCGTACGGGTTAGGATTAGGGGATGGGTGAGGGTCAGGCTTCGGGGAAGGGTTAGGGTTAGGGTTCGGGCTAGGGTTAGGGTTAGGGGACGGGGACAGTTTAGGGTCCAGGTGAGGGTACGACAACACTTTAGGGGGAGCGTACGTGTGAGGGCGCGGGTTAGTGTTAGCGTACGGGTTAGGATTAGGGGACGGGTGAGGGTCAGGCTTCGGGGAAGGGTTAGGGTTAGGGTTCGGGCTAGGGTTAGGGTTCGGGACGGGGACGGTTTAGGGTCCAGGTGAGGGTACGACAACCCTTTAGGGGGAGCGTACGTGTGAGGGCGTGGGTTAGTGTTAGCGTACGGGTTAGGATTAGGGGACGGGTGAGGGTCACGCTTCGGGGAAGGGTTAGGGTTGGGGCTAGGGTTAGGGTTCGGGACGGGGAGGGTTTAGGGTCCAGGTGAGTGTACGACAACCCTTTAGGGGGAGCGTACGTGTGAGGGTGCGGGTTAGTGTTAGCATACGGGTTAGGATTAGGGGACGGGTGAGGATCAGGCTTCGGGGAAGGGTTAGGGTTAGGGTTCGGGCTAGGGATAGGGTTAGGGGACGGGGACGGTTTAGGGTCCAGGTGAGGGTACGACAACACTTTAGGGGGAGCGTACGTGTGAGGGCGCGGGTTAGTGTTAGCGTACGGGTTAGGATTAGGGGACGGGTGAGGGTCAGGCTTCGGGGAAGGGTTACGGTTAGGGATCGGGCTAGGGTTTGGGTGAGGGGACGGGGACGGTTTAGGTTCCAGGTGAGGGTCCGACAACGCTTTAGGGGGAGCGTACGTGTGAGGGCGCGGGTTAGTGTTAGCGTACGGGTTAGGATTAGGGGACGGGTGAGGGTCAGGCTTCGGGGAATGGTTAGGGTTAGGGTTCGGGCTAGGGTTAGGGTTAGGGGACGGGGACGTTTTAGGGTCCAGGTAAGGGTACGACAACACTTTAGGGGGAGCGTACGTGTGAGGGCGCGGGTTAGTGTTAGCGTACGGGTTAGGATTAGGGGACGGGTGAGGGTCAGGCTTCGGGGAAGGGTGAGGGTTAGGGTTCGGCCTAGGGTTAGGGTTAGGGGACGGGGACGGTTTAGGGTCCAGGTGAGGGTCCGACAACGCTTTAGGGGGAGCGTACGTGTGAGGGCGCGGGTTAGTGTTAGCGTACGGGTTAGGATTAGGGGATGGGTGAGGGTCAGGCTTCTGGGAAGGGTTAGGGTTAGTGTTCGGGCTAGGGTTAGGGTTAGGGGACGGGGACGGTTCAGGGTCCAGGTGAGGGTCCGACAACGCTTTAGGGGGAGCGTACGTGTGAGGGCGCGGGTTAGTGTTAGCGTACGGGTTAGGATTATGGGACGGTTGAGGGTCAGGCTTCGGGGAAGGGTTAGGGGTAGGGTTCGGGCTAGGGTTAGGGTTCGGGACGGGGAGGGTTTAGGGTCCAGGTGAGGGTACGACAACCCTTTAGGGGGAGCGTACGTGTGAGGGTGCGGGTTAGTGTTAGCGTACTGGTTAGGATTAGGGGACGGGTGAGGATCAGGCTTCGGGGAAGGGTTAGGGTTAGGGTTCGGGCTAGGGTTAGGGTTCGGGACGGGGACGGTTTAGGGTCCAGGTGAGGGTACGACAACACTTTAGGGGGAGCGTACGTGTGAGGGCGCGGGTTAGTGTTAGCGTACGGGTTAGGATTAGGGGACGGGTGAGGGTCAGGCTTCGGGGAAGGGTTACGGTTAGGGTTCGGGCTAGGGTTAGGGTTAGGGGACGGGGACGGTTTAGGGTCCAGGTGAGGGCCCGACAACGCTTTAGGGGGAGCGTACGTGTGAGGGCGCGGGTTAGTGTTAGCGTACGGGTTAGGATTAGGGGATCGGTGAGGGTCAGGCTTCGGGGAAGGGTTAGGGTTAGGGTTCGGGCTAGGGTTAGGGTTAGGGGACGGGGACGGTTTAGGGTCCAGGTGAGAGTACGACAACACTTTAGGGGGAGCGTACGTGTGAGGGCGCGGGTTAGTGTTAGCGTACGGGTTAGGATTAGGGGACGGGTGAGGGTCAGGCTTCGGGGAAGTGTTAGGGTTAGGGTTCGGGCTAGGGTTAGGGTTCGGGACGGGGACGGTTTAGGGTCCAGGTGAGGATACGACAACCCTTTAGGGGGAGCATACGTGTGAGGGTGCGGGTTAGTGTTAGCGTACGGGTTAGGATTAGGGGACGAGTGAGCGTCAGGCTTCGGGGAAGGGTTAGGGTTAGGGTTCGGGCTAGGGTTAGGGTTAGGGGACGGGGACGGTTTAGGGTCCAGGTGAGGGTCCGACAACGCTTTAGGGGGAGCGTACGTGTGAGGGCGCGGGTTAGTGTTAGCGTTCGGGTTAGGATTAGGGGATGGGTGAGGGTCAGGCTTCTGGGAAGGGTTAGGGTTAGGGTTCGGGCTAGGGTTAGGGTTAGGGGACGGTCACGGTTTAGGGTCCAGTTGAGGGTCTGACAACGCTTTAGGGGGAGCGTACGTGTGAGGGCGCGGGTTAGTGTTAGCGTACGGGTTAGGATTAGGGGACTGGTGAGGGTCAGGCTTCGGGGAAGGGTTACGGTTAGGGTTCGGGCTAGGGTTAGGGTTAGGGGACGGGGACGGTTTAGGGTCCAGGTGAGGGTACGATAACACTTTAGGGGGAGCGTACGTGTGAGGGCGCGGGTTAGTGTTAGCGTACGTGTTAGGATTAGGGGACGGGTGAGGGTCAGGCTTCGGGCAAGGGTTACGGTTAGGGTTCGGGCTAGGGTTAGGGTTAGGGGACGGGGATGGTTTAGGGTCCAGGTGAGGGTACGACAACACTTTAGGCGGAGCGTACGTGTGAGGGCGTGGGTTAGTGTTAGCGTACGGGTTAGGATTAGGGGACGGGTGAGGGTCAGGCTTCGGGGAAGGGTTATAGTTAGGGTTCGGGCTAGGGTTAGGGTTAGGGGACGGGGACGGTTTAGGGTCCAGGTGAGGGTCCGAAAACGCTTTAGGGGGAGCGTACGTGTGAGGGCGCGGGTTAGTGTTAGCGTACGTGTTAGGATTAGGGGACGGGTGAGGGTCACGCTTCGGGGAAGTGTTAGGGTTAGGGTTCGGGCTAGGGTTAGGGTTCGGGACGGGGAGGGTTTAGGGTCCAGGTGAGGGTACGACAACCCTTTAGGGGGAGCGTACGTGTGAGGGTGCGGGTTAGTGTTAGCGTATGGGTTAGGATTAGGGGACGGGTGAGGATCAGGCTTCGGGGAAGGGTTAGGGTTAGGGTTCGGGCTAGGGTTAGGGTTAGGGGACGGGGACGGTTTAGGGTCCAGGTGAGGGTACGACAACACTTTAGGGCGAGTGTACGTGTGAGGGCGCGGGTTAGTGTTAGCGTACGGATTAGGATTAGGGGACGGGTGAGGGTCAGGCTTCGGGGAAGGGTTACGGTTAGGGTTCGGGCTAGGCTTAGGGTTAGGGGACGGGGACGGTTTAGGTTCCAGGTGAGGGTCCGACAACGCTTTAGGGGGAGCGTACGTGTGAGGGCGCGGGTTAGTGTTAGCGTACGGGTTAGGATTAGGGGACGGGTGAGGGTCAGGCTTCGGGGAAGGGTTAGGGTTAGGGTTCGGGCTAGGGTTAGGGTTAGGGGACGGGGACGGTTTAGGGTCCAGGTGAGGGTACGACAACGCTTTAGGGGGAGCGTACGTGTGAGGGCGCGGGTTAGTGTTAGCGTACGGGTTAGGATTAGGGGACGGGTGAGGGTCAGGCTTCTGGGAAGGGTTACGGTTAGGGTTCGGGCTAGGGTTAGGGTTAGGGGACGGGGACGGTTTAGGGTCCAGGTGAGGGTACGACAACGCTTTAGGGTGAGCGTACGTGTGAGGGCGCGGGTTAGTGTTAGCGTACGGGTTAGGATTAGGGGACGGGTGAGTGTCAGGCTTCGGGGAAGGGTTAGGGTTAGGGTTCGCGCTAGGGTTAGAGTTAGGGGACGGGGACGGTTTAGGGTCCAGGTGAGGGTTCGACAACGCTTTAGGGGGAGCGTACGTGTGAGGGCGCGGGTTAGTGTTAGCGTACGTGTTAGGATTAGGGGATGGGTGAGGGTCAGGCTTCTGGGAAGTGTTAGGGTTAGGGTTCGGGCTAGGGTTAGGGTTAGGGGACGGGGACGGTTTAGGGTCCAGGTGAGGGTCCGACAACGCTTTAGGGGGAGCGTACGTGTGAGGGCGCGGGTTAGTGTTAGCGTTCGGGTTAGGATTAGGGGACGGGTGAGGGTCAGGCTTCGGGGAAGGGTTAGGGTTAGGGTTCGGGCTAGGGTTAGGGTTAGGGGACGGGGACGGTTTAGGGTCCAGGTGAGGGTCCGATAACACTTTAGGGGGAGCGTACGTGTGAGGGCGCGGGTTAGTGTTAGCGTACGTGTTAGGATTAGGGGACGGGTGAGGGTCAGGCTTCGGGGAAGGGTTACGGTTAGGGTTCGGGCTAGGGTTAGGGTTAGGGGACGGGGACGGTTTAGGGTCCAGGTGAGGGTACGACAACACTTTAGGGGGAGAGTACGTGTGAGGGCGCGGGTTAGTTTTAGCGTACGGGTTAGGATTAGGGGACGGGTGAGGGTCAGGCTTCGGGGAAGGGTTACGGTTAGGGTTCGGGCTAGGGTTAGGGTTAGGGGACGGGGACGTTTTAGGGTCCACTTGAGGGTACGACAACGCTTTAGGGGGAGCGTACGTGTGAGGGCGCGGGTTAGTGTTAGCGTACGGGTTAGGATTAGGGGACTGGTGAGGGTCAGGCTTCGGGGAAGGGTTACGGTTAGGGTTCGGGCTAGGGTTAGGGTTAGGGGACGGGGACGGTTTAGGGTCCAGGTGAGGATATGACAACACTTTAGGGAGAGCGTACGTGTGAGGGCGCGGGTTAGTGTTAGCGTACGTGTTAGGATTAGGGGACGGGTGAGGGTCAGGCTTCGGGGAAGTGTTACGGTTAGGATTCGGGCTAGGGTTAGGGTTAGGGGACGGGGACGGTTTAGGGTCCAGGTGAGGGTACGACAACACTTTAGGGGGAGCTTACGTGTGAGGGCGCGGGTTAGTGTTAGCGTACGGGTTAGGATTAGGGGACGGGTGAGGGTCAGGCTTCGGGGAAGGGTTACGGTTAGGGTTCGGGCTAGGGTTAGGGTTAGGGGACGGGGACGGTTTAGGGTCCAGATGAGGGACCGACAACGCTTTAGGGGGAGCGTACGTGTGAGGGCGCGGGTTAGTGTTAGCGTATGGGTTAGGATTAGGGGATGGGTGAGGGTCAGGCTTCGGGGAAGGGTTAGGGTTAGGGTTCGGGCTAGGGTTAGGGTTAGGGGACGGGGACGGTTTAGGGTCCAGGTGAGGGTACGACAACACTTTAGGGGGAGCGTACGTGTGAGGGCGCGGGTTAGTGTTAGCGTACGGGTTAGGATTAGGGGACGGGTGAGGGTCAGGCTTCTGGGAAGGGTTAGGGTTAGGGTTCGGGCTAGGGTTAGGGTTAGGGGACGGGGACGGTTTAGGGTGCAGGTGAGGGTATGACAACGCTTTAGGGTGAGAGTACGTGTGAGGGCGCGGGTTAGTGTTAGCGTACGGGTTAGGATTAGGGGACGGGTGAGGGTCAGGCTTCGGGGAAGGGTTAGGGTTAGGGTTCGGGCTAGGGTTAGGGTTAGGGGACGGGGACGGTTTAGGGTCCAGGTGAGGGTCCGACAACGCTTTAGGGGGAGCGTACGTGTGAGGGCGCTGGTTAGTGTTAGCGTACAGGTTAGGATTAGGGGATGGGTGAGGGTTAGGCTTCTGGGAAGGGTTAGGGTTAGGGTTCGGGCTAGGGTTAGGGGACGGGGACGGTTTAGGGTCCAGGTGAGGGTCCGACAACGCTTTAGGGGGAGCGTACGTGTGAGGGCGCGGGTTAGTGTTAGCGTACGGGTTAGGATTAGGGGACGGGTGAGGGTCAGGCTTCGGGGAAGGGTTAGGTTTAGAGTTCGGGCTAGGGTTAGGGTTCGTGACGGGGAGGGTTTAGGGTCCAGGTGAGGGTACGACAACCCTTTAGGGGGAGCGTACGTGTGAGGGTGCGGGTTAGTGTTAGCGTACGGGTTAGGATTAGGGGACGGGTGAGGATCAGGCTTCGGGGAAGGGTTAGGGTTAGGGTTCGGGCTAGGGTTAGGGTTAGGGGACGGGGACGGTTTAGGGTCCAGGTAAGGGTACGACAACACTTTAGGGGGAGCGTACGTGTGAGGGCGCGGGTTAGTGTTAGCGTACGGGTTAGGATTAGGGGACGGGTGAGGGTCAGGCTTCGGGGAAGGGTTAGGGTTAGGGTTCGGCCTAGGGTTAGGGTTAGGGGACGGGGACGGTTTAGGGTCCAGGTGAGGGTCCGACAACGCTTTAGGGGGAGCGTACGTGTGAGGGCGCGGGTTAGTGTTAGCGTACGGGTTAGGATTAGGGGATGGTTGAGGGTCAGGCTTCTGGGAAGGGTTAGGGTTAGGGTTCGGGCTAGGGTTAGGGTTAGGGGACGGGGACGGTTTAGGGTCCAGGTGAGGGTACGACAACACTTTAGGGGGAGCGTACGTGTGAGGGCGTGGGTTAGTGTTAGCGTACGGGTTAGGATTAGGGGACGGGTGAGGGTCAGGTTTCGGGGGAGGGTTACGGTTAGGGTTCGGGCTAGGGTTAGGGTTAGGGGACGGGGACGGTTTAGGGTCCAGGTGAGGGTACGACAACGCTTTAGGGTGAGCGTACGTGTGAGGGCGCGGGTTAGTGTTAGCGTACGGGTTAGGATTAGGGGACGGCTGAGGGTCAGGCTTCGGGGAAGGGTTAGGGTTAGGGTTCGGGCTAGGGTTAGGGTTAGGGGACGGGGACGGTTTAGGGTCCAGGTGAGGGTACGACAACGCTTTAGGGTGAGCGTACGTGTGAGGGCGCGGGTTAGTGTTAGCGTACGGGTTAGGATTAGGGGACGGGTGAGGGTCAGGTTTCGGGGGAGGGTTACGGTTAGGGTTCGGGCTAGGGTTAGGGTTAGGGGACGGGGACGGTTTAGGGTTCAGATGAGGGTACGACAACGCTTTAGGGTGAGCGTATGTGTGAGGGCGCGGGTTAGTGTTACCGTACGGGTTAGGATTAGGGGACGGGTGAGGGTCAGGCTTCGGGGAAGGGTTAGGGTTAGGGTTCGGGCTAGGGTTAGGGTTAGGGGACGGGGACGGTTTAGGGTCCAGGTGAGGGTCCGACAACGCTTTAGGGGGAGCGTACGTGTGAGGGCGCAGGTTAGTGTTAGCGTACGGGTTATGATTAGGGGATGGGTGAGGGTCACGCTTCTGGGAAGGGTTAGGGTTAGGGTTCGGGCTAGGGTTAGGGGACGGGGACGGTTTAGGGTCCAGGTGAGGGTCCGACAACGCTTTAGGGGGAGCGTACGTGTGAGGGCGCGGGTTAGTGTTAGCGTACGGGTTAGGATTAGGGTACGGGTGAGGGTCAGGCTTCGGGGAAGGGTTAGGTTTAGGGTTCGGGATAGGGTTAGGTTTCGGGACGGGGAGGGTTTAGGGTCCAGGTGAGGGTACTACAACCCTTTAGTGGGAGCGTACGTGTGAGGGTGCGGGTTAGTGTTAGCGTACGGGTTAGGATTAGGGGACGGGTGAGGATCAGGCTTCGGGGAAGGGTTAGGGTTAGGGTTTGGGCTAGGGTTAGGGTTAGGGGACGGGGACGGTTTTGGGTCCAGGTAAGGGTACGACAACACTTTAGGGGGAGCGTATGTGTGAGGGCGCGGGTTAGCGTTAGCGTACGGGTTAGGATTAGGGGACGGGTGAGGGTCAGGCTTCGGGGAAGGGTTAGGGTTAGGGTTCGGCCTAGGGTTAGGGTTAGGGGACGGGGACGGTTTAGGGTCCAGGTGAGGGTCCGACAACGCTTTAGGGGGAGCGTACGTGTGAGGGCGCGGGTTAGTGTTAGCGTACGGGTTAGGATTAGGGGATGGGTGAGGGTCAGGCTTCTGGGAAGGGTTAGGGTTAGTGTTCGGGCTAGGGTTAGGGTTAGGGGACGGGGACGGTTTAGGGTCCAGGTGAGGGTCTGACAACGCTTTAGGGGGAGCGTACGTGTGAGGGCGCGGGTTAGTGTTAACGTACGGGTTAGGATTAGGGGACGGGTGAGGGTCAGGCTTCAAGGAAGGGTTAGGAGTAGGGTTCGGGCTAGGGTTAGGGTTCGGGACGGGGAGGGTTTAGGGTCCAGGTGAGGGTACGACAACCCTTTAGGGGGAGCGTACGTGTGAGGGTGCGGGTTAGTGTTAGCGTACTGGTTAGGATTAGGGGACGGGTGACGATCAGGCTTCGGGGAAGGGTTACGGTTAGGGTTCGGGCTAGGGTTAGGGTTAGGGGACGGGGACGGTTTAGGGTGCAGGTGAGGGTACGACAACCCTTTAGGGGGAGCGTACGTGTGAGGGCGCGGGTTAGTGTTAGCGTACGGGTTAGGATTAGGGGACGGGTGAGGATCAGGCTTCGGGGAAGGGTTAGGGTTAGGGTTCGGGCTAGGGTTAGGGTTAGGGGACAGGGACGGTTTAGGGTCCAGGTGAGGGTACGACAACACTTTAGGGGGAGCGTACGTGTGAGGGTGCGGGTTAGTGTTAGCGTACGGGTTAGGATTAGGGGACGGGTGAGGATCAGGCTTCGGGGAAGGGTTAGGGTTAGGGTTCGGGCTAGGGTTAGGGTTAGGGGACGGGGACGGTTTAGGGTCCAGGTAAGCGTACGACAACACTTTAGGGGGAGCGTACCTGTGAGGGCGCGGGTTAGTGTTAGCGTACGGGTTAGCATTAGGGGACGGGTGAGGGTCAGGCTTCGGGGAAGGGTTAGGGTTAGGGTTCGGCCTAGGGTTAGGGTTAGGGGACGGGGACGGTTTATGGTCCAGGTGAGGGTCCGACAACGCTTTAGGGGGAGCGTACGTGTGAGGGCGCGGGTTAGTGTTAGCGTACGGGTTAGGAATAGGGGATGGGTGAGGGTCAGGCTTCTGGGAAGGGTTAGGGTTAGGGTTCGGGCTAGGGTTAGGGTTAGGGGACGGGGACGGTTTAGGGTCCAAGTGAGGGTCCGACAACGCTTTAGGGGGAGCGTACGTGTGAGGGCGCAGGTTAGTGTTAGCGTACGGGTTAGGATTAGGGGACGGGTGAGGGTCAGGCTTCGGGAAAGGGTTAGGGGTAGGGTTCTGTCTAGGGTTAGGGTTCGGGACGGGGAGGGTTTAGGGTCCAGGTGAGGGTACGACAACCCTTTAGGGGGAGCGTACGTGTGAGGGTGCGGGTTAGTGTTAGCGTACTGGTTAGGATTAGGGGACGGGTGAGGATCAGGCTTCGGGGAAGGGTTAGGGTTAGGGTTCGGGCTAGGGTTAGGGTTAGGGGACGGGGACGGTTTAGGGTCCAGGTGAGGGTACGGCAACACTTTAGGGGGAGCGTACGTGTGAGGGCGCTGGTTAGTGTTAGCGTACGGGTTAGGATTAGGGGACGGGTGAGGGTCAGGCTTCGGGGAAGGTTTACGGTTAGGGTTCGGGCTAGGGTTAGGGTTAGGGGACGGGGACGGTTTAGGGTCCAGGTAAGGGTCCGACAACGCTTTAGGGGGAGCGTACGTGTGAGGGCGCGGGTTAGTGTTAGCGTACGGGTTAGGATTAGGGGATGGGTGAGGGTCAGGCTTCGGGGAAGGGTTAGGGTTAGGGTTCGGGCTAGGGTTAGGGTTAGGGGACGGGGACAGTTTAGGGTCCAGGTGAGGGTACGACAACACTTTAGGGGGAGCGTACGTGTGAGGGCGCGGGTTAGTGTTAGCGTACGGGTTAGGATTAGGGGACGGGTGAGGGTCAGGCTTCGGGGAAGGGTTAGGGTTAGGGTTCGGGCTAGGGTTAGGGTTCGGGACGGGGACGGTTTAGGGTCCAGGTGAGGGTACGACAACCCTTTAGGGGGAGCGTACGTGTGAGGGCGTGGGTTAGTGTTAGCGTACGGGTTAGGATTAGGGGACGGGTGAGGGTCACGCTTCGGGGAAGGGTTAGGGTTGGGGCTAGGGTTAGGGTTCGGGACGGGGAGGGTTTAGGGTCCAGGTGAGTGTACGACAACCCTTTAGGGGGAGCGTACGTGTGAGGGTGCGGGTTAGTGTTAGCATACGGGTTAGGATTAGGGGACGGGTGAGGATCAGGCTTCGGGGAAGGGTTAGGGTTAGGGTTCGGGCTAGGGATAGGGTTAGGGGACGGGGACGGTTTAGGGTCCAGGTGAGGGTACGACAACACTTTAGGGGGAGCGTACGTGTGAGGGCGCGGGTTAGTGTTAGCGTACGGGTTAGGATTAGGGGACGGGTGAGGGTCAGGCTTCGGGGAAGGGTTACGGTTAGGGATCGGGCTAGGGTTTGGGTGAGGGGACGGGGACGGTTTAGGTTCCAGGTGAGGGTCCGACAACGCTTTAGGGGGAGCGTACGTGTGAGGGCGCGGGTTAGTGTTAGCGTACGGGTTAGGATTAGGGGACGGGTGAGGGTCAGGCTTCGGGGAATGGTTAGGGTTAGGGTTCGGGCTAGGGTTAGGGTTAGGGGACGGGGACGTTTTAGGGTCCAGGTAAGGGTACGACAACACTTTAGGGGGAGCGTACGTGTGAGGGCGCGGGTTAGTGTTAGCGTACGGGTTAGGATTAGGGGACGGGTGAGGGTCAGGCTTCGGGGAAGGGTGAGGGTTAGGGTTCGGCCTAGGGTTAGGGTTAGGGGACGGGGACGGTTTAGGGTCCAGGTGAGGGTCCGACAACGCTTTAGGGGGAGCGTACGTGTGAGGGCGCGGGTTAGTGTTAGCGTACGGGTTAGGATTAGGGGATGGGTGAGGGTCAGGCTTCTGGGAAGGGTTAGGGTTAGTGTTCGGGCTAGGGTTAGGGTTAGGGGACGGGGACGGTTTAGGGTCCAGGTGAGGGTCCGACAACGCTTTAGGGGGAGCGTACGTGTGAGGGCGCGGGTTAGTGTTAGCGTACGGGTTAGGATTAGGGGACGTGTGAGGGTCAGGCTTCTGGGAAGGGTTAGGGTTAGGGTTCGGGCTAGGGTTAGGGTTAGGGGACGGGGACGGTTTAGGGTCCAGGTGAGGGTACGACAACGCTTTAGGGTGAGCGTACGTGTGAGGGCGCGGGTTAGTGTTAGCGTACGGGTTAGGATTAGGGGACGGGTGAGGGTCAGGCTTCGGGGAAGGGTTAGGGTTAGGGTTCGGGCTAGGTGTAGGGTTAGGGGACGGGGACGGTTTAGGGTCCAGGTGAGGGTCCGACAATGCTTTAGGGGGAGCGTACGTGTGAGGGCGCTGGTTAGTGTTAGCGTACGGGTTAGGATTAGGGGATGGGTGAGGGTTAGGCTTCTGGGAAGGGTTAGGGTTAGGGTTCGGGCTAGGGTTAGGGGACGGGGACGGTTTAGGGTCCAGGTGAGGGTCCGACAACGCTTTAGGGGGAGCGTACGTGTGAGGGCGCGGGTTAGTGTTAGCGTACGGGTTAGGATTAGGGGACGGGTGAGGGTCAGGCTTCGGGGAAGGGTTAGGTTTAGGGTTCGGGCTAGGGTTAGGGTTCGTGACGGGGAGGGTTTAGGGTCCAGGTGAGGGTACGACAACCCTTTAGGGGGAGCGTACGTGTGAGGGTGCGGGTTAGTGTTAGCGTACGGGTTAGGATTAGGGGACGGCTGAGGATCAGGCTTCGGGGAAGGGTTAGGGTTAGGGTTCGGGCTAGGGTTAGGGTTAGGGGACGGGGACGGTTTAGGGTCCAGGTAAGGGTACGACAACACTTTAGGGGGAGCGTACGTGTGAGGGCGCGGGTTAGTGTTAGCGTACGGGTTAGGATTAGGGGACGGGTGAGGGTCAGGCTTCGGGGAAGGGTTAGGGTTAGGGTTCGGCCTAGGGTTAGGGTTAGGGGACGGGGACGGTTTAGGGTCCAGGTGAGGGTCCGACAACGCTTTAGGGGGAGCGTACGTGTGAGGGCGCGGGTTAGTGTTAGCGTACGGGTTAGGATTAGGGGATGGGTGAGGGTCAGGCTTCTGGGAAGGGTTAGGGTTAGTGTTCGGGCTAGGGTTAGGGTTAGGGGACGGGGACGGTTCAGGGTCCAGGTGAGGGTCCGACAACGCTTTAGGGGGAGCGTACGTGTGAGGGCGCGGGTTAGTGTTAGCGTACGGGTTAGGATTATGGGACGGTTGAGGGTCAGGCTTCGGGGAAGGGTTAGGGGTAGGGTTCGGGCTAGGGTTAGGGTTCGGGACGGGGAGGGTTTAGGGTCCAGGTGAGGGTACGACAACCCTTTAGGGGGAGCGTACGTGTGAGGGTGCGGGTTAGTGTTAGCGTACTGGTTAGGATTAGGGGACGGGTGAGGATCAGGCTTCGGGGAAGGGTTAGGGTTAGGGTTCGGGCTAGGGTTAGGGTTCGGGACGGGGACGGTTTAGGGTCCAGGTGAGGGTACGACAACACTTTAGGGGGAGCGTACGTGTGAGGGCGCGGGTTAGTGTTAGCGTACGGGTTAGGATTAGGGGACGGGTGAGGGTCAGGCTTCGGGGAAGGGTTACGGTTAGGGTTCGGGCTAGGGTTAGGGTTAGGGGACGGGGACGGTTTAGGGTCCAGGTGAGGGCCCGACAACGCTTTAGGGGGAGCGTACGTGTGAGGGCGCGGGTTAGTGTTAGCGTACGGGTTAGGATTAGGGGATCGGTGAGGGTCAGGCTTCGGGGAAGGGTTAGGGTTAGGGTTCGGGCTAGGGTTAGGGTTAGGGGACGGGGACGGTTTAGGGTCCAGGTGAGAGTACGACAACACTTTAGGGGGAGCGTACGTGTGAGGGCGCGGGTTAGTGTTAGCGTACGGGTTAGGATTAGGGGACGGGTGAGGGTCAGGCTTCGGGGAAGTGTTAGGGTTAGGGTTCGGGCTAGGGTTAGGGTTCGGGACGGGGACGGTTTAGGGTCCAGGTGAGGATACGACAACCCTTTAGGGGGAGCATACGTGTGAGGGTGCGGGTTAGTGTTAGCGTACGGGTTAGGATTAGGGGACGAGTGAGCGTCAGGCTTCGGGGAAGGGTTAGGGTTAGGGTTCGGGCTAGGGTTAGGGTTAGGGGACGGGGACGGTTTAGGGTCCAGGTGAGGGTCCGACAACGCTTTAGGGGGAGCGTACGTGTGAGGGCGCGGGTTAGTGTTAGCGTTCGGGTTAGGATTAGGGGATGGGTGAGGGTCAGGCTTCTGGGAAGGGTTAGGGTTAGGGTTCGGGCTAGGGTTAGGGTTAGGGGACGGTCACGGTTTAGGGTCCAGTTGAGGGTCTGACAACGCTTTAGGGGGAGCGTACGTGTGAGGGCGCGGGTTAGTGTTAGCGTACGGGTTAGGATTAGGGGACTGGTGAGGGTCAGGCTTCGGGGAAGGGTTACGGTTAGGGTTCGGGCTAGGGTTAGGGTTAGGGGACGGGGACGGTTTAGGGTCCAGGTGAGGGTACGATAACACTTTAGGGGGAGCGTACGTGTGAGGGCGCGGGTTAGTGTTAGCGTACGTGTTAGGATTAGGGGACGGGTGAGGGTCAGGCTTCGGGCAAGGGTTACGGTTAGGGTTCGGGCTAGGGTTAGGGTTAGGGGACGGGGATGGTTTAGGGTCCAGGTGAGGGTACGACAACACTTTAGGCGGAGCGTACGTGTGAGGGCGTGGGTTAGTGTTAGCGTACGGGTTAGGATTAGGGGACGGGTGAGGGTCAGGCTTCGGGGAAGGGTTATAGTTAGGGTTCGGGCTAGGGTTAGGGTTAGGGGACGGGGACGGTTTAGGGTCCAGGTGAGGGTCCGAAAACGCTTTAGGGGGAGCGTACGTGTGAGGGCGCGGGTTAGTGTTAGCGTACGTGTTAGGATTAGGGGACGGGTGAGGGTCACGCTTCGGGGAAGTGTTAGGGTTAGGGTTCGGGCTAGGGTTAGGGTTCGGGACGGGGAGGGTTTAGGGTCCAGGTGAGGGTACGACAACCCTTTAGGGGGAGCGTACGTGTGAGGGTGCGGGTTAGTGTTAGCGTATGGGTTAGGATTAGGGGACGGGTGAGGATCAGGCTTCGGGGAAGGGTTAGGGTTAGGGTTCGGGCTAGGGTTAGGGTTAGGGGACGGGGACGGTTTAGGGTCCAGGTGAGGGTACGACAACACTTTAGGGCGAGTGTACGTGTGAGGGCGCGGGTTAGTGTTAGCGTACGGATTAGGATTAGGGGACGGGTGAGGGTCAGGCTTCGGGGAAGGGTTACGGTTAGGGTTCGGGCTAGGCTTAGGGTTAGGGGACGGGGACGGTTTAGGTTCCAGGTGAGGGTCCGACAACGCTTTAGGGGGAGCGTACGTGTGAGGGCGCGGGTTAGTGTTAGCGTACGGGTTAGGATTAGGGGACGGGTGAGGGTCAGGCTTCGGGGAAGGGTTAGGGTTAGGGTTCGGGCTAGGGTTAGGGTTAGGGGACGGGGACGGTTTAGGGTCCAGGTGAGGGTACGACAACGCTTTAGGGGGAGCGTACGTGTGAGGGCGCGGGTTAGTGTTAGCGTACGGGTTAGGATTAGGGGACGGGTGAGGGTCAGGCTTCTGGGAAGGGTTACGGTTAGGGTTCGGGCTAGGGTTAGGGTTAGGGGACGGGGACGGTTTAGGGTCCAGGTGAGGGTACGACAACGCTTTAGGGTGAGCGTACGTGTGAGGGCGCGGGTTAGTGTTAGCGTACGGGTTAGGATTAGGGGACGGGTGAGTGTCAGGCTTCGGGGAAGGGTTAGGGTTAGGGTTCGCGCTAGGGTTAGAGTTAGGGGACGGGGACGGTTTAGGGTCCAGGTGAGGGTTCGACAACGCTTTAGGGGGAGCGTACGTGTGAGGGCGCGGGTTAGTGTTAGCGTACGTGTTAGGATTAGGGGATGGGTGAGGGTCAGGCTTCTGGGAAGTGTTAGGGTTAGGGTTCGGGCTAGGGTTAGGGTTAGGGGACGGGGACGGTTTAGGGTCCAGGTGAGGGTCCGACAACGCTTTAGGGGGAGCGTACGTGTGAGGGCGCGGGTTAGTGTTAGCGTTCGGGTTAGGATTAGGGGACGGGTGAGGGTCAGGCTTCGGGGAAGGGTTAGGGTTAGGGTTCGGGCTAGGGTTAGGGTTAGGGGACGGGGACGGTTTAGGGTCCAGGTGAGGGTCCGATAACACTTTAGGGGGAGCGTACGTGTGAGGGCGCGGGTTAGTGTTAGCGTACGTGTTAGGATTAGGGGACGGGTGAGGGTCAGGCTTCGGGGAAGGGTTACGGTTAGGGTTCGGGCTAGGGTTAGGGTTAGGGGACGGGGACGGTTTAGGGTCCAGGTGAGGGTACGACAACACTTTAGGGGGAGAGTACGTGTGAGGGCGCGGGTTAGTTTTAGCGTACGGGTTAGGATTAGGGGACGGGTGAGGGTCAGGCTTCGGGGAAGGGTTACGGTTAGGGTTCGGGCTAGGGTTAGGGTTAGGGGACGGGGACGTTTTAGGGTCCACTTGAGGGTACGACAACGCTTTAGGGGGAGCGTACGTGTGAGGGCGCGGGTTAGTGTTAGCGTACGGGTTAGGATTAGGGGACTGGTGAGGGTCAGGCTTCGGGGAAGGGTTACGGTTAGGGTTCGGGCTAGGGTTAGGGTTAGGGGACGGGGACGGTTTAGGGTCCAGGTGAGGATACGACAACACTTTAGGGAGAGCGTACGTGTGAGGGCGCGGGTTAGTGTTAGCGTACGTGTTAGGATTAGGGGACGGGTGAGGGTCAGGCTTCGGGGAAGTGTTACGGTTAGGATTCGGGCTAGGGTTAGGGTTAGGGGACGGGGACGGTTTAGGGTCCAGGTGAGGGTACGACAACACTTTAGGGGGAGCTTACGTGTGAGGGCGCGGGTTAGTGTTAGCGTACGGGTTAGGATTAGGGGACGGGTGAGGGTCAGGCTTCGGGGAAGGGTTACGGTTAGGGTTCGGGCTAGGGTTAGGGTTAGGGGACGGGGACGGTTTAGGGTCCAGATGAGGGACCGACAACGCTTTAGGGGGAGCGTACGTGTGAGGGCGCGGGTTAGTGTTAGCGTATGGGTTAGGATTAGGGGATGGGTGAGGGTCAGGCTTCGGGGAAGGGTTAGGGTTAGGGTTCGGGCTAGGGTTAGGGTTAGGGGACGGGGACGGTTTAGGGTCCAGGTGAGGGTACGACAACACTTTAGGGGGAGCGTACGTGTGAGGGCGCGGGTTAGTGTTAGCGTACGGGTTAGGATTAGGGGACGGGTGAGGGTCAGGCTTCTGGGAAGGGTTAGGGTTAGGGTTCGGGCTAGGGTTAGGGTTAGGGGACGGGGACGGTTTAGGGTGCAGGTGAGGGTATGACAACGCTTTAGGGTGAGAGTACGTGTGAGGGCGCGGGTTAGTGTTAGCGTACGGGTTAGGATTAGGGGACGGGTGAGGGTCAGGCTTCGGGGAAGGGTTAGGGTTAGGGTTCGGGCTAGGGTTAGGGTTAGGGGACGGGGACGGTTTAGGGTCCAGGTGAGGGTCCGACAACGCTTTAGGGGGAGCGTACGTGTGAGGGCGCTGGTTAGTGTTAGCGTACAGGTTAGGATTAGGGGATGGGTGAGGGTTAGGCTTCTGGGAAGGGTTAGGGTTAGGGTTCGGGCTAGGGTTAGGGGACGGGGACGGTTTAGGGTCCAGGTGAGGGTCCGACAACGCTTTAGGGGGAGCGTACGTGTGAGGGCGCGGGTTAGTGTTAGCGTACGGGTTAGGATTAGGGGACGGGTGAGGGTCAGGCTTCGGGGAAGGGTTAGGTTTAGAGTTCGGGCTAGGGTTAGGGTTCGTGACGGGGAGGGTTTAGGGTCCAGGTGAGGGTACGACAACCCTTTAGGGGGAGCGTACGTGTGAGGGTGCGGGTTAGTGTTAGCGTACGGGTTAGGATTAGGGGACGGGTGAGGATCAGGCTTCGGGGAAGGGTTAGGGTTAGGGTTCGGGCTAGGGTTAGGGTTAGGGGACGGGGACGGTTTAGGGTCCAGGTAAGGGTACGACAACACTTTAGGGGGAGCGTACGTGTGAGGGCGCGGGTTAGTGTTAGCGTACGGGTTAGGATTAGGGGACGGGTGAGGGTCAGGCTTCGGGGAAGGGTTAGGGTTAGGGTTCGGCCTAGGGTTAGGGTTAGGGGACGGGGACGGTTTAGGGTCCAGGTGAGGGTCCGACAACGCTTTAGGGGGAGCGTACGTGTGAGGGCGCGGGTTAGTGTTAGCGTACGGGTTAGGATTAGGGGATGGTTGAGGGTCAGGCTTCTGGGAAGGGTTAGGGTTAGGGTTCGGGCTAGGGTTAGGGTTAGGGGACGGGGACGGTTTAGGGTCCAGGTGAGGGTCCGACAACGCTTTAGGGGGAGCGTACGTGTGAGGGCGCGGGTTAGTGTTAGCGTACGGGTTAGGATTAGGGGACGGGTGAGGGTCAGGCTTCGGGGAAGGGTTAGGGGTAGGGTTCGGGCTAGGGTTAGGGTTCGGGACGGGGAGGGTTTAGGGTCCAGGTGAGGGTACGACAACCCTTTAGGGGGAGCGTACGTGTGAGGGTGCGGGTTAGTGTTAGCGTACTGGTTAGGATTAGGGGACGGGTGAGGATCAGGCTTCGGGGAAGGGTTAGGGTTAGGGTTCGGGCTAGGGTTAGGGTTAGGGGACGGGGACGGTTTAGGGTCCAGGTGAGGGTACGACAACACTTTAGGGGGAGCGTACGTGTGAGGGCGCGGGTTAGTGTTAGCGTACGGGTTAGGATTAGGGGACGGGTGAGGGTCAGGCTTCGGGGAAGGGTTACGGTTAGGGTTCGGGCTAGGGTTAGGGTTAGGGGATGGGGACGGTTTAGGGTCCAGGTGAGGGCCCGACAACGCTATAGGGGGAGCGTACGTGTGAGGGCGCGGGTTAGTGTTAGCGTACGGGTTAGGATTAGGGGACGGGTGAGGGTCAGGCTTCGGGGAAGGGTTACGGTTAGGGTTCGGGCTAGGGTTAGGGTTAGGGGACGGGGACGGTTTAGGTTCCAGGTGAGGGTCCGACAACGCTTTAGGGGGAGCGTACGTGTGAGGGCGCGGGTTAGTGTTAGCGTACGGGTTAGGATTAGGGGACGGGTGAGGGTCAGGCTTCGGGGAACGGTTAGGGTTAGGGTTCGGGCTAGGGTTAGGGTTAGGGGACGGGGATGGTTTAGGGTCCAGGTGAGGGTACGACAACGCTTTAGGGGGAGCGTACGTGTGAGGGCGCGGGTTAGTGTTAGCGTACGGGTTAGGATTAGGGGACGGGTGAGGGTCAGGCTTCTGGGAAGGGTTACGGTTAGGGTTCGGGCTAGGGTTAGGGTTAGGGGACGGGGACGGTTTAGGGTCCAGGTGAGGGTACGACAACGCTTTAGGGGGAGCGTACGTGTGAGGGCGCGGGTTAGTGTTAGCGTACGGGTTAGGATTAGGGGACGGGTGAGGGTCAGGCTTCGGGGAAGGGTTAGGGTTAGGGTTCGGGCTAGTGTTAAGGTTAGGGGACGGGGACGGTTTAGGGTCCAGGTGAGGGTCCGACAACGCTTTAGGGGGAGCGTACGTGTGAGGGCGCGGGTTAGTGTTAGCGTACGGGTTAGGATTAGGGGATGGGTGAGGGTCAGGCTTCTGGGAAGGGTTAGGGTTAGGGTTCGGGCTAGGGTTAGGGTTAGGGGACGGGGACGGTTTAGGGTCCAGGTGAGGGTCCGACAACGCTTTAGGGGGAGCGTACGTGTGAGGGAGCGGGTTAGTGTTAGCGTACGGGTTAGGATTAGGGGACGGGTGAGGGTCAGGCTTCGGGGAAGGGTTACGGTTAGGGTTCGGGCTAGGGTTAGGTTTAGGGGACGGGGACGGTTTAGGGTCCAGGTGAGGGTACGACAACACTTTAGGGGGAGAGTACGTGTGAGGGCGCGGGTTAGTTTTAGCGTACGGGTTAGGACTAGGGGACGGGTGAGGGTCAGGCTTCGGGGAAGGGTTACGGTTAGGGTTCGGGCTAGGGTTAGGGTTAGGGGACGGGGACGTTTTAGGGTCCATTTGAGGGTACGACAACGCTTTAGGGGGAGCGTACGTGTGAGGGCGCGGGTTAGTGTTAGCGTACGGGTTAGGATTAGGGGACTGGTGAGGGTCAGGCTTCGGGGAAGGGTTACGGTTAGGGTTCGGGCTAGGGTTAGGGTTAGGGGACGGGGACGGTTTAGGGTCCAGGTGAGGGTACGACAACACTTTAGGGGGAGCGTACGTGTGAGGGCGCGGGTTAGTGTTAGCGTACGTGTTAGGATTAGGGGACGGGTGAGGGTCAGGCTTCGGGGAAGGGTTACGGTTAGGATTCGGGCTAGGGTTAGGGTTAGGGGACGGGGACGGTTTAGGGTCCAGGTGAGGGTACGACAACACTTTAGGGGGAGCGTACGTGTGAGGGCGCGGGTTAGTGTTAGCGTACGTGTTAGGATTAGGGGACGGGTGAGGGTCAGGCTTCGGGGAAGTTTTACGGTTAGGGTTCGGGCTAGGGTTAGGTTTAGGGGACGGGGACGGTTTAGGGTCCAGGTGAGGGTCCGACAACGCTTTAGGGGGAGCGTACGTGTGAGGGCGCGGGTTCGTGTTAGCGTACGGGTTAGGATTAGGGGACGGGTGAGGGTCAGGCTTCGGGGAAGGGTTACGGTTAGGATTCGGGCTAGGGTTAGGGTTAGGGGACGGGGACGGTTTAGGGTCCAGGTGAGGGTACGACAACACTTTAGGGGGAGCGTACGTGTGAGGGCGCGGGTTAGTGTTAGCGTACGGGTTAGGATTAGGGGAAGGGTGAGGGTCAGGCTTCTGGGAAGGGTTAGGGTTAGGGTTCGGGCTAGGGTTAGGGGACGGGGACGGTTTAGGGTCCAGGTGAGGGTCCGACAACGCTTTAGGGGGAGCGTACGTGTGAGGGCGCGGGTTAGTGTTAGCGTACGGGTTAGGATTAGGGGACGGGTGAGGGTCAGGCTTCGGGGAAGGGTTAGGTTTAGGGTTCGGGCTAGGGTTAGGGTTCGGGACGGGGAGGGTTTAGGGTACACGTGAGGGTACGACAACCCTTTAGGGGGAGCGTACGTGTGAGGGTGCGGGTTAGTGTTAGCGTACGGGTTAGGATTAGGGGACGGGTGAGGATCAGGCTTCGGGGAAGAGTTAGGGTTAGGGTTCGGGCTAGGGTTAGGGTTAGGGGACGGGGACGGTTTAGGGTCCAGGTAAGGGTACGACAACACTTTAGGGGGAGCGTACGTGTGAGGGCGCGGGTTAGTGTTAGCGTACGGGTTAGGATTAGGGGACAGGTGAGGGTCAGGCTTCGGGGAAGGGTTAGGGTTAGGGTTCGGGCTAGGGTTAGGGTTAGGGGACGGGGACGGTTTAGGGTCCAGGTGAGGGTCCGACAACGCTTTAGGGGGAGCGTACGTGTGAGGGCGCGGGTTAGTGTTAGCGTACGGGTTAGGATTAGGGGACGGGTGAGGGTCAGGCTTCGGGGAAGGGTTACGGTTAGGGTTCGGGCTAGGGTTAGGGTTAGGGGACGGGGACGGTTTAGGGTCCAGGTGAGGGTACGACAACACTTTAGGGGGAGAGTACGTGTGAGGGCGCGGGTTAGTTTTAGCGTACGGGTTAGGATTAGGGGACGGGTGAGGGTCAGGCTTCGGGGAAGGGTTACGGTTAGGGTTCGGGCTAGGGTTAGGGTTAGGGGACGGGGACGTTTTAGGGTCCACTTGAGGGTACGACAACGCTTTAGGGGGAGCGTACGTGTGAGGGCGCGGGTTAGTGTTAGCGTACGGGTTAGGATTAGGGGACTGGTGAGGGTCAGGCTTCGGGGAAGGGTTACGGTTAGGGTTCGGGCTAGGGTTAGGGTTAGGGGACGGGGACGGTTTAGGGTCCAGGTGAGGGTACGACAACACTTTAGGGAGAGCGTACGTGTGAGGGCGCGGGTTAGTGTTAGCGTACGTGTTAGGATTAGGGGACGGGTGAGGGTCAGGCTTCGGGGAAGTGTTACGGTTAGGATTCGGGCTAGGGTTAGGGTTAGGGGACGGGGACGGTTTAGGGTCCAGGTGAGGGTACGACAACACTTTAGGGGGAGCTTACGTGTGAGGGCGCGGGTTAGTGTTAGCGTACGGGTTAGGATTAGGGGACGGGTGAGGGTCAGGCTTCGGGGAAGGGTTACGGTTAGGGTTCGGGCTAGGGTTAGGGTTAGGGGACGGGGACGGTTTAGGGTCCAGATGAGGGACCGACAACGCTTTAGGGGGAGCGTACGTGTGAGGGCGCGGGTTAGTGTTAGCGTATGGGTTAGGATTAGGGGATGGGTGAGGGTCAGGCTTCGGGGAAGTGTTAGGGTTAGGGTTCGGGCTAGGGTTAGGGTTAGGGGACGGGGACGGTTTAGGGTCCAGGTGAGGGTACGACAACACTTTAGGGGGAGCGTACGTGTGAGGGCGCGGGTTAGTGTTAGCGTACGGGTTAGGATTAGGGGACGGGTGAGGGTCAGGCTTCTGGGAAGGGTTAGGGTTAGGGTTCGGGCTAGGGTTAGGGTTAGGGGACGGGGACGGTTTAGGGTCCAGGTGAGGGTACGACAACGCTTTAGGGGGAGCGTACGTGTGAGGGCGCGGGTTAGTGTTAGCGTACGGGTTAGGATTAGGGGACGGGTGAGGGTCAGGCTTCGGGGAAGGGTTAGGGTTAGGGTTCGGCCTAGGGTTAGGGTTAGGGGACGGGGACGGTTTAGGGTCCAGGTGAGGGTCCGACAACGCTTTAGGGGGAGCGTACGTGTGAGGGCGCGGGTTAGTGTTAGCGTACGGGTTAGGATTAGGGGATGGTTGAGGGTCAGGCTTCTGGGAAGGGTTAGGGTTAGGGTTCGGGCTAGGGTTAGGGTTAGGGGACGGGGACGGTTTAGGGTCCAGGTGAGGGTCCGACAACGCTTTAGGGGGAGCGTACGTGTGAGGGCGCGGGTTAGTGTTAGCGTACGGGTTAGGATTAGGGGACGGGTGAGGGTCAGGCTTCGGGGAAGGGTTAGGGGTAGGGTTCGGGCTAGGGTTAGGGTTCGGGACGGGGAGGGTTTAGGGTCCAGTTGAGGGTACGACAACCCTTTAGGGGGAGCGTACGTGTGAGGGTGCGGGTTAGTGTTAGCGTACTGGTTAGGATTAGGGGACGGGTGAGGATCAGGCTTCGGGGAAGGGTTAGGGTTAGGGTTCGGGCTAGGGTTAGGGTTAGGGGACGGGGACGGTTTAGGGTCCAGGTGAGGGTACGACAACACTTTAGGGGGAGCGTACGTGTGAGGGCGCGGGTTAGTGTTAGCGTACGGGTTAGGATTAGGGGACGGGTGAGGGTCAGGCTTCGGGGAAGGGTTACGGTTAGGGTTCGGGCTAGGGTTAGGGTTAGGGGATGGGGACGGTTTAGGGTCCAGGTGAGGGCCCGACAACGCTATAGGGGGAGCGTACGTGTGAGGGCACGGGTTAGTGTTAGCGTACGGGTTAGAATTAGGGGACGGGTGAGGGTCAGGCTTCGGGGAAGGGTTACGGTTAGGGTTCGGGCTAGGGTTAGGGTTAGGGGACGGGGACGGTTTAGGGTCCAGGTGAGGGTCCGACAACGCTTTAGGGGGAGCATACGTGTGAGGGCGCGGGTTAGTGTTAGCGTACGGGTTAGGATTAGGGGATGGGTGAGGGTCAGGCTTCGGGGAAGGGTTAGGGTTAGGGTTCGGGCTAGGGTTAGGGTTAGGGGACGGGGACGGTTTAGGGTCCAGGTGAGGGTACGACAACACTTTAGGGGGAGCGTACGTGTGAGGGCGCGGGTTAGTGTTAGCGTACGGGTTAGGATTAGGGGACGGGTGAGCGTCAGGCTTCGGGGAAGGGTTACGGTTAGGGTTCGGGCTAGGGTTAGGGTTAGGGGACGGGGACGGTTTAGGGTCCAGGTGAGGGTACGACAACGCTTTAGGGTGAGCGTACGTGTGAGGGCGCGGGTTAGTGGTAGCGTACGGGTTAGGATTAGGGGACGTGTGAGGGTCAGGCTTCGGGGAAGGGTTAGGGTTAGGGTTCGGGCTAGGGTTAGGGTTAGGGGACGGGGACGGTTTAGGGTCCAGGTGAGGGTCCGACAACGCTTTAGGGGGAGCGTACGTGTGAGGGCGCTGGTTAGTTTTAGCGTACGGGTTAGGATTAGGGAATGGGTGAGGGTTAGGCTTCTGGGAAGGGTTAGGGTTAGGGTTCGGGCTAGGGTTAGGGGACGGGGACGGTTTAGGGTCCAGGTGAGGGTCCGACAACGCTTTAGGGGGAGCGTACGTGTGAGGGCGCGGGTTAGTGTTAGCGTACGGGTTAGGATTAGGGGACGGGTGAGGGTCAGGCTTCGGGGAAGGGTTAGGGGTAGGGTTCGGGCTAGGGTTAGGGTTCGGGACGGGGAGGGTTTAGGGTCCAGGTGAGGGTACGACAACCCTTTAGGGGGAGCGTACGTGTGACGGTGCGGGTTAGTGTTAGCGTACGGGTTAGGATTAGGGGACGGGTGAGGGTCAGGCTTCGGGGAAGGGTTACGGTTAGGGTTCGGCTAGGGTTAGGGTTAGGGGACGGGGACGGTTTAGGGTCCAGGTGAGGGCCCGACAACGCTTTAGGGGGAGCGTACGTGTGAGGGCGCGGGTTAGTGTTAGCGTACGGGTTAGGATTAGGGGATGGGTGAGGGTCAGGCTTCTGGGAAGGGTTAGGGTTAGTGTTCGGGCTAGGGTTAGGGTTAGGGGACGGGGACGGTTTAGGGTCCAGGTGAGGGTCCGACAACGCTTTAGGGGGAGCGTACGTGTGAGGGCGTGGGTTAGTGTTAGCGTACGGGTTAGGATTAGGGGACGGGTGAGGGTCAGGCTTCGGGGAAGGGTTAGGGGTAGGGTTCGGGCTAGGGTTAGGGTTCGGGACGGGGAGGGTTTAGGGTCCAGGTGAGGGTACGACAACCCTTTAGGGGGAGCGTACGTGTGAGGGTGCGGGTTAGTGTTAGCGTACTGGTTAGGATTAGGGGACGGGTGAGGATCAGGCTTCGGGGAAGGGTTAGGGTTAGGGTTCGGGCTAGGGTTAGGGTTAGGGGACTGGGACGGTTTAGGGTCCAGGTGAGGGTACGACAACACTTTAGGGGGAGCGTACGTGTGAGGGCGCGGGTTAGTGTTAGCGTACGGGTTAGGATTAGGGGACGGGTGAGGGTCAGGCTTCGGGGAAGGGTTACGGTTAGGGTTCGGGCTAGGGTTAGGGTTAGGGGACGGGGACGGTTTAGGGTCCAGGTGAGGGCCCGACAACGCTTTAGGGGGAGCGTACGTGTGAGGGCGCGGGTTAGTGTTAGCGTACGGGTTAGGATTAGGGGATCGGTGAGGGTCAGGCTTCGGGGAAGGGTTAGGGTTAGGGTTCGGGCTAGGGTTAGGGTTAGGGGATGGGGACGGTTGAGGGTCCAGGTGAGGGTACAACAACACTTTAGGGGGAGCGTACGTGTGAGGGCGCGGGTTAGTGTTAGCGTACGGGTTAGGATTAGGGGACGGGTGAGGGTCAGGCTTCGGGGAAGTGTTAGGGTTAGGGTTCGGGCTAGGGTTAGGGTTAGGGGATGGGGACGGTTTAGGGTCCAGGTGAGGGTACGACAACACTTTAGGGGGAGCGTACGTGTGAGGGCGCGGGTTAGTGTTAGCGTACGTGTTAGGATTAGGGGACGGGTGAGGGTCAGGCTTCGGGGAAGGGTTACGGTTAGGGTTCGGGCTAGGGTTAGGGTTAGGGGACGGGTACGGTTTAGGGTCCAGGTGAGGGTCCGAAAACGCTTTAGGGGGAGCGTACGTGTGAGGGCGCGGGTTAGTGTTAGCGTACGTGTTAGGATTAGGGGACGGGTGAGGGTCAGGCTTCTGGGAAGGGTTACGGTTAGGGTTCGGGCTAGGGTTAGGGTTAGGGGACGGGGACGGTTTAGGGTCCAAGTGAGGGTACGACAACGCTTTAGGGTGAGCGTACGTGTGAGGGCGCGGGTTAGTGTTAGCGTACGGGTTAGGATTAGGGGACGGGTGAGGGTCAGGCTTCGGGGAAGGGTTAGGGTTAGGGTTCGGGCTAGGGTTAGGGTTAGGGGACGGGGACGGTTTAGGGTCCAGGTGAGGGTTCGACAACTCTTTAGGGGGAGCGTACGTGTGAGGGCGCGGGTTAGTGTTAGCGTACGTGTTAGGATTAGGGGATGGGTGAGGGTCAGGCTTCTGGGAAGGGTTAGGGTTAGGGTTCGGGCTAGGGTTAGGGTTAGGGGACGGGGACGGTTTAGGGTCCAGGTGAGGGTCCGACAACGCTTTAGGGGGAGCGTACGTGTGAGGACGCGGGTTAGTGTTAGCGTACGGGTTAGGATTAGGGGACGGGTGAGGGTCAGGCTTCGGGGAAGGGTTAGGGTTAGGGTTCGGGCTAGGGTTAGGGTTAGGGGACGGGGACGGTTTAGGGTCCAGGTGAGGGTACGACAACACTTTAGGGGGAGAGTACGTGTGAGGGCGCGGGTTAGTTTTAGCGTACGGGTTAGGATTAGGGGACGGGTGAGTGTCAGGCTTCGGGGAAGTGTTACGGTTAGGGTTCGGGCTAGGGTTAGGGTTAGGGGACGGGGACGTTTTAGGGTCCATTTGAGGGTACGACAACGCTTTAGGGGGAGCGTACGTGTGAGGGCGCGGGTTAGTGTTAGCGTACGTGTTAGGATTAGGGGACTGGTGAGGGTCAGGCTTCGGGGAAGGCTTACGGTTAGGGTTCGGGCTAGGGTTAGGGTTAGGGGACGGGGACGGTTTAGGGTCCAGGTGAGGGTCCGACAACGCTTTAGGGGGAGCGTACGTGTGAGGGCGCCGGTTAGTGTTAGCGTTCGGGTTAGGATTAGAGGATGGGTGAGGGTCAGGCTTCTGGGAAGGGTTAGGGTTAGGGTTCGGGCTAGGGTTAGGGTTAGGGGACGGGGACGGTTTAGGGTCCAGGTGAGGGTCCGACAACGCTTTAGGGGGAGCGTACGTGTGAGGGCGCGGGTTAGTGTTAGCGTACGGGTTAGGATTAGGGGACGGGTGAGGGTCACGCTTCGGGGAAGGGTTAGGGTTAGGGTTCGGGCTAGGGTTAGGGTTCGGGACGGGGAGGGTTTAGGGTCCAGGTGAGGGTACGACAACCCTTTAGGGGGAGCGTACGTGTGAGGGTGCGGGTTAGTGTTAGCGTACGGGTTAGGATTAGGGGACGGGTGAAGATCAGGCTTCGGGGAAGTGTTAGGGTTAGGGTTCGGGCTAGGGTTAGGGTTAGGGGACGGGGACGGTTTAGGGTCCAGGAGAGGGTCCGACAACGCTTTTGGGGGAGCGTACGTGTGAGGGCGCGGGTTAGTGTTAGCGTACGGGTTAGGATTAGGGGATGGGTGAGGGTCAGGCTTCTGGGAAGGGTTAGGGTTAGGGTTCGGGCTAGGGTTAGGGTTAGGGGACGGGGACGGTTTAGGGTCCAGGTGAGGGTCCGACAACGCTTTAGGGGGAGCGTACGTGTGAGGGCGCGGGTTAGTGTTAGCGTACGGGTTAGGATTAGGGGACGGGTGAGGGTCAGGCTTCGGGGAAGGGTTAGGGTTAGGGTTCGGGCTAGGGTTAGGGTTAGGGGACGGGGACGGTTTAGGGTCCAGGTGAGGGTCCGACAACGCTTTAGGGGGAGCGTACGTGTGAGGGCGCGGGTTAGTGTTAGCGTACGGGTTAGGATTAGGGGACGGGTGAGGGTCAGGCTTCGGGGAAGGGTTACGGTTAGGGTTCGGGCTAGGGTTAGGGTTAGGGGACGGGGACGGTTTAGGGTCCAGGTGAGGGTACGACAACACTTTAGGGGGTGAGTACGTGTGAGGGCGCGGGTTAGTTTTAGCGTACGGGTTAGGACTAGGGGACGGGTGAGGGTCAGGCTTCGGGGAAGGGTTACGGTTAGGGTTCGGGCTAGGGTTAGGGTTAGGGGACGGGGACGTTTTAGGGTCCATTTGAGGGTACGACAACGCTTTAGGGGGAGCGTATGTGTGAGGGCGCGGGTTAGTGTTAGCGTACGGGTTAGGATTAGGGGACTGGTGAGGGTCAGGCTTCGGGGAAGGGTTACGGTTAGGGTTCGGGCTAGGGTTAGGGTTAGGGGACGGGGACGGTTTAGGGTCCAGGTGAGGGTACGACAACACTTTAGGGGGAGCGTACGTGTGAGGGCGCGGGTTAGTGTTAGCGTACGTGTTAGGATTAGGGGACGGGTGAGGGTCACGCTTCGGGGAAGGGTTACGGTTAGGATTCGGGCTAGGGTTAGGGTTAGGGGACGGGGACGGTTTAGGGTCCAGGTGAGGGTACGACAACACTTTAGGGGGAGCGTACGTGTGAGGGCGCGGGTTAGTGTTAGCGTACGGGTTAGGATTAGGGGACGGGTGAGGGTCAGGCTTCGGGGAAGGGTTACGGTTAGGGTTCGGGCTAGGGTTAGGTTTAGGGGACGGGGACGGTTTAGGGTCCAGGTGAGGGTCCGACAACGCTTTAGGGGGAGCGTACGTGTGAGGGCGCGGGTTAGTGTTAGCGTACGGGTTAGGATTAGGGGACGGGTGAGGGTCAGGCTTCGGGGAAGGGTTACGGTTAGGATTCGGGCTAGGGTTAGGGTTAGGGGACGGGGACGGTTTAGGGTCCAGGTGAGGGTACAACAACACTTTAGGGGGAGCGTACGTGTGAGGGCGCGGGTTAGTGTTAGCGTACGGGTTAGGATTAGGGGACGGGTGAGGGTCAGGCTTCTGGGAAGGGTTAGGGTTAGGGTTCGGGCTAGGGTTAGGGGACGGGGACGGTTTAGGGTCCAGATGAGGGTCCGACAACGCTTTAGGGGGAGCGTACGTGTGAGGGCGCGGGTTAGTGTTAGCGTACGGGTTAGGATTAGGGGACGGGTGAGGGTCAGGCTTCGGGGAAGGGTTAGGTTTAGGGTTCGGGCTAGGGTTAGGGTTCGGGATGGGGAGGGTTTAGGGTCCAGGTGAGGGTACGACAACCCTTTAGGGGGAGCGTACGTGTGAGGGTGCGGGTTAGTGTTAGCGTACGGGTTAGGATTAGGGGACGGGTGAGGATCAGGCTTCGGGGAAGGTTTAGGGTTAGGGTTCGGGCTAGGGTTAGGGTTAGGGGACGGGGACGGTTTAGGGTCCAGGTAAGGGTACGACAACACTTTAGGGGGAGCGTACGTGTGAGGGCGCGGGTTAGTGTTAGCGTACGGGTTAGGATTAGGGGACGGGTGAGGGTCAGGCTTCGGGGAAGGGTTAGGGTTAGGGTTCGGCCTAGGGTTAGGGTTAGGGGACGGGGACGGTTTAGGGTCCAGGTGACGGTCCGAGAACGCTTTAGGGGGAGCGTACGTGTGAGGGCGCGGGTTAGTGTTAGCGTACGGGTTAGGATTAGGGGATGGGTGAGGGTCAGGCTTCTGGGAAGGGTTAGGGTTAGGGTTCGGGCTAGGGTTAGGGTTAGGGGACGGGGACGGTTTAGGGTCCAAGTGACGGTCCGACAACGCTTTAGGGGGAGCGTACGTGTGAGGGCGCGGGTTAGTGTTAGCGTACGGGTTAGGATTAGGGGACGGGTGAGGGTCAGGCTTCGGGGAAGGGTTAGGTGTAGGGTTCGGGCTAGGGTTAGGGTTCGGGACGGGGAGGGTTTAGGGTCCAGGTGAGGGTACGACAACCCTTTAGGGGGAGCGTACGTGTGAGGGTGCGGGTTAGTGTTAGCGTACTGGTTAGGATTAGGGGACGGGTGAGGATCAGGCTTCGGGGAAGGGTTAGGGTTAGGGTTCGGGCTAGGGTTAGGGTTAGGGGACGGGGACGGTTTAGGGTCCAGGTGAGGGTACGACAACACTTTAGGGGGAGCGTACGTGTGAGGGCGCGGGTTAGTGTTAGCGTACGGGTTAGGATTAGGGGACGGGTGAGGGTCAGGCTTCGGGGAAGGGTTACGGTTAGGGTTCGGGCTAGGGTTAGGGTTAGGGGACGGGGAAGGTTTAGGGTCCAGGTGAGGGTACGACAACACTTTAGGGGGAGCGTACGTGTGAGGGCGCGGGTTAGTGTTAGTGTACGGGTTAGGATTAGGGGCGGGTGAGGGTCAGGCTTCGGGGAAGGGTTAGGGTTAGGGTTCGGGCTAGGGTTAGGGTTCGGGACGGGGACGGTTTAGGGTCCAGGTGAGGGTACGACAACCCGTTAGGGGGAGCGTACGTGTGAGGGTGCTGGTTAGTGTTAGCGTACGGGTTAGGATTAGGGGACGGGTGAGGGTCAGGCTTCGGGGAAGGGTTAGGGTTAGGGTTCGGGCTAGGGTTAGGGTTAGGGGACGGGGACGGTTTAGGGTCCAGGTGAGGGTCCGACAACGCTTTAGGGGGAGCGTACGTGTGAGGGCGCGGGTTAGTGTTAGCGTACGGGTTAGGATTAGGGGATGGGTGAGGGTCAGGCTTCTGGGAAGGGTTAGGGTTAGGGTTCGGGCTAGGGTTAGGGTTAGGGGACGGGGACGGTTTAGGGTCCAAGTGAGGGTCCGACAACGCTTTAGGGGGAGCGTACGTGTGAGGGCGCGGGTTAGTGTTAGCGTACGGGTTAGGATTAGGGGACGGGTGAGGGTCAGGCTTCGGGGAAGGGTTAGGGTTAGGGTACGGGCTAGGGTTAGGGTTCGGGACGGGGAGGGTTTAGGGTCCAGGTGAGGGTACGACAACCCTTTAGGGGGAGCGTACGTGTGAGGGCGCGGGTTAGTGTTAGCGTACGGGTTAGGATTAGGGGACGGGTGAGGGTCACGCTTCGGGGAAGGGTTAGTGTTAGGGTTCGGGCTAGGGTTAGGGTTAGGGGACGGGGACGGTTTAGTGTCAAGGTGAGGGTCCGACAACGCTTTAGTGGGAGCGTACGTGTGAGGGCGCGGGTTAGTGTTAGCGTACGGGTTAGGATTAGGGGACGGGTGAGGGTCAGGCTTCGGGGAAGGGTTAGGGTTAGGGTTCGGGCTAGGGTTAGGGTTAGGGGACGGGGACGGTTTAGGGTCCAAGTGAGGGTACGACAACACTTTAGGGGGAGCGTACGTGTGAGGGCGCGGGTTAGTGTTAGCGTACGGGTTACGATTAGGGGACAGGTGAGGGTCAGGCTTCGGGGAAGGGTTACGGTTAGGGTTCGGGCTAGGGTTAGGGTTAGGGGACGGGGACGGTTTAGGGTCCATTTGAGGGTACGACAACGCTTTAGGGGGAGCGTACGTGTGAGGGCGTGGGTTAGTGTTAGCGTACGGGTTAGGATTAGGGGACTGGTGAGGGTCAGGATTCGGGGAAGGGTTACGGTTCGGGTTCGGGCTAGGGTTAGGGTTAGGGGACGGGGACAGTTTAGGGTCCAGGTGAGGGTACGACAACACTTTAGGGGGAGCGTACGTGTGAGGGCGCGGGTTAGTGTTAGCGTACGTGTTAGGATTAGGGGACGGGTGAGGGTCAGGCTTCGGGGAAGGGTTACGGTTAGGGTTCGGGCTAGGGTTAGGATTAGGGGATGGGGACGGTATAGGGTCCAGGTGAGGGTACGACAACACTTTAGGCAGAGCGTACGTGTGAGGGCGTGGGTTAGTGTTAGCGTACGGCTTAGGATTAGGGGACGGGTGACGGTCAGGCTTCGGGGAAGGGTTACGGTTAGGGTTCGGGCTAGGGTTAGGGTTAGGGGACGGGGACGGTTTAGGGTCCAGGTGAGGGTCCGACAACGCTTTAGGGGGAGCGTACGTGTGAGGGCGCGGGTTAGTGTTAGCGTACGGGTTAGGATTAGGGGACGGGTGAGGGTCAGGCTTCGGGGAAGGGTTAGGGTTAGGGTTCGGGCTAGGGTTAGGGTTAGGGGACGGGGACGGTTTAGGGTCCAGGTGAGGGTACGACAACACTTTAGGGGGAGCGTACGTGTGAGGGCGCGGGTTAGTGTTAGCGTACGGGTTAGGATTAGGGGATGGGTGAGGGTCAGGCTTCTGGGAATGGTTAGGGTTAGGGTTCGGGCTAGGGTTAGGGTTAGGGGACGGGGACGGTTTAGGGTCCAGGTGAGGGTCCGACAACGCTTTAGGGGGAGCGTACGTGTGAGGGCGCGGGTTAGTGTTAGCGTACGGGTTAGGATTAGGGGACGGGTGAGGGTCAGGCTTCGGGGAAGGGTTACGGTTAGGGTTCGGGCTAGGGTTAGGGTTAGGGGACGGGGACGGTTTAGGGTCCAGGTGAGGGTACGACAACACTTTAGGGGGAGAGTACGTGTGAGGGCGCGGGTTAGTGTTAGCATACGGGTTAGGATTAGGGGACGGGTGAGGGTCAGGCTTCGGGGAAGAGTTACGGTTAGGGTTCGGGCTAGGGTTAGGGTTAGGGGACGGGGACGGTTTAGGGTCCATTTGAGGGTACGACAACGCTTTAGGGGGAGCGTACGTGTGAGGGCGCGGGTTAGTGTTAGCGTACGGGTTAGGATTAGGGGACTGGTGAGGGTCAGGCTTCGGGGAAGGGTTACGGTTAGGGTTCGGGCTAGGGTTAGGGTTAGGGGACGGGGACGGTTTAGGGTCCAGGTGAGGGTACGACAACACTTTAGGGGGAGCGTACGTGTGAGGGCGCGGGTTAGTGTTAGCGTACGTGTTAGGATTAGGGGACGGATGAGGGTCAGGCTTCGGGGAAGGGTTACGGTTAGGGTTCGGGCTAGGGTTAGGGTTAGGGGACGGGGACGGTTTAGGGTCCAGGTGAGGGTACGACAACACTTTAGGGGGAGCGTACGTGTGAGGGCGCGGGTTAGTGTTAGCGTACGGGTTAGGATTAGGGGACGGGTGAGCGTCAGGCTTCGGGGAAGGGTTACGGTTAGGGTTCGGGCTAGGATTAGGTTTAGGGGACGGGGACGGTTTAGGGTCCAGGTGAGGGTCCGACAACACTTTAGGGGGAGCGTACGTGTGAGGGCGCGGTTTAGTGTTAGCGTACGGGTTAGGATTAGGGGATGGGTGAGGGTCAGGCTTCGGGGAAGGGTTAGGGTTAGGGTTCGGGCTAGGGTTAGGGTTAGGGGACGGGGACGGTTTAGGGTCCAGGTGAGGGTCCGACAACGCTTTAGGGGGAGCGTACGTGTGAGGGCGCGGGTTAGTGTTAGTGTACGGGTTAGGATTAGGGGATGGGTGAGGGTCAGGCTTCTGGGAAGGGTTAGGGTTAGGGTTCGGGCTAGGGTTAGGGTTAGGGGACGGGGACGGTTTAGGGTCCAGTTGAGGGTCTGACAACGCTTTAGGGGGAGCGTACGTGTGAGGGCGCGGGTTAGTGTTAGCGTACGGGTTAGGATTAGGGGACGGGTGAGGTTCAGGCTTCGGGGAAGGGTTACGGTTAGGGTTCGGGCTAGGGTTAGGGTTAGGGGACGGGGACGGTTTAGGGTCCAGGTGAGGGTCTGACAACGCTTTAGGGGGAGCGTACGTGTGAGGGCGCGGGTTAGTGTTAGCGTACGGGTTAGGATTAGGGGATGGGTGAGGGTCAGGCTTCGGGGAAGGGTTAGGGTTAGGGTTCGGGCTAGGGTTAGGGTTAGGGGACGGGGACGGTTTAAGGTCCAGGTGAGGGTACGACAACGCTTTAGGGGGAGCGTACGTGTGAGGGCGCGGGTTAGTGTTAGCGTACGGGTTAGGATTAGGGGACGGGTGAGGGTCAGGTTTCGGGGAAGGGTTAGGGTTAGGGTTCGGGCTAGGGTTAGGGTTAGGGGACGGGGACGGTTTAGGGTCCAGGTGAGGGTCCGACAACGCTTTAGGGGGAGCGTACGTGTGAGGGCGCGGGTTAGTGTTAGCGTACGGGTTAGGATTAGTGGACGGGTGAGGGTCAGGCTTCTGGGAAGGGTTACGGTTAGGGTTCGGGCTAGGGTTAGGGTTAGGGGACGGGGACGGTTTAGGGTCCAGGTGAGGGTACGACAACGCTTTAGGGTGAGCGTACGTGTGAGGGCGCGGGTTAGTGTTAGCGTACGGGTTAGGATTAGGGGACGGGTGAGGGTTAGGGTTAGGGTTAGGGTTAGGGTTAGGGTTCGGGCTAGGGTTAGGGTTAGGGGACGGGGACGGTTTAGGGTCCAGGTGAGGGTACGACCACACTTTAGGGGGAGCGTACGTGTGAGGGCGCGGTTTAGTGTTAGCGTACGTGTTAGGATTAGGAGACGGGTGAGGGTCAGGCTTCGGGGAAGGGTTACGGTTAGGGTTCGTGCTAGGGTTAGGGTTAGGGGACGGGGACGGTTTAGGGTCCAGGTGAGGGTCCGACAACGCTTTAGGGGAAGCGTACGTGTGAGGGCGCGGGTTAGTGTTAGCGTACGGGTTAGGATTAGGGGACGGGTGAGGGTCAGGCTTCGGGGAAGGGTTACGGTTAGGGTTCGGGCTAGGGTTAGGGTTAGGGGACGGGGACGGTTTAGGGTCCAGGTGAGGGTCCGACAACGCTTTAGGGGGAGCGTACGTGTGAGGGCGCGGGTTAGTGTTAGCGTACGGGTGAGGATTAGGGGATGGGTGAGGGTCAGGCTTCGGGGAAGGTTTAGGGTTAGGGTTCGGGCTAGGGTTAGGGTTAGGGGACGGGGACGGTTTAGGGTCCAGGTGAGGGTACGACAACCCTTTAGGCGGAGTGTACGTGTGAGGGTGCGGGTTAGTGTTAGCGTACGGGTTAGGATTAGGGGACGGGTGAGGATCAGGCTTCGCGGAAGGGTTAGGGTTAGGGTTCGGGCTAGGGTTAGGGTTAGGGGACGGGGACGGTTTAGGGTCCAGGTGAGGGTACGACAACACTTTAGGGGGAGCGTACGTGTGAGGGCGCGGGTTAGTGTTAGCGTACGGGTTAGGATTAGGGGACTGCTGAGGGTCAGGCTTCGGGGAAGGGTTACGGTTAGGGTTCGGGCTAACGTTAGGGTTAGGGGACGGGGACGGTTTAGGGTCCAGGTGAGGGTACGACAACACTTTAGGGGGAGCGTACGTGTGAGGGCGCGGGTTAGTGTTAGCGTACGGGTTAGGATTAGGGGACGGGTGAGGGTCAGGCTTCTGGGAAGGGTTAGGGTTAGGGTTCAGGCTAGGGTTAGGGTTAGGGGACGGGGACGGTTTAGGGTCCAGGTGAGGGTACGACAACACTTTAGGGGGAGAGTACGTGTGAGGGCGTGGGTTAGTGTTAGCGTACGGGTTAGGATTAGGGGACGGGTGAGGGTCAGGCTTCGGGGAAGGGTTACGGTTAGGGTTCGGGCTAGGGTTAGGGTTAAGGGACGGGGACGGTTTAGGGTCCAGTTGAGGGTACGACAACGCTTTAGGGGGAGCGTACGTGTGAGGGCGCGGGTTAGTGTTAGCGTACGGGTTAGGATTAGGGGACTGCTGAGGGTCAGGCTTCGGGGAAGGGTTACGGTTAGGGTTCGGGCTAGGGTTAGGGTTAGGGGACGGGGACGGTTTAGGGTCCAGGTGAGGGTACGACAACACTTTAGAGGGAGCGTACGTGTGAGGGCGCGGGTTAGTGTTAGCGTACGGGTTAGGATTAGGGGACGGGTGAGGCTCAGGCTTCTGGGAAGGGTTAGGGTTAGGGTTCGGGCTAGGGTTAGGGTTAGGGGACGGGGACGGTTTAGGGTCCAGGTGAGGGTACGACAACGCTTTAGGGTGAGCGTATGTGTGAGGGTGCGGGTTAGTGTTAGCGTACGGGTTAGGATTAGGGGACGGGTGAGGGTTAGGGTTAGGGTTAGGGTTAGGGTTAGGGTTCGGGCTAGGGTTAGGGTTAGGGGACGGGGACGGTTTAGGGTCCAGGTGAGGGTACGACCACACTTTAGGGGGAGCGTACGTGTGAGGGCGCGGTTTAGTGTTAGCGTACGTGTTAGGATTAGGGGACGGGTGAGGGTCAGGCTTCGGGGAAGGGTTACGGTTAGGGTTCGTGCTAGGGTTAGGGTTAGGGGACGGGGACGGTTTAGGGTCCAGGTGAGGGTCCGACAACGCTTTAGGGGAAGCGTACGTGTGAGGGCGCGGGTTAGTGTTAGCGTACGGGTTAGGATTAGGGGACGGGTGAGGATCAGGCTTCGGGGAAGGGTTAGGGTTAGGGTTCGGGCTAGGGTTAGGGTTAGGGGACGGGGACGGTTTAGGGTCCAGGTGAGGGTACGACAACACTTTAGGGGGAGCGTACGTGTGAGGGCGCGGGTTAGTGTTAGCGTACGTGTTAGGATTAGGGTACGGGTGAAGGTCAGGCTTCGGGTAAGAGTTACGGTTAGGGTTCGGGCTAGGGTTAGGGTTAGGGGATGGGGACGGTTTAGGGTCCAGGTGAGGGTACGACAACACTTTAGGGGGAGCGTACGTGTGAGGGCGCGGGTTAGAGTTAGCGTACGGGTTAGGATTAGGGGACGGGTGAGTGTCAGGCTTCGGGGAAGGGTTACGGTTAGGGATCGGGCTAGGGTTAGGGTTAGGGGACGGGGACGGTTTAGGGTCCAGGTGAGGGTCCGACAACGCTTTAGGGGGAGCGTACGTGTGAGGGCGCGGGTTAGTGTTAGCGTACGTGTTAGGATTAGGGGACAGGTGAGGGTCAGGCTTCGGGGAAGGGTTAGGGTTAGGGTTCGGGCTAGGGTTAGGGTTAGGGGACGGGGACGGTTTAGGGTCCAGGTGAGGGTACGACAACATTTTTGGGGGAGCGTACGTGTGAGGGCGCGGGTTAGTGTTAGCGTACGGGTTAGGATTAGGGGACGGGTGAGGGTCAGGCTTCTGGGAAGGGTTAGGGTTAGGGTTCGGGCTAGGGTTAGGGTTAGGGGACGGGGACGGTTTAGGGTCCAGGTGAGGGTACGACAACGCTTTAGGGTGAGCGTACGTGTGAGGGAGCGGGTTAGTGTTAGCATACGGGTTAGGATTAGGGGACGGGTGAGGGTCAGGCTTCGGGGAAGGGTTAGGGTTAGGGTTCGGGCTAGGGTTAGGGTTAGGGGACGGGGACGGTTTAGGGTCCAAGTGACGGTCCGACAACGCTTTAGGGGGAGCGTACGTGTGAGGGCGCAGGTTAGTGTTAGCGTACGGGTTAGGATTAGGGGACGGGTGAGGGTCAGGCTTCGGGGAAGGGTTAGGGGTAGGGTTCGGGCTAGGGTTAGGGTTCGGGACGGGGAGGGTTTAGGGTCCAGGTGAGGGTACGACAACCCTTTAGGGGGAGCGTACGTGTGAGGGCGCGGGTTAGTGTTAGCGTACTGGTTAGGATTAGGGGACGGGTGAGGATCAGGCTTCGGGGAAGTGTTAGGGTTAGGGTTCGGGCTAGGGTTAGGGTTAGGGGACGGGGACGGTTTAGGGTCCAGGTGAGGGTACGACAACACTTTAGGGGGAGCGTACGTGTGAGGGCGCGGGTTAGTGTTAGCGTACGGGTTAGGATTAGGGGACGGGTGAGGGTCAGGCTTCGGGGAAGGGTTACGGTTAGGGTTCGGGCTAGGGTTAGGGTTAGGGGACGGGGAAGGTTTAGGGTCCATGTGAGGGTCCGACAAAGCTTTAGGGGGAGCGTACGTGTGAGGGCGCGGGTTAGTGTTAGCGTACGGGTTAGGATTAGGGGATGGGTGAGGGTCAGGCTTCGGGGAAGGGTTAGGGTTAGGGTTCGGGCTAGGGTTAGGGTTAGGGGACGGGGACGGTTTAGGGTCCAGGTGAGGGTACGACAACACTTTAGGGGGAGCGTACGTGTGAGGGCACGGGTTAGTGTTAGTTTACGGGTTAGGATTAGGGGACGGGTGAGGGTCAGGCTTCGGGGAAGGGTTAGGGTTAGGGTTCGGGCTAGGGTTAGGGTTAGGGGACGGGGACGGTTTAGGGTCCAGGTGAGGGTACGACAACCCTTTAGGGGGAGCGTACGTGTGAGGGTGCGGGTTAGTGTTAGCGTACGGGTTAGGATTAGGGGACGGGTGAGGGTCAGGCTTCGGGGAAGGGTTAGGGTTAGGGTTCGGGCTAGGGTTAGGGTTAGGGGACGGGGACGGTTTAGGGTCCAGGTGAGGGTCCGACAACGCTTTAGGGGGAGCGTACGTGTGAGGGCGCGGGTTGGTGTTAGCGTACGGGTTAGGATTAGGGGATGGGTGAGGGTCAGGCTTCTGGGAAGGGTTAGGGTTAGGGTTCGGGCTAGGGTTAGGGTTAGGGGACGGGGACGGTTTAGGGTCCAAGTGACGGTCCGACAACGCTTTAGGGGGAGCGTACGTGTGAGGGCGCGGGTTAGTGTTAGCGTACGGGTTAGGATTAGGGCACGGGTGAGGGTCAGGCTTCGGGGAAGGGTTAGGGTTAGGGTTCGGGCTAGGGTTAGGGTTAGGGGACGGGGACGGTTTAGGGTCCAAGTGAGGGTACGACAACACTTTAGGGGGAGAGTACGTGTGAGGGCGCGGGTTAGTGTTAGCGTACGGGTTAGGATTAGGGGACAGGTGAGGGTCAGGCTTCGGGGAAGGGTTACGGTTAGGGTTCGGGCTAGGGTTAGGGTTAGGGGATGGGGACGGTTTAGGGTCCATTTGAGGGTACGACAACGCTTTAGGGGGAGCGTACGTGTGAGGGCGTGGGTTAGTGTTAGCGTACGGGTTAGGATTAGGGGAAAGGTGAGGGTCAGGATTCGGGGAAGTGTTACGGTTAGGGTTCGGGCTAGGGTTAGGGTTAGGGGACGGGGACAGTTTAGGGTCCAGGTGAGGGTCCGACAACACTTTAGGGGGAGCGTACGTGTGAGGGCGCGGGTTAGTGTTAGCGTACGTGTTAGGATTAGGGGACGGGTGAGGGTCAGGCTTCGGGGAAGGGTTACGGTTAGGGTTCGGGCTAGGGTTAGGATTAGGGGACGGGGACGGTATAGGGTCCAGGTGAGGGTACGACAACACTTTAGGCGGAGCGTACGTGTGAGGGCGTGGGTTAGTGTTAGCGTACGGGTTAGGATTAGGGGACGGGTGAGGGTCAGGCTTCGGGGAAGGGTTACGGTTAGGGTTCGGGCTACGGTTAGGGTTAGGGGACGGGGACGGTTTAGGGTCCAGGTGAGGGTCCGACAACGCTTTAGGGGGAGCGTACGTGTGAGGGCGCGGGTTAGTGTTAGCGTACGGGTTAGGATTAGGGGACGGGTGAGGGTCAGGCTTCGGGGAAGGGTTAGGGTTAGGGTTCGGGCTAGGGTTAGGGTTAGGGGACAGGGACGGTTTAGGGTCCAGGTGAGGGTACGACAACACTTTAGGGGGAGCGTACGTGTGAGGGCGCGGGTTAGTGTTAGCGTACGGGTTAGGATTAGGGGACGGGTGAGGGTCAGGCTTCGGGGAAGGGTTAGGGTTAGGGTTCGGGCTAGGGTTAGGGTTAGGGGACGGGGACGGTTTAGGGTCCAGGTGAGGGTACGACAACGCTTTAGGGTGAGCGTACGTGTGAGGGCGTGGGTTAGTGTTAGCGTACGGGTTAGGATTAGGGGACGGGTGAGGGTCAGGCTTCGGGGAAGGGTTAGGGTTAGGGTTCGGGCTAGGGTTAGGGTTAGGGGACGGGGATGGTTTAGGGTCCAGGTGCGGGTCCGACAACGCTTTATGGGGAGCGTACGTGTGAGGGCGCGGGTTAGTGTTAGCGTACGGGTTAGGATTAGGGGATGGGTGAGGGTCAGGCTTCTGGGAATGGTTAGGGTTAGGGTTCGGGCTAGGGTTAGGGTTAGGGGACGGGGACGGTTTAGGGTCCAGGTGAGGGTCCGACAACGCTTTAGGGGGAGCGTACGTGTGAGGGCGCGGGTTAGTGTTAGCGTACGGGTTAGGATTAGGGGACGGGTGAGGGTCAGGCTTCGGGGAAGGGTTACGGTTAGGGTTCGGGCTAGGGTAAGGGTTAGGGGACGGGGACGGTTTAGGGTCCAGGTGAGGGTACGACAACACTTTAGGGGGAGAGTACGTGTGAGGGCGCGGGTTAGTGTTAGCATACGGGTTAGGATTAGGGGACGGGTGAGGGTCAGGCTTCGGGGAAGAGTTACGGTTAGGGTTCGGGCTAGGGTTAGGGTTAGGGGACGGGGACGGTTTAGGGTCCATTTGAGGGTACGACAACGCTTTAGGGGGAGCGTACGTGTGAGGGCGCGGGTTAGTGTTAGCGTACGGGTTAGGATTAGGGGACTGGTGAGGGTCAGGCTTCGGGGAAGGGTTACGGTTAGGGTTCGGGCTAGGGTTAGGGTTAGGGGACGGGGACGGTTTAGGGTCCAGGTGAGGGTACGACAACACTTTAGGGGGAGCGTACGTGTGAGGGCGCGGGTTAGTGTTAGCGTACGTGTTAGGATTAGGGGACGGGTGAGGGTCAGGCTTCGGGGAAGGGTTACGGTTAGGGTTCGGGCTAGGGTTAGGGTTAGGGGACGGGGACGGTTTAGGGTCCAGGTGAGGGTACGACAACACTTTAGGGGGAGCGTACGTGTGAGGGCGCGGGTTAGTGTTAGCGTACGGGTTAGGATTAGGGGACGGGTGAGCGTCAGGCTTCGGGGAAGGGTTACGGTTAGGGTTCGGGCTAGGGTTAGGTTTAGGGGACGGGGACGGTTTAGGGTCCAGGTGAGGGTCCGACAACGCTTTAGGGGGAGCGTACGTGTGAGGGCGCGGGTTAGTGTTAGCGTACGGGTTAGGATTAGGGGATTGGTGAGGGTCAGGCTTCGGGGAAGTGTTAGGGTTAGGGTTCGGGCTAGGGTTAGGGTTAGGGGACGGGGACGGTTTAGGGTCCAGGTGAGGGTACGACAACACTTTAGGGGGAGCGTACGTGTGAGGGCGCGGGTTAGTGTTAGCGTACGGGTTAGGATTAGGGGACGGGTGAGGGTCAGGCTTCTGGGAAGGGTTAGAGTTAGGGTTCGGGCTAGGGTTAGGGTTAGGGGACGGGGACGGTTTAGGGTCCAGGTGAGGGTACGACAACGCTTTAGGGTGAGCGTACGTGTGAGGGCGCGGGTTAGTGTTAACGTACGGGTTAGGATTAGGGGACGGGTGAGGGTCAGGCTTCGGCGAAGGGTTAGGGTTAGGGTTCGGACTAGGGTTAGGGTTCGGGACGGGGAGGGTTTAGGGTCCAGGTGAGGGTACGACAACCCTTTAGGGGGAGCGTACGTGTGAGGGTGCGGGTTAGTGTTAGCGTACGGGTTAGGATTAGGGGACGGGTGAGGCTCAGGCTTCGGGGAAGGGTTAGGGTTAGGGTTCGGGCTAGGGTTAGGGTTAGGGGACGGGGACGGTTTAGGGTCCAGGTGAGGGTACGACAACACTTTAGGGGGAGCGTACGTGTGAGGGCGCGGGTTAGTGTTAGCGTATGTGTTAGGATTAGGGGACGGGTGAGGGTCAGGCTTCGGGGAAGGGTTAGGGTTAGGGTTCGGGCTAGGGTTAGGGTAAGGGGACGGGGACGGTTTAGGGTCCAGTTGAGGGTCTGACAACGCTTTAGGGGGAGCGTACGTGTGAGGGCGCGGGTTAGTGTTAGCGTACGGGTTAGGATTAGGGGACGGGTGAGGTTCAGGCTTCGGGGAAGGGTTACGGTTAGGGTTCGGGCTAGGGTTAGGGTTAGGTGACGGGGACGGTTTAGGGTCCAGGTGAGTGTCTGACAACGCTTTAGGGGGAGCGTACGTGTGAGGGCGCGTGTTAGTGTTAGCGTACGGGTTAGGATTAGGGGATGGGTGAGGGTCAGGCTTCGGGGAAGGGTTAGGGTTAGGGTTCGGGCTAGGGTTAGGGTTAGGGGACGGGGACGGTTTAAGGTCCAGGTGAGGGTACGACAACGCTTTAGGGTGAGCGTACGTGTGAGGGCGCGGGTTAGTGTTAGCGTACGGGTTAGGATTAGGGGACGGGTGAGGGTCAGGTTTCGGGGAAGGGTTAGGGTTAGGGTTCGGGCTAGGGTTAGGGTTAGGGGACGGGGACGGTTTAGGGTCCAGGTGAGGGTCCGACAACGCTTTATGGGGAGCGTACGTGTGAGGGCGCGGGTTAGTGTTAGCGTACGGGTTAGGATTAGGGGACGGGTGAGGGTCAGGCTTCTGGGAAGGGTTACGGTTAGGGTTCGGGCTAGGGTTAGGGTTAGGGGACGGGGACGGTTTAGGGTCCAGGTGAGGGTACGACAACGCTTTAGGGTGAGCGTACGTGTGAGGGCGCGGGTTAGTGTTAGCGTACGGGTTAGGATTAGGGGACGGGTGAGGGTTAGGGTTAGGGTTAGGGTTAGGGTTAGGGTTCGGGCTAGGGTTAGGGTTAGGGGACGGGGACGGTTTAGGGTCCAGGTGAGGGTACGACCACACTTTAGGGGGAGCGTACGTGTGAGGGCGCGGTTTAGTGTTAGCGTACGTGTTAGGATTAGGGGACGGGTGAGGGTCAGGCTTCGGGGAAGGGTTACGGTTAGGGTTCGGGCTAGGGTTAGGGTTAGGGGACGGGGACGGTATAGGGTCCAGGTGAGGGTCCGACAACGCTTTAGGGGGAGCGTACGTGTGAGGGCGCGGTTTAGTGTTAGCGTACGGGTTAGGATTAGGGGACGGGTGAGGGTCAGGCTTCGGGGAAGGGTTAGGGTTAGGGTTCAGGCTAGGGTTAGGGTTAGGGGACGGGGACGGTTTAGGGTCCAGGTGATGGTACGACAACACTTTAGGGGGAGAGTACGTGTGAGGGCGTGGGTTAGTGTTAGCGTACGGGTTAGGATTAGGGGACGGGTGAGGGTCAGGCTTCGGGGAAGGGTTACGGTTAGGGTTCGGGCTAGGGTTAGGGTTAGGGGACGGGGACGGTTTAGGGTCCATTTGAGGGTACGACAACGCTTTAGGGGGAGCGTACGTGTGAGGGCGCGGGTTAGTGTTAGCGTACGTGTTAGGATTAGGGGACTGCTGAGGGTCAGGCTTCGGGGAAGGGTTACGGTTAGGGTTCGGGCTAACGTTAGGGTTAGGGGACGGGGACGGTTTAGGGTCCAGGTGAGGGTACGAAAACACTTTAGGGGGAGCGTACGTGTGAGGGCGCGGGTTAGTGTTAGCGTACGGGTTAGGATTAGGGGACGGGTGAGGGTCAGGCTTCTGGGAAGGGTTAGGGTTAGGGTTCAGACTAGGGTTAGGGTTAGGGGACGGGGACGGTTTAGGGTCCAGGTGAAGGTACGACAACACTTTAGGGGGAGAGTACGTGTGAGGGCGTGGGTTAGTGTTAGCGTACGGGTTAGGATTAGGGGACGGGTGAGGGTCAGGCTTCGGGGAAGGGTTACGGTTAGGGTTCGGGCTAGGGTTAGGGTTAGGGGACGGGGACGGTTTAGGGTCCATTTGAGGGTACGACAACGCTTTAGGGGGAGCGTACGTGTGAGGGCGCGGGTTAGTGTTAGCGTACGGGTTAGGATTAGGGGACTGCTGAGGGTCAGGCTTCGGGGAAGGGTTACGGTTAGGGTTCGGGCTAGGGTTAGGGTTAGGGGACGGGGACGGTTTAGGGTCCAGGTGAGGGTACGACAACACTTTAGGGGGAGCGTACGTGTGAGGGCGCGGGTTAGTGTTAGCGTACGGGTTAGGATTAGGGGACGGGTGAGGGTCAGGCTTCTGGGAAGGGTTAGGGTTAGGGTTCGGGCTAGGGTTAGGGTTAGGGGACGGGGACGGTTTAGGGTCCAGGTGAGGGTACGACAACGCTTTAGGGTGAGCGTACGTGTAAGGGTGCGGGTTAGTGTTAGCGTACGGGTTAGGATTAGGGGACGGGTGAGGGTTAGGGTTAGGGTTAGGGTTAGGGTTAGGGTTCGGGCTAGGGTTAGGGTTAGGGGACGGGGACGGTTTAGGGTCCAGGTGAGTGTACGACCACACTTTAGGGGGAGCGTACGTGTGAGGGCGCGGTTTAGTGTTAGCGTACGTGTTAGGATTAGGGGAGGGGTGAGGGTCAGGCTTCGGGGAAGGGTTACGGTTAGGGTTCGTGCTAGGGTTAGGGTTAGGGGACGGGGACGGTTTAGGGTCCAGGTGAGGGTCCGACATCGCTTTAGGGGAAGCGTACGTGTGAGGGCGTGGGTTAGTGTTAGCGTACGGGTTAGGATTAGGGGACGGGTGAGGGTCAGGCTTCGGGGAAGGGTTACGGTTAGGGTTCGGGCTAGGGTTAGGGTTAGGGGACGGGGACGGTTTAGGGTCCAGGTGAGGGTCCGACAACGCTTTAGGGGGAGCGTACGTGTGAGGGCGCGGGTTAGTGTTAGCGTACGGGTGAGGATTAGTGGATGGGTGAGGGTCAGGCTTCGGGGAAGGTTTAGTGTTAGGGTTCGGGCTAGGGTTAGGGTTAGGGGACGGGGACGGTTTAGGGTCCAGGTGAGGGTACGACAACCCTTTAGGCGGAGTGTACGTGTGATGGTGCGGGTTAGTGTTAGCGTACGGGTTAGGATTAGGGGACGGGTGAGGATCAGGCTTCGGGGAAGGGTTAGGGTTAGGGTTCGGGCTAGGGTTAGGGTTAGGGGACGGGGAAGGTTTAGGGTCCAGGTGAGGGTACGACAACACTTTAGGGGGAGCGTACGTGTGAGGGCGCGGGTTAGTGTTAGCGTACGGGTTAGGATTAGGGGACGGGTGAGGGTCAGGCTTCGGGGAAGGGTTACGGTTAGGGTTCGGGCTAGGGTTAGGGTTAGGGGACGGGGACGGTATAGGGTCCAGGTGAGGGTCCGACAACGCTTTAGGGGGAGCGTACGTGTGAGTGCGCGGGTTAGTGTTAGCGTACGGGTTAGGATTAGGGGACTGCTGAGGGTCAGGCTTCGGGGAAGGGTTACGGTTAGGGTTCGGGCTAACGTTAGGGTTAGGGGACGGGGACGGTTTAGGGTCCAGGTGAGGGTACGACAACACTTTAGTGGGAGCGTACGTGTGAGGGCGCGGGTTAGTGTTAGCGTACGTGTTAGGATTAGGGTACGGGTGAAGGTCAGGCTTCGGGTAAGGGTTACGGTTAGGGTTCGGGCTAGGGTTAGGGTTAGGGGACGGGGACTTTTTAGGGTCCAGGTGAGGGTACGACAACATTTTTGGGGGAGCGTACGTGTGAGGGCGCGGGTTAGTGTTAGCGTACGGGTTAGGATTAGGGGACGGGTGAGGGTCAGGCTTCTGGGAAGGGTTAGGGTTAGGGTTCGGGCTAGGGTTAGGGTTAGGGGACGGGGACGGTTTAGGGTCCAGGTGAGGGTACGACAACGCTTTAGGGTGAGCGTACGTGTGAGGGAGCGGGTTAGTGTTAGCATACGGGTTAGGATTAGGGGACGGGTGAGGGTCAGGCTTCGGGGAAGGGTTAGGGTTAGGGTTCGGGCTAGGGTTAGGGTTAGGGGACGGGGACGGTTTAGGGTCCAGGTGAGGGTCCGACAACGCTTTAGGGGGAGCGTACGTGTGAGGGCGCGGGTTAGTGTTAGCGTACGGGTTAGGATTAGGGGATGGGTGAGGGTCAGGCTTCTGGGAAGGGTTAGGGTTAGGGTTCGGGCTAGGGTTAGGGTTAGGGGATGGGGACGGTTTAGGGTCCAGGTGAGGGTCCGACAACGCTTTAGGGGGAGCGTACGTGTGAGGGCGCGGGTTAGTGTTAGCGTACGGGTTAGGATTAGGGTACGGGTGAGGCTCAGGCTTCGGGGAAGGGTTAGGGTTAGGGTTCGGGCTAGGGTTAGGGTTCGGGACGGGGAGGGTTTAGGGTCCAGGTTAGGGTACGACAACCCTTTAGGGGGAGCGTACGTGTGAGGGTGCGGGTTAGTGTTAGCGTACGGGTTAGGATTAGGGGACGGGTGAGGATCAGGCTTCGGGGAAGGGTTAGGGTTAGGGTTCGGGCTAGGGTTAGGGTTAGGGGACAGGGACGGTTTAGGGTCCAGGTGAGGGTACGACAACACTTTAGGGGGAGCGTACGTGTGAGGGCGCGGGTTAGTGTTAGCGTACGGGTTAGGATTAGGGGACGGGTGAGTGTCAGGCTTCGGGGAAGGGTTAGGGTTAGGGTTTGGCCTAGGGTTAGGGTTAGGGGACGGGGACGGTTTAGGGTCCAGGTGAGGGTACGACAACACTTTAGGGGGAGCGTACGTTTGAGGGCGCGGGTTAGTGTTAGCGTACGGTTTAGGATTAGGGGATGGGTGAGGGTCAGGCTTCTGTGAAGGGTTAGGGTTAGGGTTCGGGCTAGGGTTAGGGTTAGGGGACGGGGACGCTTTAGGGTCCAGTTGAGGGTCCGACAACGCTTTAGGGGGAGCGTACGTGTGAGGGCGCGGGTTAGTGTTAGCGTACGGGTTAGGATTAGGGGACGGGTGAGGGTCAGGCTTCGGGGAAGGGTTACGGTTAGGGTTCGGGGTAGGGTTAGGGTTAGGGGACGGGGACGGTTTAGGGTCCAGGTGAGGGTACGACAACAATTTAGGGGGAGCGTACGTGAGAGGGCGCGGGTTAGTGTTAGCGTACGGGTTAGGATTAGGGGACGGGTGAGGGTCAGGCTTCGCGGAAGGGTTAGTGTTAGGGTTCGGGCTAGGGTTAGGGTTAGGACACGGGGACGGTTTAGGGTCCAGGTGAGGGTCCGACAACGCTTTAGGGGGAGCGTACGTGTGAGGGCGCGGGTTAGTGTTAGCGTACGGGTTAGGATTAGGGGACGGGTGAGGGTCAGGCTTCGGGGAAGGGTTACGGTTAGGGTTCGGCCTCGGGTTAGGGTTAGGGGACGGGGACGGTTTAGGGTCCAGGTGAGGGTACGACAACACTTTAGGGGGAGCGTACGTGTGAGGGCGCAGGTTAGTGTTAGCGTACGGGTTAGGATTAGGGGACGGGTGAGGGTCAGGCTTCGGGGAAGAGTTACGGTTAGGGTTCGGGCTAGGGTTAGGGTTAGGGGACGGGGACGGTTTAGGGTCCAGGTGAGGGTACGACAACACTTTAGGGGGAGCGTACGTGTGAGGGCACAGGTTAGTGTTAGCGTACGGGTTAGGATTAGGGGACGGGTGAGGGTCAGGTTTCGGGGAAGGGTTACGGTTAGGGTTCGGGCTAGGGTTAGGGTTAGGGGACGGGGATGGTATAGGGTCCAGGTGAGGGTCCGACAACGCTTTAGGGGGAGCGTACGTGTGAGGGCGCGGGTTAGTGTTAGCGTACGGGTTAGGATTAGGGGACGGGTGAGGGTCAGGCTTCGGGGAAGGGTTAGGGTTAGGGTTCAGGCTAGGGTTAGGTTTAGGGGACGGGGACGGTTTAGGGTCCAGGTGAGGGTACGACAACACTTTAGGGGGAGAGTACGTGTGAGGGCGTGGGTTAGTGTTAGCGTACGGGTTAGGATTAGGGGACGGGTGAGGGTCAGGCTTCGGGGAAGGGTTACGGTTAGGGTTCGGGCTAGGGTTAGGGTTAGGGGACGGGGACGGTTTAGGGTCCATTTGAGGGTACGACAACGCTTTAGGGGGAGCGTACGTGTGAGGGCGCGGGTTAGTGTTAGCGTACGGGTTAGGATTAGGGGACTGCTGAGGGTCAGGCTTCGGGGAAGGGTTACGGTTAGGGTTCGGGCTAACGTTAGGGTTAGGGGACGGGGACGGTTTAGGGTCCAGGTGAGGGTACGAAAACACTTTAGGGGGAGCGTACGTGTGAGGGCGCGGGTTAGTGTTAGCGTACGGGTTAGGATTAGGGGACGGGTGAGGGTCAGGCTTCTGGGAAGGGTTAGGGTTAGGGTTCAGGCTAGGGTTAGGGTTAGGGGACGGGGACGGTTTAGGGTCCAGGTGAAGGTACGACAACACTTTAGGGGGAGAGTACGTGTGAGGGCGTGGGTTAGTGTTAGCGTACGGGTTAGGATTAGGGGACGGGTGAGGGTCAGGCTTCGGGGAAGGGTTACGGTTAGGGTTCGGGCTAGGGTTAGGGTTAGGGGACGGGGACGGTTTAGGGTCCAGGTGAGGGTACGACAACACTTTAGGGGGAGCGTACGTGTGAGGGCGCGGGTTAGTGTTAGCGTACGGGTTAGGATTAGGGGACGGGTGAGGGTCAGGCTTCTGGGAAGGGTTAGGGTTAGGGTTCGGGCTAGGGTTAGGGTTAGGGGACGGGGACGGTTTAGGGTCCAGGTGAGGGTACGACAACGCTTTAGGGTGAGCGTACGTGTAAGGGTGCGGGTTAGTGTTAGCGTACGGGTTAGGATTAGGGGACGGGTGAGGGTTAGGGTTAGGGTTAGGGTTAGGGTTAGGGTTCGGGCTAGGGTTAGGGTTAGGGGACGGGGACGGTTTAGGGTCCAGGTGAGGGTACGACCACACTTTAGGGGGAGCGTACGTGTGAGGGCGCGGTTTAGTGTTAGCGTACGTGTTAGGATTAGGGGACGGGTGAGGGTCAGGCTTCGGGGAAGGGTTACGGTTAGGGTTCGGGCTAGGGTTAGGGTTAGGGGACGGGGACGGTTTAGGGTCCAGGTGAGGGTCCGACATCGCTTTAGGGGAAGCGTACGTGTGAGGGCGTGGGTTAGTGTTAGCGTACGGGTTAGGATTAGGGGACGGGTGAGGGTCAGGCTTCGGGGAAGGGTTACGGTTAGGGTTCGGGCTAGGGTTAGGGTTAGGGGACGGGGACGGTTTAGGGTCCAGGTGAGGGTACGACAACGCTTTAGGGGGAGCGTACGTGTGAGGGCGCGGGTTAGTGTTAGCGTACGGGTGAGGATTAGTGGATGGGTGAGGGTCAGGCTTCGGGGAAGGTTTAGTGTTAGGGTTCGGGCTAGGGTTAGGGTTAGGGGACGGGGACGGTTTAGGGTCCAGGTGAGGGTACGACAACACTTTAGGGGGAGCGTACGTGTGAGGGCACGGGTTAGTGTTAGCGTACGGGTTAGGATTAGGGGACGGGAGAGAGTCAGGCTTCTGGGAAGGGTTAGGGTTAGGGTTCGGGCTAGGGTTAGGGTTCGGGACGGGGAGGGTTCAGGGTCCAGGTGAGGGTACGACAACCCTTTAGGCGGAGCGTACGTGTGAGGGTGCGGGTTAGTGTTAGCGTACGGGTTAGGATTAGGGGACGGTTGAGGATCAGGCTTCGGGGAAGGGTTAGGGTTAGGGTTCGGGCTAGGGTTAGGGTTAGGGGACGGGGACGGTTTAGGGTCCAGGTGAGGGTACGACAACACTTTAGGGTGAGCGTACGTGTGAGGGCGCGGTTTAGTGTTAGCGTACGGGTTAGGATTAGGGGACGGGTGAGGGTCAGGCTTCGGGGAAGGTTTACGGTTAGGGTTCGGGCTAGGGTTAGGGTTAGGGGACGGGGACTGTTTAGGGTCCAGGTGAGGGTCCGACAACGCTTTAGGGGGAGCGTACGTGTGAGGGCACGGGTTAGTGTTAGCGTACGGGTTAGGATTAGGGGACGGGTGAGGGTCAGGCTTCGGGGAAGGGTTAGGGTTAGTGTTCAGGCTAGGGTTAGGGTTAGGGGACGGTGACGGTTTAGGGTCCAGGTGAGGGTACGACAACACTTTAGGGGGAGAGTACGTGTGAGGGCGCGGGTTAGTGTTAGCGTACGGGTTAGGATTAGGGGACGGGTGAGTGTCAGGCTTCGGGGAAGGGTTACGGTTAGGGTTCGGGCTAGGGTTAGGGTTAGGGGACGGGAAAGGTTTAGGGTCCATTTGAGGGTACGACAACGCTTTAGGGGGAGCGTACGTGTGAGGGCGCGGGTTAGTGTTAGCGTACGGTTTAGGATTAGGGGACGGGTGAGGGTCAGGCTTCGGGGAAGTGTTACGGTTAGGGATCGGGCTAGGGTTAGGGTTAGGGGACGGGGACGGTTTAGTGTCCAGGTGAGGGTCCGACAACGCTTTATGGGGAGCGTACGTGTGAGGGCGCGCGTTAGTGTTAGCGTACGGGTTAGGATTAGGGGACGGGTGACGGTCAGGCTTCGGGGAAGGGTTAGGGTTAGGGTTCGGGCTAGGGTTAGGGTTAGGGGACGGGGACGGTTTAGGGTCCAGGTGAGGGTACGACAACACTTTAGGGGGAGCGTACGTGTGAGGGCGCGGGTTAGTGTTAGCGTACGGGTTAGGATTAGGGGACGGGTGAGGGTCAGCCTTCTGGGAAGGGTTAGGGTTAGGGTTCGGGCTAGGGTTAGGGTTAGGCGACGGGGACGGTTTAGGGTCCAGGTGAGGGTACGACAACGCTTTAGGGTGAGCGTACGTGTGAGGGAGCGGGTTAGTGTTAGCGTACGGGTTAGGATTAGGGGACGGGTGAGGGTCAGGCTTCGGGGAAGGGTTAGGGTTAGGGTTCGGGCTAGGGTTAGGGTTAGGGGATGGGGACGGTTTAGGGTCCAGGTGAGGGTCCGACAACGCTTTAGGGGGAGCGTACGTGTGAGGGCGCGGGTTAGTGTTGGCGTACGGGTTAGGATTAGGGGATGGGTGAGGGTCAGGCTTCGGGGAAGGGTTAGGCTTAGGGTTCGGGCTAGGGTTAGGGTTCGGGACGGGGAGGGTTTAGGGTCCAGGTTAGGGTTCGACAACCCTTTAGGGGGAGCGTACGTGTGAGGGTACGGGTTAGTGTTAGCGTACGGGTTAGGATTAGGTGACGGGTGAGGATCAGGCTTCGGGGAAGGGTTAGGGTTAGGGTTCGGGCTAGGGTTAGGGTTAGGGGACGGGGACGGTTTAGGGTCCAGGTGAGAGTACGACAACACTTTAGGGGGAGCGTACGTGTGAGGGCGCGGGTTAGTGTTAGCGTACTGGTTAGGATTAGGGGACGGGTGAGGGTCAGGCTTCGGGGAAGGGTTAGGGTTAGGGTTCAGCCTAGGGTTAGGGTTAGGGGACGGGGACGGTTTAGGGTCCAGGTGAGGGTACGACAACACTTTAGGGGGAGCGTACGTGTGAGGGCGCGGGTTAGTGTTAGCGTACGGGTTAGGATTAGGGGACGGGTGAGGGTCAGGCTTCGGGGAAGGGTTACGGTTAGGGTTCGGGCTAGGGTTAGGGTTAGGGGACGGGGACGGTTTAGGGTCCAGGTGAGGGTACGACAACAATTTAGGGGGAGCGTACGTGTGAGGGCGCGGGTGAGTGTTAGCTTACGGGTTAGGATTAGGGGACGGGTGAGGGTCAGACTTCGCGGAAGGGTTAGGGTTAGGGTTCGGGCTAGGGTTAGGGTTAGGGGACGGGGACGGTTTAGGGTCCAGGTGAGGGTACGACAACACTTTAGGGGGAGCGTACGTGTGACGGCGCGGGTTAGTGTTAGCGTACGGGTTAGGATTAGGGGACGGGTGAGGGTCAGGCTTCGGGGAAGGGTTACGGTTAGGTATCGGGCTAGGGTTAGGGTTAGGGGACGAGGACGGTTTAGGGTCCAGGTGAGGGTACGACAACACTTTAGGGGGAGCGTACGTGTGAGGGCGCGGGTTAGTGTTAGCGTACGGGTTAGGATTAGGGTACGGGTGAGGGTCAGGCTTCGGGGAAGGGTTACGGTTAGGGTTCGGGCTAGGGTTAGGGTTAGGGGACGCGGACGGTTTAGGGTCCAGGTGAGGGTCCGACAACGCTTTAGGGGGAGCGTACGTGTGAGGGCGCGGGTTAGTGTTGGCGTACGGGTTAGGATTAGGGGATGGGTGAGGGTCAGGCTTCTGGGAAGGGTTAGGGTTAGGGTTCGGGCTAGGGCTAGGGTTAGGTTTAGGGGACGGGGACGGTTTAGGGTCCAGGTGAGGGTCCGACAACCCTTTAGGGGGAGCGTACGTGTGAGAGCGCGCGTTAGTGTTAGCGTACTGGTTAGGATTAGGGGACGGGTGAGGGTCAGGCTTCGGGGAAGGGTTAGGGTTAGGGTTCGGGCTAGGGTTAGGGTTCGGGACTGGGAGGGTTTAGGGTCCAGGTGAGGGTACGACAACCCTTTAGGGGGAGCGTACGTGTGAGGGTGCGGGTTAGTGTTAGCGTACGGGTTAGGATTAGGGGACGGGTGAGGGTCAGGTTTCTGGGAAGGGTTAGGGTTAGGGTTCGGGCTAGGGTTAGGGGTAGGGGACGGGGACGGTTTAGGGTCCAGGTGAGGGTACGACAACGCTTTAGGGTGAGCATACGTGTGAGGGCGCGGGTTAGTGTTAGCGTACGGGTTAGGATTAGGGGACGGGTGAGGATCAGGCTTCGGGGAAGGGTTAGGGTTAGGGTTCGGGCTAGGGTTACGGTTAGGGGACGGGGACGGTTTAGGGTCCACGTGAGGGTCCGACAACGCTTTAGGGGGAGCGTACGTGTGAGGGAGCGGGTTCGTGTTAGCGTACGGGTTAGGATTAGGGGACGGGTGAGGGTCAGGCTTCGGGGAAAGGTTAGGGTTAGGGTTCGGGCTAGGGTTAGGGTTAGGGGACGGGGACGGTTTAGGGTCCAGGTGAGGGTCCGACAACGCTTTAGGGGGAGCGTACGTGTGAGGGCGCGGGTTAGTGTTAGCGTACGGGTTAGGATTAGGGTACGGGTGAGGGTCAGGCTTCGGGGAAGGGTTAGGGTTAGGGTTCGGGCTCGGGTTAGGGTTCGGGACGGGGAGGGTTTAGGGTCCAGGTGAGGGTACGACAACCCTTTAGGGGGAGCGTACGTGTGAGGGTGCGGGTTAGTGTTAGCGTACGGGCTAGGATTAGGGGACGTGTGAGGATCAGGCTTCGGGGAAGGGTTAGGGTTAGTGTTCAGGCTAGGGTTAGGGTTAGGGGACGGGGACGGTTTAGGGTCCAGGTGAGGGTCCGACAACGCTTTAGGGGGAGCGTACGTGTGAGGGCGCGGGTTAGTGTTAGCGTACGGGTTAGGATTAGGGGACGGGTGAGGGTCAGGCTTTGGGGAAGGGTTAGGGTTAGGGTTCGGGCTAGGGTTAGGGTTAGGGGACGGGGACGGTTTAGGGTCCAGGTGAGGGTACGACAACACTTTATGGGGAGCGTACGTATGAGGGCGCGGGTTAGTGTTAGCGTACGGGTTAGGATTAGGGGACGGGTGAGGGTCAGGCTTCGGGGAAGGGTTAGGGTTAGGGTTCGGACTAGGGTTAGGGTTAGGGGACGGGGACGGTTTAGGGTCCAGGTGAGGGTCCGACAACGCTTTAGGGGGAGCGTACGTGTGAGGGCGCGGGTTAGTGTTAGCGTACGGGTTAGGATTAGGGGATGGGTGAGGTTCAGGCTTCTGGGAAGGGTTAGGGTTAGGGTTCGGGCTAGGGTTAGGGTTAGGGGAGGGGGACGGTTTAGGGTCCAGGTGAGGGTCCGACAACGCTTTAGGGGGAGCGTACGTGTGAGGGTGCGGGTTAGTGTTAGCGTACGGGTTAGGATTAGGGGACGGGTGAGGGTCAGGCTTCGGGGAAGGGTTAGGGTTAGGGTTCGGGCTAGGGTTAGGGTTCGGGACGGGGAGGGTTTAGGGTCCAGGTGAGGGTACGACAACCCTTTAGGGGGAGCGTACGTGTGAGGGTGCGGGTTAGTGTTAGCGTACGGGTTAGGATTAGGGGACGGGTGAGGATCAGGCTTCGGGGAAGGGTTAGGGTTAGGGTTCGGGCTAGGGTTAGGGTTAGGGGACGGGGACGGTTTAGGGTCCAGGTGAGGGTCCGACAACGCTTTAGGGGGAGCGTACGTGTGAGGGCGCAGGTTAGTGTTAGCGTACGGGTTAGGATTAGGGGACGGGTGAGGGTCAGGCTTCTGGGAAGGGTTAGGGTTAGGGTTCGGGCTAGGTTTAGGGTTAGGGGACGGGGACGGTTTAGGGTCCAGGTGAGGGTACGACAACGCTTTAGGGTGAGCGTACGTGTGCGGGCGCGGGTTAGTGTTGGCGTACGGGTTAGGATTAGGGGACGGCTGAGGGTCAGGCTTCGGGGAAGGGTTAGGGTTAGGGTTCGGGCTAGGGTTAGGGTTAGGGGACGGGGACGGTTTAGGGTCCAGGTGAGGGTACGACAACGCTTTAGGGTGAGCGTACGTGTGAGGGAGCGGGTTAGTGTTAGCATACGGGTTAGGATTAGGGGATGGGTGAGGGTCAGGCTTCGGGGAAGGGTTAGGGTTAGGGTTCGGGCTAGGGTTAGGGTTAGGGGACGGGGACGGTTTAGGGTCCAGGTGAGGGTCCGACAACGCTTTAGGGGGAGCGTACGTGTGAGGGCGCGGGTTAGTGTTAGCGTACGGGTTAGGATTAGGGGATGGGTGAGGGTCAGGCTTCTGGGAAGGGTTAGGGTTAGGGTTCGGGCTAGGGTTAGGGTTAGGGGATGGGGACGGTTTAGGGTCCAGGTGAGGGTCCGACAACGCTTTAGGGGGAGCGTACGTGTGAGGGCGCGGGTTAGTGTTAGCGTACGGGTTAGGATTAGGGGACGGGTGAGGGTCAGGCTTCGGGGAAGGGTTAGGGTTATGGTTCGGGCTAGGGTTAGGGTTCGGGACGGGGAGGGTTTAGGGTCCAGGTTAGGGTACGACAACCCTTTAGGGGGAGCGTACGTTTGAGGGCGCGGGTTAGTGTTAGCGTACGGTTTAGGATTAGGGGATGGGTGAGGGTCAGGCTTCTGGGAAGGGTTAGGGTTAGGGTTCGGGCTAGGGTTAGGGTTAGGGAACGGGGACGGTTTAGGGTCCAGTTGAGGGTCCGACAACGCTTTAGGGGGAGCGTACGTGTGAGGGCGCAGGTTAGTGTTAGCGTACGGGTTAGGATTAGGGGACGGTTGAGGGTCAGGCTTCGGGGAAGGGTTACGGTTAGGGTTCGGGCTAGGGTTAGGGTTAGGGGATGGGGACGGTTTAGGGTCCAGGTGAGGGTACGACAACAATTTAGGGGGAGCGTACGTGTGAGGGCGCGGGTTAGTGTTAGCGTACAGGTTAGGATTAGGGGACGGGTGAGGGTCAGGCTTCGCGGAAGGGTTAGTGTTAGGGATCGGGCTAGGGTTAGGGTTAGGGGACGGGGACGGTTTAGGGTCCAGGTGAGGGTACGACAACACTTTAGGGGGAGCGTACGTGTGACGGTGCGGCTTAGTGTTAGCGTACGGGTTAGGATTAGGGGACGGGTGAGGGTCAGGCTTCGGGGAAGGGTTACGGTTAGGAATCGGGCTCGGGTTAGGGTTAGGGAAAGGGGACGGTTTAGGGTCCAGGTGAGGGTACGACAACACTTTAGGGGGAGCGTACGTGTGAGGGCGCGGGTTAGTGTTAGCGTACTGGTTAGGATTAGGGGACGGGTGAGGGTCAGGCTTCGGGGAAGGGTTACGGTTAGGGTTCGGGCTAGGGTTAGGGTTAGGGGACGGGGACGGTTTAGGGTCCAGGTGAGGGTACGACAACGCTTTAGGGGGAGCGTACGTGTGAGGGCGCGGGTTAGTGTTAGCGTACGGGTTAGGATTAGGGGATGGGTGAGGGTCAGGCTTCTGGGAAGGGTTAGGGTTAGGGTTCGGGCTAGGGTTAGGGTTAGGGGACGGGGACGGTTTATGGTCCAGGTGAGGGTCCGACAACGCTTTAGGGGGAGCGTACGTGTGAGGGCGCGGGTTAGTGTTAGCGTACGGGTTAGGATTAGGGGACGGGTGAGGGTCAGGCTTCGGGGAAGGGTTACGGTTAGGGTTCGGGCGAGGGTTAGGGTTAGGGGACGGGGACGGTTTAGGGTCCAGGTGAGGGTACGACAACACTTTAGGGGGAGCGTACGTGTGAGGGCGTGGGTTAGTGTTAGCGTACGGGTTAGGATTAGGGGACGGGTGAGGGTCAGGCTTCGGGGAAGGGTTACGGTTAGGGTTCGGCCTAGGGTTAGGGTTAGTGGACGGGGACGGTTTAGGGTCCAGGTGAGAGTACGACAACACTTTAGGGGGAGCGTACGTGTGAGGGCGCAGGTTAGTGTTAGCGTACGGGTTAGGATTAGGGGACGGGTGAGGGTCAGGCTTCGGGGAAGAGTTACGGTTAGGGTTCGGGCTAGGGTTAGGGTTAGGGGACGGGGACGGTTTAGGGTCCAGGTGAGGGTACGACAACACTTTAGGGGGAGCGTACTTGTGAGGGCGCAGGTTAGTGTTAGCGTACGGGTTAGGATTAGGGGACGGGTGAGGGTCAGGCTTCGGGGAAGGGCTAGGGTTAGGGTTCGGGCTAGGGTTAGGGTTAGGGGACGGGGACGGTTTAGGGTCCAGGTGAGGGTACGACAACACTTTAGGGGGAGCGTACGTGTGAGGGCGCGTGTTAGTGTTAGCGTACGGGTTAGGATTATGGGACGGGAGAGGGTCAGGCTTCTGGGAAGGGTTAGGGTTAGGGTTCGGGCTAGGGTTAGGGTTCGGGACGGGGAGGGTTTAGGGTCCAGGTGAGGGTCCGACAACCCTTTAGGCGGAGCGTACGTGTGAGGGTGCGGGTTAGTGTTAGCGTACGGGTTAGGATTAGGGGACGGGTGAGGATCAGGCTTCGGGGAAGGGTTAGGGTTAGGGTTCGGGCTAGGGTTAGGGTTAGGGGACGGGGACGGTTTAGGGTCCAGGTGAGGGTACGACAACACTTTAGGGTGAGCGTACGTGTGAGGGCGCGGGTTAGTGTTAGCGTACGGGTTAGGATTAGGGGACGGGTGAGGGTCAGGCTTCGGGGAAGGGTTACGGTTAGGGTTCGGGCTAGGGTTAGGGTTAGGGGACGGGGACTGTTTAGGGTCCAGGTGAGGGTCCGACAACGCTTTAGGGGGAGCGTACGTGTGAGGGCGCGGGTTAGTGTTAGCGTACGGGTTAGGATTAGGGGAAGGGTGAGGGTCAGGCTTCGGGGAAGGGTTAGGGTTAGGGTTCAGGCTAGGGTTAGGGTTAGGGGACGGGGACGGTTTAGGGTCCAGGTGAGGGTACGACAACACTTTAGGGGGAGATTACGTGTGAGGGCGCGGGTTAGTGTTAGCGTACGGGTTAGGATTAGGGGACGGGTGAGGTTCAGGCTTCGGGGAAGGGTTACGGTTAGGGTTCGGGCTAGGGTTAGGTTTAGGGGACGGGGACGGTTTAGGGTCCAGGTGAGGGTCCGACAACGCTTTAGGGGGAGCGTACGTGTGAGGGCGCGGGTTAGTGTTAGCGTACGGGTTAGGATTAGGGGACTGCTGAGGGTCAGGCTTCGGGGAAGGGTTACGGTTAGGGTTCGGGCTAGGGTTAGGGTTAGGGGACGGGGACGGTTTAGGGTCCAGGTGAGGGTACGACAACACTTTAGGGGGAGCGTACGTGTGAGGGCGCGAGTTAGTGTTAGCGTACGTGTTAGGATTAGGGGACGGGTGAGGGTCAGGCTTCGGGGAAGGGTTACGGTTAGGGTTCGGGCTAGGGTTAGGGTTAGGGGACGGGGACGGTTTAGGGTCCAGGTGAGGGTACGACAACACTTTAGGGGGAGCGTACGTTTGAGGGCGCGGGTTAGTGTTAGCGTACGGGTTAGGATTAGGGGACGGGTGAGGGTCAGGCTTCGGGGAAGGGTTACGGTTAGGGATCGGGCTAGGGTTAGGGTTAGGGGACGGGGACGGTTTAGAGTCCAGGTGAGGGTCCGACAACGCTTTAGGGGGAGCGTACGTGTGAGGGCGCGGGTTAGTGTTAGCGTACGGGTTAGGATTAGGGGACGGGTGACGGTCAGGCTTCGGGGAAGGGTTAGGGTTAGCGTTCGGGCTAGGGTTAGGGTTAGGGGACGGGGACGGTTTAGGGTCCAGGTGAGGGTACGACAACACTTTAGGGGGAGCGTACGTGTGAGGGCGCGGGTTAGTGTTAGCGTACGGGTTAGGATTAGGGGACGGGTGAGGGTCAGGCTTCTGGGAAGGGTTAGGGTTAGGGTTCGGGCTAGGGTTAGGGTTAGGGGACGGGGACGGTTTAGGGTCCAGGTGAGGGTACGACAACACTTTAGGGGGAGCGTACGTGTGAGGGCGCGGGTTAGTGTTAGCGTACGGGTTAGGATTAGGGGATGGGTGAGGGTCAGGCTTCTGGGAAGGGTTAGGGTTAGGGTTCGGGCTAGGGTTACGGTTAGGGGACGGGGACGGTTTAGGGTCCAGTTGAGGGTCCGACAACGCTTTAGGGGGAGCGTACGTGTGAGGGCGCGGGTTAGTGTTAGCATACGGGTTAGGATTAGGGGTCGGGTGAGAGTCAGGCTTCGGGGAAGGGTTACGGTTAGGGTTCGGGCTAGGGTTAGGGTTAGGGGACGGGGACGGTTTAGGGTCCAGGTGAGGGTACGACAACAATTTAGGGGGAGCGTACGTGTGAGGGCGCGGGTTAGTGTTAGCGTACGGGATAGGATTAGGGGACGGGTGAGGGTCAGACTTCGCGCAAGTGTTAGGGTTAGGGTTCGGGCTAGGGTTAGGGTTAGGGGACGGGGACGGTTTAGGGTCCAGGTGAGGGTACGACAACACTTTAGGGGGAGCGTACGTGTGACGGCGCGGGTTAGTGTTAGCGTACGGGTTAGGATTAGGGGACGGGTGAGGGTCAGGCTTCGGGGAAGGGTTACGGTTAGGTATCGGGCTAGGGTTAGGGTTAGGGGATGAGGACGGTTTAGGGTCCAGGTGAGGGTACGACAACACTTTAGGGGGAGCGTACGTGTGAGGGCGCGGGTTAGTGTTAGCGTACGGGTTAGGATTAGGGTACGGGTGAGGGTCAGGCTTCGGGGAAGGGTTACGGTTAGGGTTCGGGCTAGGGTTAGGGTTAGGGGACGGGGACGGTTTAGGGTCCATTTGAGGGTACGACAACGCTTTAGGGGGAGCGTACGTGTGAGGGCGCGGGTTAGTGTTAGCGTACGGGTTAGGATTAGGGGATGGGTGAGGGTCAGGCTTCTGGGAAGGGTTAGGGTTAGGGTTCGGGCTAGAGTTAGGGTTAGGGGACGGGGACGGTTTAGGGTCCAGGTGAGGGTCCGACAACGCTTTAGGGGGAGCGTACGTGTGAGGACGCGGGTTAGTGTTAGCGTACAGGTTAGGATTAGGGGACGGGTGAGGGTCAGGCTTCGGGGAAGGGTTACGGTTAGGGTTCGGGCTAGGGTTAGGGTTAGGGGACGGGGACGGTTTAGGGTCCAGGTGAGGGTACGACAACACTTTAGGGGGAGCGTACGTGTGAGGGCGCGGGTTAGTGTTAGCGTACGTGTTAGGATTAGGGGACGGGTGAGCGTCAGGCTTCGGGGAAGGGTTACGGTTAGGGTTCGGCCTAGGGTTAGGGTTAGGGGACGGGGACGGTTTAGGGTCCAGGTGAGGGTACGACAACACTTTAGGGGGAGCGTACGTGTCAGGGCGCGGGTTAGTGTTAGCGTACGGGTTAGGATTAGGGGACGGGTGAGGGTCAGGCTTCGGGGAAGAGTTACGGTTAGGGTTCGGGCTAGGGTTAGGGTTAGGGGACGGGGACGGTTTAGGGTCCAGGTGAGGGTACGACAACACTTTAGGGGGAGTGTACGTTTGAGGGAGCAGGTTAGTGTTAGCGTACGGGTTAGGATTAGGGGACGGGTGAGGGTCAGGCTTCGGGGAAGGGTTACGGTTAGGGTTCGGGCTAGGGTTAGGGTTAGGGGACGGGGACGGTTTAGGGTCCAGGTGAGGGTCCGACAACGCTTTAGGGGGAGCGTACGTGTGAGGGCGCGGGTTAGTGTTAGCGTACGGGTTAGGATTAGGGGACGGGTGAATGTCAGGCTTCGGGGAAGTGTTAGGGTTAGGGTTCGGGCTAGGGTTAGGGTTAGGGGACGGGGACGGTTTAGGGTCCAGTTGAGGGTACGACAACGCTTTAGGTGGAGCGTACGTGTGAGGGCGCGGGTTAGTGTTAGCGTACGGGTTAGGATTAGGGGATGGGTGAGGGTCAGGCTTCTGGGAAGGGTTAGGGTTAGGGTTCGGGCTAGGGTTAGGGTTAGGGGACGGGGACGGTTTAGGGTCCAGGTGAGGGTCCGACAACGCTTTAGGGGGAGCGTACGTGTGAGGGCGCGGGTTAGTGTTAGCGTACTGGTTAGGATTAGGGTACGGGTGAGGGTCAGGCTTCGGGGAAGGGTTAGGGTTAGGGTTCGGGCTAGGGTTAGGGTTCGGGACTGGGAGGGTTTAGGGTCCAGGTGAGGGTACGACAACCCTTTAGGGGGAGCGTACGTGTGAGGGTGCGGGTTAGTGTTAGCGTACGGGTTAGGATTAGGGGACGGGTGAGGATCAGGCTTCGGGGAAGGGTTAGGGTTAGGGTTCGGGCTAGGGTTAGCGTTAGGGGACGGGGACGGTTTAGGGTCCAGGTGAGGGTACGACAACACTTTAGGGGGAGCGTACGTGTGAGGGCGCGGGTTAGTGTTAGCGTACGGGTTAGGATTAGGGGACGGGTGAGGGTCAGGCTTCTGGGAAGGGTTAGGGTTAGGGTTCGGGCTAGGGTTAGGGTTAGGGGACGGGGACGGTTTAGGGTCCAGGAGAGGGTACGACAACGCTTTAGGGGGAGCGTACGTGTGAGGGCGCGGGTTAGTGTTAGCGTACGGGTTAGGATTAGGGGACGGGTGAGGGTCAGGCTTCGGGGAAGGGTTAGGGTTAGGGTTCGGCCAAGGGTTAGGGTTAGGGGACGGGGACGGTTTAGGGTCCAGGTGAGGGTGCGACAACGCTTTAGGGGGAGCGTACGTGTGAGGGCGCGGGTTAGTGTTAGCGTACGGGTTAGGATTAGGGGATGGGTGAGGGTCAGGCTTCTGGGAAGGGTTAGGGTTAGGGTTCGGGCTAGGGTTAGGGTTAGGGGACGGGGACGGTTTAGGGTCCAGGTGAGGGTCCGACAACGCTTTAGGGGGAGCGTACGTGTGAGGGCGCGGGTTAGTGTTAGCGTACTGGTTAGGATTAGGGGACGGGTGAGGGTCAGGCTTCGGGGAAGGGTTAGGGTTAGGGTTCGGGCTAGGGTTAGGGTTCGGGACTGGGAGGGTTTAGGGTCCAGGTGAGGGTACGACAACCCTTTAGGGGGAGCGTACGTGTGAGGGTGCGGGTTAGTGTTAGCGTACGGGTTAGGATTAGGGGACGGGTGAGGATCAGGCTTCGGGGAAGTGTTAGGGTTAGGGTTCGGGCTAGGGTTAGGGTTAGGGGACGGGGACGGTTTAGGGTCCAGGTGAGGGTACGACAACACTTTAGGGGGAGCGTACGTGTGAGGGCGCGGGTTAGTGTTAGCGTACGGGTTAGGATTAGGGGACGGGTGAGGGTCAGGCTTCGGGGAAGAGTTACGGTTAGGGTTCGGGCTAGGGTTAGGGTTAGGGGACGGGGACGGTTTAGGGTCCAGGTGAGGGTACGACAACACTTTAGGGGGAGTGTACGTGTGAGAGAGCAGGTTAGTGTTAGCGTACAGGTTAGGATTAGGGGACGGGTGAGGGTCAGGCTTCGGGGAAGGGTTACGGTTAGGGTTCGGGCTAGGGTTAGGGTTAGGGGACGGGGACGGTTTAGGGTCCAGGTGAGGGTCCGACAACGCTTTAGGGGGAGCGTACGTGTGAGGGCGCGGGTTAGTGTTAGCGTACGGGTTAGGATTAGGGGACGGGTGAATGTCAGGATTCGGGGAAGGGTTAGGGTTAGGGTTCGGGCTAGGGTTAGGGTTAGGGGACGGGGACGGTTTAGGGTCCAGTTGAGGGTACGACAACGCTTTAGGGGGAGCGTACGTGTGAGGGCGCGGGTTAGTGTTAGCGTACGGGTTAGGATTAGGGGATGGGTAAGGGTCAGGCTTCTGGGAAGGGTTAGGGTTAGGGTTCGGGCTAGGGTTAGGGTTAGGGGACGGGGACGGTTTAGGGTCCAGGTGAGGGTCCAACAACGCTTTAGGGGGAGCGTACGTGTGAGGGCGCGGGTTATTGTTAGCGTACGGGTTAGGATTAGGGGACGGGTGAGGGTCAGGCTTCGGGTAAGGGTTACGGTTAGGGTTCGGACTAGGGTTAGGGTTAGGGGACGGGGACGGTTTAGGGTCCAGGTGAGGGTACGACAACACTTTAGGGGGAGCGTACGTGTGAGGGCGCGGGTTAGTGTTAGCGTACGAGTTAGGATTAGGGGATGGGTGAGGGTCAGGCTTCTGGGAAGGGTTAGGGTTAGGGTTCGGGCTAGGGTTAGGGTTAGGGGACGGGGACGGTTTAGGGTCCAGGTGAGGGTCCGACAACGCTTTAGGGGGAGCGTACGTGTGAGGGCGCGGGTTATTGTTAGCGTACGGGTTAGGATTAGGGGACGGGTGAGGGTCAGGCTTCGGGTAAGGGTTACGGTTAGGGTTCGGACTAGGGTTAGGGTTAGGGGACGGGGACGGTTTAGGGTCCAGGTGAGGGTACGACAACACTTTAGGGGGAGCGTACGTGTGAGGGCGCGGGTTAGTGTTAGCGTACGAGTTAGGATTAGGGGATGGGTGAGGGTCAGGCTTCTGGGAAGGGTTAGGATTAGGGTTCGGGCTAGGGTTAGGGTTAGGGGACGGGGACGGTTTAGGGTCCAGGTGAGGGTCCGACAACGCTTTAGGGGGAGCGTACGTGTGAGGGCGCGGGTTAGTGTTAGCGTACTGGTTAGGATTAGGGGACGGGTGAGGGTCAGGCTTCGGGGAAGGGTTAGGGTTACGGTTCGGGCTAGGGTTAGGGTTCGGGACTGGGAGGGTTTAGGGTCCAGGTGAGGGTACGACAACCCTTTAGGGGGAGCGTACGTGTGAGGGTGCGGGTTAGTGTTAGCGTACGGGTTAGGATTAGGGGACGAGTGAGGATCAGGCTTCGGGGAAGGGTTAGGGTTAGGGTTCGGGCTAGGGTTAGCGTTAGGGGACGGGGACGGTTTAGGGTCCAGGTGAGGGTACGACAACACTTTAGGGGGAGCGTACGTGTGAGGGCGCGGGTTAGTGTTAGCGTACGGGTTAGGATTAGGGGACGGGTGAGGGTCAGGCTTCTGGGAAGGGTTAGGGTTAGGGTTCGGGCTAGGGTTAGGGTTAGGGGACGGGGACGGTTTAGGGTCCAGTTGAGGGTACGACAACGCTTTAGGGTGAGCGTACGTGTGAGGGCGCGGGTTAGTGTTAGCGTACTGGTTAGGATTAGGGGACGGGTGAGGGTCAGGCTTCGGGGAAGGGTTAGGGTTAGGGTTCGGGCTAGGGTTAGTGTTAGGGGACGGGGACGGTTTAGGGTCCAGTTGAGGGTACGACAACGCTTTAGGGGGAGCGTACGTGTGAGGGCGCGGGTTAGTGTTAGCGTACGGGTTAGGATTAGGGGATGGGTGAGGGTCAGGCTTCTGGGAAGGGTTAGGGTTAGGCTTCGGGCTAGGGTTAGGGTTAGGGGACGGGGACGGTTTAGGGTCCAGGTGAGGGTCCGACAACGCTTTAGGGGGAGCGTACGTGTGAGGGCGCGGGTTAGTGTTAGCGTACTGGTTAGGATTAGGGGACGGGTGAGGGTCAGGCTTCGGGGAAGGGTTAGGGTTAGGGTTCGGGCTAGGGTTAGGGTTCGGGACTGGGAGGGTTTAGGGTCCAGGTGAGGGTACGACAACCCTTTAGGGGGAGCGTACGTGTGAGGGTGCGGGTTAGTGTTAGCGTACGGGTTAGGATTAGGGGACGGGTGAGGATCAGGCTTCGGGGAAGGGTTAGGGTTAGGGTTCGGGCTAGGGTTAGCGTTAGGGGACGGGGACGGTTTAGGGTCCAGGTGAGGGTACGACAAAACTTTAGGGGGAGCGTACGTGTGAGGGCGCGGGTTAGTGTTAGCGTACGGGTTAGGATTAGGGGACGGGTGAGGGTCAGGCTTCTGGGAAGGGTTAGGGTTAGGGTTCGGGCTAGGGTTAGGGTTAGGGGACGGGGACGGTTTAGGGTCCAGGTGAGGGTACGACAACGCTTTAGGGTGAGCGTACGTGTGAGGGCGCGGGTTAGTGTTAGCGTACGGGTTAGGATTAGGGGACGGGTGAGGGTCAGGCTTCGGGGAAGTGTTAGGGTTAGGGTTCGGGCTAGGGTTAGGGTTAGGGGACGGGGACGGTTTAGGGTCCAGGTGAGGGTACGACAACGCTTTAGGGTGAGCGTACGTGTGAGGGCGCGGGTTAGTGTTAGCGTACGGGTTAGGATTAGGGGACGGGTGAGGGTCAGGCTTCTGGGAAGGGTTAGGGTTAGGGTTCGGGCTAGGGTTAGGGTTAGGGGACGGGGACGGTTTAGGGTCCAGGTGAGGGTACGACAACGCTTTAGGGTGAGCGTACGTGTGAGGGCGCGGGTTAGTGTTAGCGTACGGGTTAGGATTAGGGGACGGGTGAGGATCAGGCTTCGGGGAAGGGTTAGGGTTAGGGTTCGGGCTAGGGTTAGGGTTAGGGGACGGGGACGGTTTAGGGTCCAGGTGAGGGTCCGACAATGCTTTAGGGGGAGCGTACGTGTGAGGGCGCGGGTTAGTGTTAGCGTACTGGTTAGGATTAGGGGACGGGTGAGGGTCAGGCTTCGGGGAAGGGTTAGGGTTAGGGTTCGGGCGAGGGTTAGGGTTAGGGGACGGGGACGGTTTAGGGTCCAGGTGAGGGTCCGACAACGCTTTAGGGGGAGCGTACGTGTGAGGGCGCGGGTTAGTGTTAGCGTACGGGTTAGGATTAGGGGACGGCTGAGGGTCAGGCTTCTGGGAAGGGTTAGGGTTAGGGTTCGGGCTAGGGTTAGGGTTCGGGACGGGGAGGGTTTAGGGTCCAGGTGAGGGTACGACAACCCTTTAGGGGGAGCGTACGTGTGAGGGTGCGGGTTAGTGTTAGCGTACGGGTTAGGATTAGGGGATGGGTGAGGATCAGGCTTCGGGGAAGGGTTAGGGTTAGGGTTCGGGCTAGGGTTAGGGTTAGGGGACGGGGACGGTTTAGGGTCCAGGTGAGGGTCCGACAACGCTTTAGGGGGAGCGTACGTGTGAGGGCGCGGGTTAGTGTTAGCGTACGGGTTAGGATTAGGGAACGGGTGAGGGTCAGGCTTTGGGGAAGGGTTAGGGTTAGGGTTCGGGCTAGGGTTAGGGTTAGGGGACGGGGACGGTTTACGGTCCAGGTGAGGGTACGACAACACTTTAGGGGCAGCGTACGTGTGAGGGCGCGGGTTAGTGTTAGCGTACGGGTTAGGATTAGGGGATGGGGAGGGTCAGGCTTCTGGGAAGGGTTAGGGTTAGGGTTCGGGCTAGGGTTAGGGTTAGGGGACGGGGACGGTTTAGGGTCCAGTTGAGGGTACGACAACGCTTTAGGGGGAGCGTACGTGTGAGGGCGCGGGTTAGTGTTAGCTTACGGGTTAGGATTAGGGGATGGGTAAGGGTCAGGCTTCTGGGAAGGGTTAGGGTTAGGGTTCGGGCTAGGGTTAGGGTTAGGGGACGGGGACGGTTTAGGGTCCAGGTGAGGGTCCGACAACGCTTTAGGGGGAGCGTACGTGTGAGGGCGCGGGTTATTGTTAGCGTACGGGTTAGGATTAGGGGACGGGTGAGGGTCAGGCTTCGGGTAAGGGTTACGGTTAGGGTTCGGACTAGGGTTAGGGTTAGGGGACGGGGACGGTTTAGGGTCCAGGTGAGGGTACGACAACACTTTAGGGGGAGCGTACGTGTGAGGGCGCGGGTTAGTGTTAGCGTACGAGTTAGGATTAGGGGATGGGTGAGGGTCAGGCTTCTGGGAAGGGTTAGGGTTAGGGTTCGGGCTAGGGTTAGGGTTAGGGGACGGGGACGGTTTAGGGTCCAGGTGAGGGTCCGACAACGCTTTAGGGGGAGCGTACGTGTGAGGGCGCGGGTTAGTGTTAGCGTACTGGTTAGGATTAGGGGACGGGTGAGGGTCAGGCTTCGGGGAAGGGTTAGGGTTAGGGTTCGGGCTAGGGTTAGGGTTCGGGACTGGGAGGGTTTAGGGTCCAGGTGAGGGTACGACAACGCTTTAGGGTGAGCGTACGTGTGAGGGCGCGGGTTAGTGTTAGCGTACTGGTTAGGATTAGGGGACGGGTGAGGGTCAGGCTTCGGGGAAGGGTTAGGGTTAGGGTTCGGGCTAGGGTTAGGGTTAGGGGACGGGGACGGTTTAGGGTCCAGTTGAGGGTACGACAACGCTTTAGGGGGAGCGTACGTGTGAGGGCGCGGGTTAGTGTTAGCGTACGGGTTAGGATTAGGGGATGGGTGAGGGTCAGGCTTCTGGGAAGGGTTAGGGTTAGGCTTCGGGCTAGGGTTAGGGTTAGGGGACGGGGACGGTTTAGGGTCCAGGTGAGGGTCCGACAACGCTTTAGGGGGAGCGTACGTGTGAGGGCGCGGGTTAGTGTTAGCGTACGGGTTAGGATTAGGGGACGGGTGAGGATCAGGCTTCGGGGAAGGGTTAGGGTTAGGGTTCGGGCTAGGGTTAGCGTTAGGGGACGGGGACGGTTTAGGGTCCAGGTGAGTGTACGACAACACTTTAGGGGGAGCGTACGTGTGAGGGCGCGGGTTAGTGTTAGCGTACGGGTTAGGATTAGGGGACGGGTGAGGGTCAGGCTTCTGGGAAGGGTTAGGGTTAGGGTTCGGGCTAGGGTTAGGGTTAGGGGACGGGGACGGTTTAGGGTCCAGGTGAGGGTACGACAACGCTTTAGGGTGAGCGTACGTGTGAGGGCGCGGGTTAGTGTTAGCGTACAGGTTAGGATTAGGGGACGGGTGAGGGTCAGGCTTCGGGGAAGTGTTAGGGTTAGGGTTCGGGCTAGGGTTAGGGTTAGGGGACGGGGACGGTTTAGGGTCCAGGTGAGGGTACGACAACGCTTTAGGGTGAGCGTACGTGTGAGGGCGCGGGTTAGTGTTAGCGTACGGGTTAGGATTAGGGGACGGGTGAGGGTCAGGCTTCTGGGAAGGGTTAGGGTTAGGGTTCGGGCTAGGGTTAGGGTTAGGGGACGGGGACGGTTTAGGGTCCAGGTGAGGGTACGACAACGCTTTAGGGTGAGCGTACGTGTGAGGGCGCGGGTTAGTGTTAGCGTACGGGTTAGGATTAGGGGACGGGTGAGGATCAGGCTTCGGGGAAGGGTTAGGGTTAGGGTTCGGGCTAGGGTTAGGGTTAGGGGACGGGGACGGTTTAGGGTCCAGGTGAGGGTCCGACAATGCTTTAGGGGGAGCGTACGTGTGAGGGCGCGGGTTAGTGTTAGCGTACTGGTTAGGATTAGGGGACGGGTGAGGGTCAGGCTTCGGGGAAGGGTTAGGGTTAGGGTTCGGGCGAGGGTTAGGGTTAGGGGACGGGGACGGTTTAGGGTCCAGGTGAGGGTCCGACAACGCTTTAGGGGGAGCGTACGTGTGAGGGCGCGGGTTAGTGTTAGCGTACGGGTTAGGATTAGGGGACGGGTGAGGGTCAGGCTTCTGGGAAGGGTTAGGGTTAGGGTTCGGGCTAGGGTTAGGGTTCGGGACGGGGAGGGTTTAGGGTCCAGGTGAGGGTACGACAACCCTTTAGGGGGAGCGTACGTGTGAGGGTGCGGGTTAGTGTTAGCGTACGGGTTAGGATTAGGGGACGGGTGAGGATCAGGCTTCGGGGAAGGGTTAGGGTTAGGGTTCGGGCTAGGGTTAGGGTTAGGGGACGGGGACGGTTTAGGGTCCAGGTGAGGGTCCGACAACGCTTTAGGGGGAGCGTACGTGTGAGGGCGCGGGTTAGTGTTAGCGTACGGGTTAGGATTAGGGAACGGGTGAGGGTCAGGCTTTGGGGAAGGGTTAGGGTTAGGGTTCGGGCTAGGGTTAGGGTTAGGGGACGGGGACGGTTTACGGTCCAGGTGAGGGTACGACAACACTTTAGGGGCAGCGTACGTGTGAGGGCGCGGGTTAGTGTTAGCGTACGGGTTAGGATTAGGGGATGGGGAGGGTCAGGCTTCTGGGAAGGGTTAGGGTTAGGGTTCGGGCTAGGGTTAGGGTTAGGGGACGGGGACGGTTTAGGGTCCAGGTGAGGGTCCGACAACGCTTTAGGGGGAGCGTACGTGTGAGGGCGCGGGTTAGTGTTAGCGTACTGGTTAGGATTAGGGGACGGGTGAGGGTCAGGCTTCGGGGAAGGGTTAGGGTTAGGGTTCGGGCTAGGGTTAGGGTTCGGGACTGGGAGGGTTTAGGGTCCAGGTGAGGGTACGACAACCCTTTAGGGGGAGCGTACGTGTGAGGGTGCGGGTTAGTGTTAGCGTACGGGTTAGGATTAGGGGACGGGTGAGGATCAGGCTTCGGGGAAGTGTTAGGGTTAGGGTTCGGGCTAGGGTTAGGGTTAGGGGACGGGGACGGTTTAGGGTCCAGGTGAGGGTACGACAACACTTTAGGGGGAGCGTACGTGTGAGGGCGCGGGTTAGTGTTAGCGTACGGGTTAGGATTAGGGGACGGGTGAGGGTCAGGTTTCTGGGAAGGGTTAGGGTTAGGGTTCGGGCTAGGGTTAGGGTTAGGGGACGGGGACGGTTTAGGGTCCAGGTGAGGGTACGACAACGCTTTAGGGTGAGCGTACGTGTGAGGGCGCGGGTTAGTGTTAGCGTACGGGTTAGGATTAGGGGACGGGTGAGGATCAGGCTTCGGGGAAGGGTTAGGGTTAGGGTTCGGGCTAGGGTTAGGGTTAGGGGACGGGGACGGTTTAGGGTCCAGGTGAGGGTCCGACAACGCTTTAGGGGGAGCGTACGTGTGAGGGCGCGGGTTAGTGTTAGCGTACTGGTTAGGATTAGGGGACGGGTGAGGGTCAGGCTTCGGGGAAGGGTTAGGGTTAGGGTTCGGGCGAGGGTTAGGGTTAGGGGACGGGGACGGTTTAGGGTCCAGGTGAGGGTCCGACAACACTTTAGGGGGAGCGTACGTGTGAGGGCGCGGGTTACTGTTAGCGTACGGGTTAGGATTAGGGGACGGGTGAGGGTCAGGCTTCTGGGAAGGGTTAGGGTTAGGGTTCGGGCTAGGGTTAGGGTTCGGGACGGGGAGGGTTTAGGGTCCAGGTGACGGTACGACAACCCTTTAGGGGGAGCGTACGTGTGAGGGTGCGGGTTAGTGTTAGCGTACGGGTTAGGATTAGGGGACGGGTGAGGATCAGGCTTCGGGGAAGGGTTAGGGTTAGGGTTCGGGCTAGGGTTAGGGTTAGGGGACGGGGACGGTTTAGGGTCCAGGTGAGAGTCCGACAACGCTTTAGGGGGAGCGTACGTGTGAGGGCGCGGGTTAGTGTTAGCGTACGGGTTAGGATTAGGGGACGGGTGAGGGTCAGGCTTTGGGGAAGGGTTAGGGTTAGGGTTCGGGCTAGGGTTAGGGTTAGGGGACGGGGACGGTTTAGGGTCCAGGTGAGGGTACGACAACACTTTATGGGGAGCGTACGTGTGAGGGCGCGGGTTAGTGTTAGCGTACGGGTTAGGATTAGGGGATGGGGAGGGATAGGCTTCTGGGAAGGGTTAGGGTTAGGGTTCGGGCTAGGGTTAGGGTTAGGGGACGGGGACGGTTTAGGGTCCAGGTGAGGGTCCGACAACGCTTTAGGGGGAGCGTACGTGTGAGGGCGCGGGTTAGTGTTAGCGTACGGGTTAGGATTAGGGGACGGGTGAGGGTCAGGCTTCGGGGAAGGGTTAGGGTTAGGGTTCGGGCTAGGGTTAGGGTTCGGGACGGGGAGGGTTTAGGGTCCAGGTGAGGGTACGACAACCCTTTAGGGGGAGCGTACGTGTGAGGGTGCGGGTTAGTGTTAGCGTACGGGTTAGGATTAGGGGACGGGTGAGGATCAGGCTTCGGGGAAGGGTTAGGGTTAGGGTTCGGGCTAGGGTTAGGGTTAGGGGACGGGGACGGTTTAGGGTCCAGGTGAGGGTCCGACAACTCTTTAGGGGGAGCGTACGTGTGAGGGCGCGGGTTAGTGTTAGCGTACGGGTTAGGATTAGGGGACGGGTGAGGGTCAGGCTTCTGGGAAGGGTTAGGGTTAGGGTTCGGGCTAGGGTTAGGGTTAGGGGATGGGGACGGTTTAGGGTCCAGGTGAGGGTACGACAACGCTTTAGGGTGAGCGTACGTGTGAGGGCGCGGGTTAGTGTTGGCGTACGGGTTAGGATTAGGGGACGAGTGAGGGTCAGGCTTCGGGGAAGGGTTAGGGTTAGGGTTCGGGCTAGGGTTAGGGTTAGGGGACGGGGACGGTTTAGGGTCCAGGTGAGGGTCCGAGAACGCTTTAGGGGGAGCGTACGTGTGAGGGCGCGGGTTAGTGTTAGCGTACGGGTTAGGATTAGGGGATGGGTGAGGGTCAGGCTTCTGGGAAGGGTTAGGGTTAGGGTTCGGGCTAGGGTTAGGGTTAGGGGACGGGGACGGTTTAGGGTCCACGTGAGGGTATGACAACACTTTAGGGGGAGCGTACGTGTGAGAGCGTGGGTTAGTGTTAGCGTACGGGTTAGGTTTAGGGGACCGGTGAGGGTCAGGCTTCGGGGAAGGGTGACGGTTAGTGTTCGGGCTAGGTTTAGGGTTAGGGGACGGGGACAGTTTAGGGTCCAGGTGAGGGTACGACAACACTTTATGGGGAGCGTACGTGTGAGGGCGCGGGTTAGTGTTAGCGTACGGGTTAGGATTAGGGGACGGGTGAGTGTCAGGCTTCGGGGAAGGGTTAGGGTTAGGGTTCGGGCTAGGGTTAGGGTTAGGGGACGGGGACGGTTTAGGGTCCAGGTGAGGGTCCGACAACGCTTTAGGGGGAGCGTACGTGTGAGGGCGCGGGTTAGTGTTAGCGTACGGGTTAGGATTAGGGGACGGGTGAGGGTCAGGCTTCGGGGAAGGGTTAGGGTTAGGGTTCGGGCTAGGGTTAGGGTTAGGGGACGGGGACGGTTTAGAGTCCAGGTGAGGGTACGACAACACTTTAGGGGGAGCGTACGTGTGAGGGCGCGGGTTAGTGTTGGCGTACGGGTTAGGATTAGGGGACGGGTGAGGGTCAGGCTTCTGGGAAGGGTTAGGGTTAGGGTTCGGGCTAGGGTTAGGGTTAGGGGACGGGGACGGTTTAGGGTCCAGGTGAGGGTCCGACAACGCTTTAGGGGGAGCGTACGTGTGAGGGCGCGGGTTAGTGTTAGCGTACTGGTTAGGATTAGGGGACGGGTGAGGGTCAGGCTTCGGGGAAGGGTTAGGGTTAGGGTTCGGGCTAGGGTTAGGGTTAGGGGACGGGGACGGTTTAGGGTCCAGGTGAGGGTACGTCAACACTTTATGGGGAGCGTACGTGTGAGGGCGCGGGTTAGTGTTAGCGTACGGGTTAGGATTAGGGGACGGTTGAGGATCAGGCTTCGGGGAAGGGTTAGGGTTAGGGTTCGGGCTAGGGTTAGGGTTAGGGCTAGGGTTAGGGTTCCGGGACGGGGACGGTTTAGGGTCCAGGTGAGGGTCCGACAACGCTTTAGGGGGAGCGTACGTGTGAGGGCGCGGGTTAGTGTTAGCGTACGGGTTAGGATTAGGGGATGGGTGAGGGTCAGGCTTCTGGGAAGGGTTAGGGTTAGGGTTCGGACTAGGGTTAGGGTTAGGGGACGGGGACGGTTTAGGGTCCAGGTGAGGGTCCGACAACGATTTAGGGGGAGCGTACGTGTGAGGGCGCGGGTTAGTGTTAGCATAGGGGTTAGGATTAGGGGACGGGTGAGGGTCAGGCTTCGGGGAAGGGTTACGGTTAGGGTTCGGGCTAGGGTTAGGGTTAGGGGACGGGGACGGTTTAGGGTCCAGGTGAGGGTACGACAACACTTTAGGGGGAGAGTACGTGTGAGGGCGTGGGTTAGTGTTAGCGTACGGGTTAGGATTAGGGGACGGGTGAGGGTCAGGCTTCGGGGAAGGGTTAGGGTTAGGGTTCGGGCTAGGGTTAGGGTTAGGGGACGGGGACGGTTTAGGGTCCAGGTGAGGGTACGACAACACTTTGGGGGAGCGTACGTGTGAGGGCGCGGGTTAGTGTTAGCGTACGGGTTAGGATTAGGGGACGGGTGAGGGTTAGGCTTCTGGGAAGTGTTAGGGTTAGGGTTCGGGCTAGGGTTAGGGTTAGGGGACGGGGACGGTTTAGGGTCCAGGTGAGGATACGACAACGCTTTACGGTGAGCGTACGTGTGAGGGCGCGGGTTAGTGTTAGCGTACGGTTTAGGATTAGGGGACGGGTGAGGGTCAGGCTTCGGGGAAGGGTTAGGGTTAGGGTTCGGGCTAGGGTTAGGGTTAGGGGACTAGGACGGTTTAAGGTCCAGGTGAGGGTCCAACAATGCTTTAGGGGGAGCGTACGTGTGAGGGCGCGGGTTAGTGTTAGCGTACGGGTTAGGATTAGGGGACGGTTGAGGATCAGGCTTCGGGGAAGGGTTAGGGTTAGGGTTCGGGCTAGGGTTAGGGTTAGGGCTAGGTTTAGGGTTCCGGGACGGGGACGGTTTAG